>NC_083774.1:9007471-9312471 GCF_963514075.1 Conger conger | reverse complement strand
GCTTTCGAGATCTGGCAGCAGAATTCTCAGGAGGCATGCAGCTAATTGCAAATTCTCTGGCGTCGGGTGTGTGCCATTCTCTTTAAAAACAAAGGTCTAATGAAAGAATGAGCACAGAGCGGGCTCCAGGTGACATCCCAGCGCGCACTGGGTCATGAAAGGGAGTGGAACCAGGTGCTCCCTGGGAGTAGGGGCCAGACAGTCCCGAATATCGAACAGGACAATTACGGGAGAGGGAGAGAGAAAGAGAGAACTCCGGGTTGGTTGGATCTGAAAAGCGCAAATGAACACAGAGAGAGGGAGGGAGAGAGAGACTACAGGGCTAGCGAAAACCTCCTTTGAGCTCTCTGTGGGGGGGGACACATGGTCCACACTCCTCTGGGCTAGCTGCAGGGGCAGGGCGACACACCGGCACCAGGCCAGAGACCTCCTAATGGTGCAAAAACATCCTTTGCTTGTTCAGGGAGGGGGGGGGGGGGGTGGCGTGCCAAAGGCTCAGAGGAACACGGTGTCCAGGATCTCCTTAAGAAACCATCCCAGGGCTACCCCCACTGACCTACCCTGCCCCCACCAACCTGCCCTGCCGGCTCATCTGTCTGAGGAGGTCAGGCAGGGAGCCTGACGTGCCAAATGGCTAAAACACGGCACTCCTGCAAACAACTGCAGATAAAGAGTTTGGCCACAAAAGAGAGGAAGCACACTCATCAATGAACTTTTAAAATGCACACTGCAATCTGGACTTTTCATTCCATGACAACAAAAAGCAACAAAATAAAGTTGCATAATGGAAACTCCACATCAGTACAGCCCTGCAGCGAGTTCTACATCCAGGTCCTAGGTCACAGGGGCAACATTTAAACAACTTTTCTCACAAGAAAAGTGATCATCTAGGCGTTGAATGTCGCTTGGCTCTTGGTTTTGGTTTTTCCTAGTCACACCTGCGCTGCTCCACACTTCATTAAGGTTGATTATAAACAAGCCTACGGACATCATCATTGGCTGAAAATGAACAAATTCCTCAGGAACAGATCAGAAAGCTGAAGCTGAAGCTGTCTTTTTTAGGAATATCAATTAAACCATTTGTTGAGAAGAACACCCAAGACTTGACTCCCACAATCACCACATGTCCATTCTTCAGGGCCCAAATTCAGCACAGAAGTTGTAAATAAAAACTCTGTCAAATGGCCGGTAAAATGCAAGTTTACTTTCCAAAAGGTTTGAGTCACATTCAGTGACTTTCTTTAAAATAACATAGGACCTCCAAACCAAAATGAGGCTTTTTCTGGTTTATTCTGACTGTGCAGGGTTCATTTAATCGACCTTTGTTTGAACAAAAACACAAGTTACATGGAGCCTCACTGACCAGAAACACAATACAGTTGAAATGTCTATTCTTCAAAATGCAAATAAAAACAGATACATTTAAATAAAATTATTTGAATGTTTTTTTCCTACAGTTACTACAGAAAGCCACTTATCAAATGATTTATAGAAGAACTTCTGAGAGAGCAAATTGACCATTGCCTTTTCAGCCAGGCTCATTTGTCACCATCTCTCACCACATCTCACGTCACACCTACACTACTGAAAACACACTAATATCCCTGACATTTCCATGGTGCGCTCACCAGACCCGAATGACAGACATTTCACTGAGAATGGCTCCGGCAGAGAGCGCACACCTCATGCAGAAGCCCCCTGGTACATAACGTTACAGACGGTTATCCTCCTGCCATTTAAAACGGGGGCCATTAATGCCAGGGCTTTATTGGTTGACATTTTAAGAGACTTTAGCTTTGTGCAGATCCTGCTTTCCGTTCACCTCTCACACGAGCCAACACAAAGCTATTCAGGAAAAGTTGATGATTTGGCCATCTCCCTTTGCAGGCAAAATGTCTGGAGAGAACACCGTGGTCGTGAGTAAGCCCCATCTGATTAAGGGCACACCTCATCAATCAGGCCTTATCAGCCATCAGCTGGGCTCCGCGGTCCACTACGTCTCCCATAATGCATCGGGAGCCTCTTTCCGCGGGCCCTCAGCCCAGACCTCTTTCCTGGGCCCTGCAACAGGTGGCATTAATAAGGGCGGCCTGTAGCGTAGTGGTAAAGGTACATGACTGGGAAACGCAAGGTTGGCGGTTCGATCCCCGGTTCAGCCATAAGATCCGCACAGCCACTGGGCCCTTGAGCAAGGCCCTTAACCCTGCATTGCTCCAGGGGAGGATTGTCTCCTGCTTAGTCTAATCAACTGTACGTCACTCGGGATAAGAGCGTCTGCCAAATGCCATTAATGTAATGTAATGAAATATAATGTAATAAAGAGGCATATTGCACTGGTCTGCAGCACACACAGACCCAGAGCACAACTTGTTGTGTCGTTTTTGTTCATAAGTACAGTTTGATGACTATAGCGTACTTAGTTTAACATATTGGCCTTTTGAAATGGCTCCAATCATCCTAGTTTGGCAGGATGCAATTACAAACGTCATTCATGCAAAAATAAAAAGATCTCTACTGAAAAGATTTGATCACTTTGCTGGTCATTTGCAATGTTATGCATTATAGAATAAATATTATTATATTTTTTGAGATAACATCTATAGACTATTTTCCACTTTCTTTGGGGAAAGAAACCAAACATCTTACTTTATTTTGAAGCAGCTGGACCAATACTACATACCAGCCCACAATATATTGTTTTTGAGAAAAGGTTGCCAACTTAAGGGGCTTAAAGCATTTCTAAACCAATTCCGTTATTTTCAAGAAAACATCATTCAATATGTTTACAAAGACACAAAACGCAAAACAGACACGGCATTGTCCCTATACTGCATTCTTTCAATGGCTTCCTGACCCCAGACTGGTTGAAAATAACGTGTTATGTTAAACGAGTGGTCTCTTGGACAACTGTTACCAACATAGTAAAGCAAATCATCTACCGAAGCAAAATGGGAATTTGAGCCAAAGCTCCTACTACTTAAGCCAGTACTGTAACAATTACAATCATGAAGGACACTGCAGAACTGTAACACTGTCTAAGAGAATTGCAACCGATTCTGTTACATAATGAAACAAATGACAAAAAGTCTTACAACAACGGTGAAATTCAAATTAGTAATTCTCGACATAATGGCTTTTTCATGATGTGTATAAACATTGCATATGTTCATTATTAATGCATTATAGCTTAACAAGTTCGTTTTTTTCATTCCAGGCTCGTTTCCAAGAAACCTCACACAACAAATAACGAGCCAACTTTAGCATCGTATTTTGATCAGCATTTCAAAGCCACAATTAGGACAAACCATAGTTGTATATATTCACTTTAACGCTGAAGTGATCCTGTCAGAAAACGTTCCGGTAAAACACTTCAATATATCAAGAACTCAATTACACCGTTTTGGTTGCTCCAAGTCGTTTCTGTGGCTCCACGATTCAGAACCTTTCTTGTTGAATTGTTTCTATTATGCTATTCTCGTCCATGAACATGTTTACTACTTAATTGTTCTCCACCACAGAACATATGACCTTGCCGAAATTATTCTTTACAACTAGCAGCTGCTACAATGTCAAAAACAGAATAAAGTTTGAGGTGTGTCCGACATGCTTCTTCTCCATTGAGTGAGAATGGCTAAGCTAAGCGTGCTCGGAAAAGGATCAAGTGAAATAGCTACTTCGGTTGCACAAGAACTTTGAGACCAGTTCCTTATCAGAAACGTTTGCATTAGCCATATTATTTTGTATTGCTATAAAGATGGTTTTCATAGGAGACCCATTTGTGAAGTTTTTTTTCTTTTCTTAAAATAAAACCTGAACCTAAGTGGAACGCAAAAGCACTATAGGACTGCACTGCAGTAGTGATCAGTAACTAGACTGAGAAATGAAGTTGACATGTAAGATTGTTCAAGTGCAATTAACAAAATCCCTGTCTCACAGATGATGCGACAACGGCTATAATTGAATCGCATACATATAAATTGCTATCCACGTCGAGAGGTGCTAAAAATTCCAAGTCCATCT
This sequence comes from Conger conger, assembly GCF_963514075.1. Lineage (NCBI taxonomy): Eukaryota > Metazoa > Chordata > Actinopteri > Anguilliformes > Congridae > Conger > Conger conger. The sequence continues at coordinate 9,308,451 of NC_083774.1, read as the reverse complement.
AGTTCGTGGAAGACATTGGAAAACGCGTATTCAACACGCGGGATAACTTAAGCCTCGGATTTTCAAGAGCGTTTCTTGCAATTGCAGCACCAGTCTCAGTGTGTTATTTGAACATCGCAGTGACAATCTAAAAATCCTGTGTTGGTCAAATCGGTTTCATGTTTTTGTTGCTGTGGAAAATTGGATTTATGGTTAGTTACACTATCAGGCGGCTGCTTTCCGATCAGACCTGCCAGAAAACCGAAGCAGTCAGTGAGACCATTTGAAATGCATTCTAATGGAAACTTTGAAACCTATCGATAAGTTATTGTACCCCAAAAGTTAAGAAAACGAAACGAACCACTGCTTTAAACCGCTCCATCTAAACACCACCGTGCCTCGATAGTCTGTGTGAATAAAAGCTACAATTCACAACTCGAAAGCAAATTAAGACATAGGAGCCGCACATTTCTTACTTACCCGTGTTGATAGTCTGCAAGTAGTTTTCTGCTGGCAGTCCTGTTGCTCCAAGCGCGACCCGGTACAATAGTATCTCTGTTTAACGATCCAATCATCAATTCCTTTCCTGGCCAAACAGGCATTAACTACGAAGCTGTCGCCTGCAACCAAAGTAAAATAAACATTTTAAAGTTGATCAACATCAGATAAATCGTAGCTATATTGAATATGCCCGGTTAACACTGCCTTTTGTAGCCAAGGTACTTCGTATTTTCTTTTTTAAAAGTAGAAGTGGAGTAACAGTATTCACAAATTGCACACCCCAACTTCCAAAGCCATACATTAGCCTCCATATAGACTATATAATAGGCGAATGTACAATAGCTAGTGATATACATCTACATTAAAAAGCGTTCAATTCAGCTCACCTTCTGGGCTCTCCCTTGGTTTACACACAGCAGCTTTTCGTGATAATTGCGTAAAGGGAAACAAAAAGCACAAAGAAGCGTTACTCGAAAGTGTGTTAGCCAGCAGCACATCAGCAATACTGTTAGGCTGAAACAAAAGGAAGATTTGTGAAAACTTACCATGTTTCGAGTGAAGTTTACCCATTTCTCCGCATTGGATTGTGAGAGAAAACCATTTGATTTATGAATAATCCAGAAATCGGCAGTGTCCCTCTGCTTATAACCGTAGCCTATAGGTGAAGACAGCCTGTGCTAGCTTTCTACATCCAACGGCGACAGTCTGTAGGTTTTTGATCCAAAGCAAGCTTTTCCTCTCGTCTGTCTCTTCCAGCAGAGGAGGCGGTTACCAAAACCCGCAATTCAACCACCGTAAGGACATGATTGACACCTCGCCGAGATTAGACCACTTGCAGGCAGCCTCAGTGTTTTATTGGACCAAGGCGGCACATGAAAGAGAGCTGAGATTCTTTTGGAGCCTCCAAATATAAAGAGGGCAGCCCCTACACACCATTCCCAGCCATGCAGCTAGACACAGCCAGTGGAGCGCCGAGCGATGGAGACGCTAGATGTAGCGCGAAAATAATTTCTTATAGAAGCGTCGATGTAACCACATAAATGTAAATTAATGGTAAATTAATGGTATAATTGATATAATTACATTTGGTCACAGTCCTCATACCCTGCTGTATAAATAAGATAAACTGTAGTCGTAGGCAACTACTTTAATGTTAAATTGAGTTGACAAAACTGCCTCCATAAAATGGTCAGATACAGTATATTGCAAGTAGGTTTTATGTGAATTATGCCAATACAGTGAAATACACTTGACATATTTTTTCCGAGTCATTTTCAATTGCCAGTATTACATTAAAATGTTTATTTGTCAGAGCCCAAACATTCATATTCATCCCCAAGACTGTCTTCAGAAATCATTACAACTCTTGATGACAGAAGCACTTTTCATTTCTAATGTTTTAAAACTAGAATAGAACTATACTATACTAAAGTTGAGTGCCTGAATGTAACATTTCCAATTCCCTCTAATTCAACAAGGTCCCTAGTGCCTTTGCCACAGTAGTGTGCAGTGCTAAATTAGTGCAACAGTATACAGACACCTGCACTCCACAGCCTCAATCTACCACTCAGTACTGCTTCCCCTCCATTATTCATTGGGGTGTTGATATGAAATTGAACTACATAGAATTTCTGGTCTTTTTATTTATTCATTAGTTATTTATACTATGGGTTTTTTTCTATTTTGTCTTTTAAAATATTATTTGTCTTCTAAATTTTATCGATTTAATATTTTTATTTGATCTTAAGTAATGTGTTGTCTTTTGGCATTGTGTCTATTTTTATGGTATTTCTCTTTCACGATTGTAAAGCACTTTGTTAAATTCTGGATTGTTTATAAATTAAACGGTCTGAGGGCATGTCCAAACACCTGCAAAATACAAATACTAAAACAGAAAACCATTCACAATTATAAGGAGGACCATACTGCCTTGGGTGTAACTACACTAGGTATACTGAATTATAACAGGAAGTGCACTGTAGACATGCAAATACAAAGAAGATCCAGCAAGTCACTCAAAACAAAGAAATAAGCATTGAAGTTTGGAGGTGGAGGTTGATTCAATTTCAGTTGGGGTTTACAGCAGTTTCACTAAAGAAAGAGAGATAGAGTATAAAATAAAGAACAAAAGTCTCTTCATGACAAAGCCACCCGAGTGCTTTTCTGGTAAACAGTGGTTTCGACATCCTGAATCTATCGTCACATAGGCTTCCAGAGGAATCCGGCGGCCCTTTGAACCGAAATGAGCTTGTTGTTTTAGCCGTTGCTCTAAGTTGCTATGAAAGAGGGCCAGTCCCTATGACACACTTCCTGTCCTTTGAAGAGGTCAACCGAAAGATGGCTGCGCAGGTCGCTGTTCCCGGCACTGCCTTTGGTGTGCATAACAGAAGGTTCCTCTAAGTACAATTCCATCTGGAGACATTTTTGGCTACCTCCACTCTCTATCACTTCTTGGCATGCAATTTGCATGCAATGCAAAATCCTGCGTGCCATTTCAAAACAATTCACAATCAAACAGGCAAGTAAAACAAGGCAGAAATATATTGTTGTACCACTGTCTTTATTTGTGGGTACAATGGCAGATGAGCACTGAAGATAGAGATGATAAACTCATCATGTATTCGATATTGGCATTGGGAGAGTTTCCATATTTTAAAACAAATGAAAAGGTTGACTGAGGAGTAGCAGAATGCTCCTGAAGAGCGGGTTGAGGCCCTAGTGCTGGGTCACAACAGCTTCTCTTGTGGAATTCAAGATGGCTGACAATAAACCTTGTTGCAAATAGCATTCTTCCGAACCTAGTCTGAGAGTAAGTTAAGAATGAGGTGCTAAGAAGGTACATTTATTGTTTTGGGGACAATGCTTTTTGACCAGTGAAGCCAAACCAATATACAGTATTCTGACATAGGCTGACAAAAATCTGACATTGAACATTGTGTGTGTAAAAAAAAAGACATTACATTCTTTTTTTTAAACTCACACCTGCTTGAACAAAAGTTGGCACAGCTGTAAATGTCATTGTGCATGAAATCTACAAGAACAGTAGGCATTTTTTCCGAACAATTTGTAAATTTGGGTACACAATTGTTTTTTGGTATATACATTTCTGGGTAGGTCTGTGAACAACAGTCAGTGGCCGAAGCAACCTGATTTATAATATGCTCCAAGAGTAACCTAATCGTTATGAGACAGATTCAGAGGTGTTACCTGCATGCCTATTCAGTGAATTAACAGCAAGAGCACCTGCCTCGCTGACCAAGCCATGGGCATAAAATTCGTTCCGCAAAAAAAGAATCAACATCCCCCCCCTGGAAACTCACAATGGAGTCATTCAACTGGAGACAGCGGGCTGCCTCCAATAATCAGGGGGTTCGAATGGCTTGTCTGTGTTTATGGTTTTGGAACAATGTTAGGAGGGCTGCCTGGAGAGCCTGCTTAGGAGGAGGAGGGGGGGAAAGCCACGGAAGAAAGGAGAGCAGCTGGCACAAATGTGACTGTTGCCTTTTTTAAAGGCACAAAAGGGTGGATGTTGAGAGGGCCAGAAAACCATCGTCATTGAGAAACGGTATGGAATAGATCATTGTAATGGTAGAGCGTGTCACAGGGGAGGTCCTGTGGCAGCGAAGCCTGCTTTTTCATATGAAAATGCAGGATTCAATCTTCCAATACATGGCACACCCTACTCACATCAATGGATTTGTTCCACTTCTAATTAAGAGTATGTGAGTTGAAAAATGTGCCAGATTCTGAGAGTTAAAGCTTTTTTTATATAACTATATCTATCGCTTCTTCCAACTGATAGATATAATAATATCAACCAGTGCGGTGTTAAATATCCAGTACAATGATACTGGAATAAATAAACCTGCCGCAGTATTCAGGAAGTGACAGGAAAATGTCCTACTGGGGGCACTTCCGTCACTAATGATGCTCCCAGGCCTTTCTTCGCACAAAATGACTTCCAGCTAGGAATGCTGAACGTGCCGAAAGTCGGGAATTCCTCAGGAAAAAAGCACATGTTGCCTGGGCCCCTGTCACATGAGTACAATAAGCCCACTGGTGTGGGGTGTAGACTTTTCTGACCCGCTTTAACCTGAATAAATAGCATGACAATCTACAGACAGACTTTCATTTGAAGTCAAAATGTCAGCATTGTTGAGCCCCGAGCATTAAAAAAAAAAATAGTTTGACTAATGCTGTTTGGCTGTTTATTCAGTAATATTTGGTATTTCAGCATTCTCCACAATGCTCCAGAGGCATACTTATAATATATACTACATAAACACACATGGCGTTTCAAAGGAGTTAAACTAGCAAGGAAAGTAATTTATTAGACCTTCTTTGCGTAACCAAGTCTTTTTTATTTATGTTTGACAAAAATGGATACCTCATACGTTTCATATATATATGGTATGTGGGGGTTTGCTGTTGTAAAGTCACCCTCGCAAGGTTTTAGAAATAACTTTGAAACTTATTTTTGCCTTGTGAGAAGTCATGCTGATGATGAGCACAGAAATACTGTGGTAAAATGAAGCCACTACCTCGTTTTCAACATTTCCACAAGGAGAACATCAAAAGAGCCTGCAACACAAAATGTTTATGCAAGCTCTAATATATGCAATACCTCAGAAATTAAAAGTTCCATCTTCCCGGTGGTACTTTCTTTCAAAGCGTCGTCTTAATTAGCAGCTGATACTGTACTTTATTTTATTGGCTTGTCGTATAAAGAGGGGAAACACTAGCGTCTCACTTTAAAATTCCTTTTTATCCGACATAAGCTTCTTGTAATAGAGCCTACAGCTTACCACTCTTGTTTGCCGAATTCACCGACTGTAATGAATGAATTTGATGTAAATTAAGTGCCGTATTATGCAATATGCTACAGACAGAACGAAAGCATAGATATTGTGTCAAAATATTTTGTCTTAACACCAAATGTGTTCTGCAATTCAGCTCTGCAATCAATAATTTCAGCTACTATACCTTTCTTCGCAGTCTGTAACCAGCAATGACTGCTTTTTGAAGCGCTTTGGATATTGCCTCCAACAGAAAGCACTCACAATTAGTGTATTCAGCCGAAAACAGTGGGGATCCCCCTTTGATGTGAGGATCAAATGAAGGAGCTGTGTGTTTTTGTCCAAAATGACAGCCTTGCCAGGTTTACTAATGGGTAGCTAATAGAAAGAGAGGTTTATGATGCTCATTAATTACTCAGCCTGTCATGCGTTGGAAGGAGAGAAAAAGAGAGATATGAAGAAAGAACAGGAGTGGGACACAAAAGACGAAGGGCAAGGAGAGAGGGAGTAAGAGAAAGAAAGGGGATGGGTGGAGGGGCAGAGTGGCGAGCGAGGAAAGGAAATTGCATTAACATTTCAGGATAAGTGAAATATAGTACGTATGCGACTGAAGTGTGAGAAAGATTGGTGAGGTGAAAGGTTAACGGTTTGATTAGAGGGGGTTAAACCTGGTGGAAGCATTTGTACACAGTTCCTTGTAAATGGGTCAAATTTGGGTTTTCACACTTTCATATTGCTTACATTGTTGTGACGGTGTTAGTTGCTCAGTTGCTTCTGTTGAAAGTCTGAAACACCTTTTTTTCCCCCTATTGTTCATAGATTGGTCCCATTTACTGTAAGTGTGTGAAATTCAAAGTGCCCACTACAACTAATCATTAGTAACAGTGTCCATGGGTGAGACAGAGTCAACAATGACAATAGGGTTGGCATTAGTTTGTGGCTGATGACAGTATTCAGGATACTGTGGGCTTTGAGGGAAATCACCAAAGCCCAGCTCTTTCCTGTGTGATGACATTGTGTGTCACGTGTTTGTATTGCTCTTGAAATCAACGCTGTCTCACAAGAATAAATTATTATTTGCTCTGATGAGAGCAGCTGTTTAAAGGAGTATTTGACTGGGTACACCGAGCCGAGGAGAAATGAAGCGAAAGGAAGAAGACAAAACAGAAAGAGGGAGGAGAGAAAATAATCCTTTCCTCAGATAAAAGAAGCCACCAAGACAAGAGCTTCAAAGGGATGGAGTGGATCTCACAGGAGCGAGCTGTAAACCTTCAGCACAGCAGAGGAGACGCAGGACCTGATTCCCGCTCTACGGCCTGCCCCAGCTGGGGTTCTGTATCCACTGCCCCTCTCACTACCAGCCCAGGTCTCTCTCTCTCATCCCCACTCCCCACGCGCAGGACCTGATCCCCGCTCTACGGGCCTGCCCCAGCTGGGGCTCTGTACCCACTGCCCCTCTCACTACCTGCCCAGGTCTCTCTCTCTCATCCCCACGCAGCGCTCACCCCACGCAGCGTCTCCCCACCTCACACACTGAAGAACTACTTTATATAATACACGGCACAATGTGACAAGAAAGACAAAAGCACAGAATGTACAGAGCCCAGAGCCTCTGCTGAAAGCCACACTCATCATACTCCTTATGTTTGTCCCGGTGCAGTACTTTGCAGAGGCACTACACAAGGGAAAATGACTACTGAACATCATTATTACAACCCCCTTCACAAAAACGTTTGGCAGGTCAGTGTCACATGTAGAATTGGGGTTGGGGGATGGGGGCATTTTGGTGTCTGAAAATGGATATGGCTGTAGAAAAGATCTGCTGACCAAACCTGACCAGGGCTGCAGGGCCGGCCAGTGACACGTGGGGTCCACTGGAGGGGGGCGTGGTGGCGTTTGGGTTGGGGGTGAGACTGCTTGAGGGAGTCAGAGCAAGGGAATGGGCAAGGCCAGTTTATTTAGTTAAGCTCAGTGTCTCCCACACATAGAGGCCAGGGTGTCCGTGGAATCCATTATCCGGGCCGGGAGCAGGCCGCTGTGTTTTGAATAGCTTCGCCAGCGCTGCGAAACGGCGCTCTGCCGCACAGCTCAGCCGTAAGGACGTGCTCAGATTGCGCCGTGCGTTATATCATCTTCAAGGTACTCGGTGCGAGGCGCACCGCTGCAGCCCACACAGAAAAACGACGGGTGTCTAATACCCAAATATTTAGCGGACCCTTCTCCGGCGCAGCGGCCCGTTAGAATAACAGCGCCGGGGCTTTGTGGGGCGGGCCGGCCGGCTCTGGTTGCGCAGAAACTTCCTCTGCGGATCGCCGAGCCGAGCGCGTGACATTTCACCTACAAACGCTGGGGACGGCGAGGAAACGGGGCCTTCCTCCACACGGAGCACGAGGGGGCAGAGAGAAGGAAAGGGCAAGAACAGAGACGGGAGAGAGAGGATGGAGAGGGGAGGTCAGCGGCACTAATCCACACCACAGCTTGAGCTATCCAGACACAGCAGCTGGAGACTGGAAATGCGCTGGATAGATTGGGCCGTTGGGCCGTTGAGCAAGGCCCTTAACTCTGCATTGCTCCAGGGGAGGATTGCCTCCTGCTTAGTCTAATCAACTGTAAGTTGCTTTGGATAAAAGTGTCAGCCAAATTACATGTAATGTAAAATACAATAATTTATATAATATATGCTACACCCGTTTTTGACATAGCTTACAGATTAAGGTGTACAGATACAAGAGCAGGTAGAAAATACATTTATTTAACTATAAATCAGGTACTGTATCTCTAAATATGAGGATTTAGTAAAACCATGGAAAGTTTTTTTACTTATGACATATTTTTGGTTAATTTGGTTAACCGTTTTCCTTTTTATTTGTATTTGCATTACCTTCATTGAAAAAGTCACTTTGAACTGCGGCAAGAGAAAGTGAATTCACAAGGGAAGCTGAATGCACACAGAAAGCATATTTTGACTAATGGAGTCATGTATTTGTTTCCCACAACAGTAAGACATTTTGCAGTGGGTGTTCAGCTGTACCACAAAATTCTGTCTGTGGTTACTGAGCTTAAATGTAACAAAAAAAAACCCATCTCTGTAGAGTGAGTTTTTTTAGACCAGAGACATATTTTATGGGTCATATTTTCCCCCATGAAATCTTAAAACAAGAGCATGTAGTCATAAATGAAAATGATCAAAGCAAGAACAGAATTAATTCATTTTACTACGTTTCTGACCATGATCAAACACGAGATACAGTGCTTCAAATTGTTAAGTTCCTCCCTTCCATAATATAGTACCACAATTCATGAGACTGTTCTGAGACTAGATCTAAAAGAGCAACTATATATCTGTAAGAAGCCATTTGTATAGTGAAACTGGAGTCTGAAAATGCAGTGGGCTAACAACGGAAACTGCTCCAATGGTTCCCCATGCACATCATAGTGTCAGCTATTCTACTTTTATACTGTTCTGCTCTTTTATATCAGGCCAAATTATGATGTGGTGCCAGACAGGGTGGTTTGAGTATCTCAGAAACTGCTGATCTCCTGTGGTTTTCACGCACAGCAGTCTCTAGAATTTGCAGAGAATGGTGCAAAAAACAAAAAACATCCAGTGAGCCGCCGTTCTGCAGGCAAAAATGTGCTGTTACTGGGAGAGGTCAGAGGAGAAGGGCCAGACTGGTTGAAGATCACAGGAAGGTGACAGTAACACAAATAACCATGCATTACAATAGTGGAACCTCTAAGTGGATAGGTTACAGCAGCAGAAGAAGTCTAATAAATACCTAATAAAGTTCTCACTGAGTGTGGATGCAATGGACAAAGTGGGCTCCAAGATAGTATACAGGTGACAGTGATATGATTTCAACACTGGGATATTGAGTGTACAATCTGAGCTTGCGTAGTGCACTTGTACAGATACAGGGGCAAATGCATGTTGCGTATGTCCACCCTAAATTCCAGGATGCAATCATTACACTGGAGGACTACTTTTCAAAATATTCTGTTGGTCAAACAGAGTCACTCTTGGTCTTGATGCGGGAATACTGAAACCCTGGTCAATGAAACAGCCAGTTGTGCACCACCCTGCTGCTGCTGTCAGGCAAAATAAATAAAAATCATGGAGATATAACATTATGCTGTATGTATGGATGACCTTGTTATGACGGAGATATTAATATTTAAACAGCCAATGGATTTGGTTTAGTTTTGCGGAGATAGCAGTAGAGATTACAGAATGTAACCACAGGCTGGTTTTCCGCTTAAATTCAAGGTGTAATTCTTCTATTCATTCCCATTAGCGCCCTCTTCTAGCATGTTCTATATAACCCCCCACTCACGGCCACCTTCATGTCTACATACAATGGCCTAAAATGCAATGGGGCTGGCTTTATAATCCACACCAAACAGCTGTCACTTTAGGATTTTTGGTCTAAGCACATAGGCCAAAGAACACCACCAGGTTAATGCAACCGCAGACAGGTCCAAGCCTAGACCCTAGTCCTGCTCTTGTTCTTTGACATCAAAGACTACAAGGTAATGGGATTTACACCGATCACAACAAATGAGCTGAACTTCAACTCAGTTGGGTATACTTAGTCAGGATTACAGAGACCAGAGCCAAGCTTTCTAACAGACAAATCACGTAAGGTCGCCATGCAGAGGAAACGGCTTTGAGTAGCTAAGCAGGCTTTTAGGCTATTTATTATGCTCACACTTCACCTTTGCCTATGTCCATGTTGTTTACTATGTCCCTGAGGGATTTCAAATGCTAGGTAAGTAGTCAGGCCCTTCAAAACCTGCATTTGTATGTTTATCTTTCACATAATGTCAGCTTTATGGTTGCGACTATGCGAACAGAATCATAATTTTATTTTTTTCTAAAATAAAACCTTAACAATTAATATTCATAAACATCAACGTTTGTCATAACCCTGCCTTCATCTTTATACATAATACACGTTTATCAATCCAACTCAAAGATAGAATGAGCAATCTTACTCAATATAACTACATATAAATGAAATAAGTCTGCTATGTTCATACATTATAAATAAGGCTTTTTAGCCATTGGGTGAAGTGACCAATGAAGAAGGGTCAATATGTCACATGATGCCCCAAAAGCCAATTTAGTTCCACCCACTCCATAGAGCTGGGTTGTGGGGCATCCAGCAGAATCAACTGGCCTTCACAATGGGGCAATTCATCTTCCTAATGAACCAGGGCACGGAGAGGGGGGCTAGGTGGTTGTCCTGCCTCAGCAGAAAAAGTCGCATTGGGTCCTTTTGTTGGGGCCTGGGGGTTGGCGGTTGGGGGTTGGGTGTTGTGGGCGTCCTGAGAGGCCAGTGATGTCACCTCACTAAGAGGCAGGCTTTTTGTTGCCCACCGCTGCCTGGGAAAATGTTTCGGAGCAGGGTGGCGGAGTTCAGTTGATTAGAATTAAACAATTCCACATGAAGTGCTGCCCCAGGCGACTGGTGAGCTCATCAGCACAGGCAGAATGAAGGGAGCCTGAGAGGGTGCAGGGAGGGAGGGAGAGAGGGAGGGAGGGAGGGAGAGAGGAAGAATGGAGGGAGTGCGGACCATGTTGGTGAAAGAGGAATTGTCTGCATAACTTTGTGAAGGTTTTGCAGTTGCGTTGGCTTCATAAACTGCCGTGCGTCTGCTTCAAAGCTGCATAATCACGCTACATCATTTTAAAGGCATCCCGCCACATCATTTAACAGGTAAAAAAATGACAGCCCTCCATCACCAACACCAGTTATTGCCCCATACACCACTGAACGATTTTCTAACAGAAAGCAATGAGGAGAATGCATCAGAAGGTGTAGTTAGTCGGTGTCACAGTTTAAGCTCTTCTTAGACTTTATAGATTTCGTCAGCATATTTCATTGACAACACACACAATGCGTTCTATTGTGCGCGATTGCGTGCGTGCGTGTGTGTGTACGTGCGTGCGCGTTTCACGAGCGCAAAAGCACGGGAGTCCACAGAGAAGCGGAGAGGAATGTGGGGCCCAACTTTAAAAGCCTCCAACTGTTTCTGTTTACAACAGCTCTGCTGGCGAGGCGTTCTGCGAGTGGCGGCGGGGGGGGGGGGGGGGGGGGGGGGCGGGCGTAAGAGCGGGAGGAGGCTCTCCCCACCTGCGTGTCTGCGGCCATCTGCTGAGCGTATACATTTCCACACAACCTGGGGCACGGACGGCACGCGGAGCGGGTCGAGTGCAGGGGGGGGGCGGGGGGGGGGCGGGGCACGGGGGAGCGAGGAGCAGGCCTCTGGGGCCGCTGGACACGCAGGGCCGTCGACGGCAATGTCTTCAGTTTCTCCGCGCGGCTAACGACACGTTAAACCGCGGTAAATTTATGTTCAACTCCAACCCTGACCTCGGTTTGAGCCAGCGAGCAACAAGCCGCAACTAGACGGCTAAGCAATTCCGCAAACATATGGCAGTTTTACAGTGCTCACGTAGCCCCCCCCCCCCACAAGCAGGGGAAAAAAACATACATTCATTGTCCGTTAATTTCACGGCTGTGGAAAATCAGAGCTGAAAAAAAAAAGGTTTTCTAGGACAATTTTGCTTGAGTTGCTTTCATGTTGCTATGCATCCTAAAAGGAGTGTTTTTTAGAGTTGGTTCGGCAGATGTGGGGCCAACTCACTCCTTCTACAAGGGCATTAGTAGGGCACTCAACAGTGTCCCAAATGACAATTTCTGATGCCAAAAAGCAGAGCCAATAATACTGTAAAATACTGTGAAAAGAGAACTCAAGGCATCCTCACCCCCAGGCTTGATCACAGCTTTTGGTTCATGTTAAAAATATGAATGTCACATGGGACACATCACTGAAATACAGATTTGTTATGGCTTCCAGGCCACACTATCCATATGGCATAAACATGTTGTAGGATCCCAATCCCACAACAAAACATAGCACAAACCCTATGGGCTATCGCCTATGTGCATCTGTCAAGGAATCATTGATAATTTACCAGCAGGCACTATATGAAGGTGTATTCTGGGGCTTGCAAAAAAAAAAGCTCTTGTAAACAGGCTGCTATCTGAAACAAATGACGACAAATAAATATGTTCCAGAATTACATCACATTAAGCCAGACACACACACACACACACACACACACACACACACATAAACGCGCACACTCCTTGCACTCCTTTCAAATTTCTTTCATAGAGAATACTTCCCTGCAGGTTATCTCAGACTGTTTTATACTATGGACAAAATATACATACAAGCAATTGTACGTAAAGTATGTCAGCAAAAACAAACAACACATAGGCCTATAATGAACGAAAGAGAACGAGAGATAAAACAATAAGGGTTAGGCTACATTTGCATATTTTGGTGAATCCCAGTTATTTTGAACAATAAGGGGCACTGCACTTGCTTAGGGACACGTTCTTGAGTCTGACTACTGTTTATGTAATGAGCCATACACTTCTCTGCCAAAGCAAGGGCATTTACAAGGGAAGGGTGGTTTGGAGATAATCCTGAAGCTGTAACAAAGTTTATGGCCAGCTGCGAGTGGTCACTGCTTGGAGAGTTATTTGTGGTCTGTGAGCGAACATGCTCGCATACCGCTTTTGTGAGCCAAGGATTAACAGATGACAGCCAAACGGCCACAACACCAGAGCTACTCCTACACCGTTCAAGCTGTATTTCAGAGGAAACCCCTTAAGAATATTACATATTTCGGTCCATTCTGTAATCTTCAAAAATGTAGTATTTTATGATGCCCATAAAACTTTGAGGGAAACCCAGTCTACCTAAGTCAGGCTACCTAACCTGGCACATCTGGGCTCATATCTCAGATCTCTATCTCTCAGGAAACAGAATGCCGAAAAGGCCACATACTTACGCTACAATGACTTAGTGAGACTGCAGGCTCTTTGTGGTATGCATGTGGGTTTCTCACCGTCTCAGTTTTACATTCCATTCACATTTGCAGGTTGTTAAAGCCATAGGAACACACTGCATCTCACACAATCTACCAGTTGAGTAATATTGTTACACAGACTGGCGCTGCACAGACCTGGGTAACCAGGAGAAATTATGTGTACTTCCCAACAAGGAAATACATTAAGCAGGTGCTTTAATTAATCTAAAGCTGACGAATAAAACCATTCCTAATGGCAGAAGAAACATTATTCTCCATAATCCTAGTCATATAGACTTACTACATTATCTACAGTTATCTTAGACTGAATTAATATTATTACCGGCTAATAGCAAGATAGGGAATTTACTACAGCACATGTCCTGAATACTTTTCCAGATTATTCCATTGCTTCCTATTCTGGAGTGATTACTGTTGTTAACCATGCACATCTGTCTTGACAAGTAGACTTATTTTAGGGTGTTAAAGGTTGTGCTGTGGTGCACTTTATCTACGAGGGACGAAGCTCAATGTCCATGCTGCTCAGGAGAGCGGGCCTTGACCCCTGCATGTTAGTGGAGCTTAATCCATGATTAAGAGCGCACTCTGGGCTCCGCGCAGATTTCACTCTATCTGTAATCTGAGGAATGCTTTTAAAGCACAGCTGACTGCCAAGGAAAAATGGGTCGCATCTAGCCATGAAGTCTGCAGAACAAGACCGTGCCAATAAAATAATTTGGCAGATAAAGACAAGCAGAGAAAAAAAAAGTATTTCCAGAAACTTCCTTTTTTTATTTCTTTTTCCTGGTGAGCTTTTTATGGCATATACATGGTTTGCTGGCATTCAAACACCATTGTTTAACATTGCAAAAGAGTGGGATTGTTAATGTTTTTCTTTCTGCTTGTGTAGTCAAAGAGTGAGATAACCAGTGATGCTATACATAATTGTGCGGCTCTTCTTTATAAAATTACTTAACATTTAACTGTAATATACACTAACGTGTAGGTTGTCCATGGTTGTGCTGGCTGCATTGCATAACCAAAATTATCTAAGTATGGAGCACCCAATACTGAGTAATGCAAAAGATAAGAAATCATTTCCGATAATTCACCCAAAGGTCCATAACTGACTTAGGTCTGAGAAATGTGCCGTCAGAAAGCTGCATTAAAAAGCTGGAAGTGGGTATTTGTTTTCCAGAGGTCTCAGGTTGGTCTTTCTGCGGCGTATTCAGTCTCTCCCATTAAAGATTGTGTGCTTGTAATTGAGAGCAGATGCTAAGCCTTCGTTTGCCGTGGCCTAGTCCTGCATGCCTCCCCAGTGATGTCAGCGCTAGCTGGGGCCGTCCTCTCCACCGGGCAGCTATAGGATGAAGACGGAAAGTCTGCAGAGCTGCGGCCCGCGATGTCTGGCAGGCTGAGGTGGGCCTATAGACCTGTGGGGTCTTCATAAACACAACAAGGAGAAAAGTAGAACAGGACACTCAGAAGTGCGAGACTGAGGTGGGCCTATAGACCTGTGGGGTCTTCATAAACACAACAAGGAGAAAAGTAGAACAGGACACTCAGAAGTGCGAGACTGAGGTGGGCCTATAGACCTGTGGGGTCTTCATAAACACAACAAGGAGGAAAGTAGAACAGGACACTCAGATGTGCTAGACTGAGGTGGGCCTACAGACCTGTGGGTTCTTCATAAACACAACAAGGAGAAAAGTAGAACAGGACACTCAGACATGTGAGACTGAGGTGGGCCTATAGACCTGTGGGTTCTTCATAAACGCAACAAGGAGAAAAGTAGAACAGGACACTCAGACATGTGAGACTGAGGTGGGCCTATAGACCTGTGGGTTCTTCATAAACGCAACAAGGAGAAAAGTAGAACAGGACACTCAGACATGTGAGACTGAGGTGGGCCTATAGACCTGTGGGTTCTTCATAAACACAACAAGGAGAAAAGCAGAACAGGACACTCAGATGTGTGAGACTGAGGTGGGCCTACATATCTGTGGGTTCTTCATAAACACAAACAAGGGAAAAGTAGGACAGGACACTCATAGGTGAGAAGGCTTTGTTCTTGAGTGCCAAAGAGCTGCAGAAATATCTGCTCCCACTTTACATTTGTGACAAGAGCATATTTATCCACCCTTCATAGACTGGTGTGGCTTCAGAGGAGAGACACACAATCATTCCTCTGACATGAGATTTCAGGCATAGTGTTACTGCCACTGAATCTTGCATCCAGTGTCGTTTCGTTATATAAGGTTTATAATATTTCACATTGCATAAAAATCAAGAAGAAAACCGCAAGCCTATTTTCACATGAAAATAGCACCGATCCTTATTTTCACCAAAGTAAAGAATGACGATTTCCATAGGCTCCACTAAGCATGGCACGGTAATTACAGCACTTTGTTTTCAGTCAGGTTGTATGATTTAAAATGTAAATGTCCCTCATTAAGCGCTTTGCCTCAACCCGGCTCATAACAACCGCCGCTCACCCGGAGCGGTCTTGACCCATTTCACCGAGCGCAGGACACACGCATGAAAGGGCTGGAACTCGGTGCCAAAGTAAACATCAATTATAGCTGTCATCCAGCACCAATAACAGCTGCAGCTTTAAACACCCCAAGCAGCAGGCTTCAAACACAGGCCGTCTTTAAAAGACTGCTTCACGGATATCAAGGACCGGGCTGAAATTAGGCCAGGCTGGGCTTAAACAAAATCATTTTTCAGGACAAGGCCAAGAAATGTTTAAATATTCCTCAATCGAAATTGAATAATGGAGGCTTTGTTGAAAACACACTTCTCCCGGGCCTTTAGGAGAGACAAAATTAGGCAAGAAACAGCACCTGATCTTAGGGCAAGTGTTTTGTGTGTGTGGATATTTTTTCCACTTGCACTCTCACACAGCAAAGGTGCCAACCCATTCCTTGCAGCACTTGTTTAAAATAACAACAGTCAACAGAAATAGAAGCAGCAAAACTGGCCCACAAAGGAGAAGGAAATAAAATATGTATGTTTTCCGTCAGGTTTTTATACACCCCACAAACAAAACAAGGAGAGGTAGGCCTAGGTAGGTGGAAAAACAGTCAATAATGTTTTCAGTTGATATAATCCATTATGGCGTTTCTCCACCCTCTTATTTACCTTTACATCATATATATTGACTAACTGCCATGGTGTGTTACTGCGCCAGAGAAAAAGGTTACGAGGAACAAAAAAAGAATTTGTGAGAATTTGAGCTGTTATTCTACACTGTGTTAGCGGGGGGAGGGGGGGGGGCTACCACACACCCACAGAGCTTTCACTGCCCTGATCAGACAACGGCCCGGGCCACTGGCACCACACAGAGACAATTAATGGCTCCCACGGGGTCAGAGGTCAGACAGGAGTGCATTCTGGGAGAGGCTATCAGGAGTGGCTTCGTGGGGAGCACTGACGCCCTCCTGTGAGCGGTTGAAAGGCCAACAGAGGGCAGCAGACAAGACCCGGGGCAGCTTACGACTGCTCACATAATGAGCTCTTTATTCTTCTAGTTCCTTCTACATAGCCCAGCCGGGGCCAAATAACTGTAGATACAAGACCCACTCGAATTTCCCTGCCGGGTTACCAAGCCTCTTTCATATCAGCAATTCTGGGGGAAATGTGGAAGTAGCAGTGAACTTTCAACGGCAGTAATGAGTAACTACGCTTGGCAAACTAAGTTTGTGGAGGTGCAACCTGTGGAATTAATATTTCAAGAGCACTACCCAGTCACCATTGTCCACAAGGGCAATTATCTTGTTTCCCTCTAAAGTGCCTCAGTGGATGGGCTTTGTAGAGGGCTACGGAAAGGCTTGTACTGCAAAGCGCTTGGAAACACAAAAACACATATCCATCCACAGAATCAATGGTGCCAGAGCACCATCCCTTCAAAAGGATGGGGAGACTGAGCAGGTGTGAGGCGGGACCCAGGACCTGCCCCTCTGGGGGAAACACAAGATTCTACGAGAGGGGTTTTAGTCCCCTACATGCCCTGAATTGATGGTGAAGACCAGTCCAGACAGAAGCTTCTGGAACCTTACACAATTAAGAAGACCAAAGACAAGTCTGTTTCTGTTTTGGCTTTATTTAATATGTAAATGAAAGCAGCCTATAGCCTGTGATTTTTTTTTCAAATATGCAAAGGTAAAGCTTTTTTTTTTTTTTTTTTTTGCCTTACCAGGCACTAGGGAAAACTTCAACCAAATTACCAAATTTACATCAAGCCAGTGGAGCAGAAGAAGGCTCCTCAAAACTGCTTTGATCTGGCATCTTCACAAGGGATCTGTTCTGCAAAATGTTAATCTGCACTCCATATTGCAGATTAGTTCCCTCCTTCAAAAATATGGCTGCTCTCAGACGGTCAAGGTAATTCTGACCCACTTAGGACGCTTTGATCCGAAACCCCTTTTCACAGATTCCCTGTACTAGTTCAAACCCACTTTGTCATCTCGGACCACAGCTCTGAATCTAAGCTAAGCTACTCCACGCTGCCAAGGTTGCTGACAGCCAGCTGAGTTGAAAGCACTTCTTTAATTCTGATGATCAGTGCGGCTGACTAGCTGCTAATGGGTTGCACGCTCACATTTTTCTACTCTCTCCCCCATCTGCTGCAGGACACGCAAGTTCTTTATTTGCCTTCAAAACAAATTATGAAGTTTGCAAATTATCTTGTTTGTTCCTGTACTCTTTGAGGTTTCTGCTTAGACAGGATGACAGGCTTTCAAAGCGATCTGGGGTTTTTTTTTTTTTCAGACTGCATTCTGTCTTCTCCTGCGAAAGTTCCTCGCTTTGTTTTTGAGCGCCGGTGGCAGAGACTCCGGTTCGGCAGCGGCGAATAAGAGGAGGCTGTCAGCGGGGGGGGGTCTAACTAATGATGTGCCCCCTGTCCCGGCCACGGTTACCCCAGAACACCCTGACTGAAGCCACCGAATGCATTGCGCTCCGCCCTGTCCATATCCACCAGGAAGGACGCAGGAAAGCAACTCTTCTCATTACATGTTATCCAAAGCGACTTACCAGTTGATTAGACTAAGCAGGAGACAATCGTCCCCTGGAGCAATGCAGGGTTAAGGGCCTTGCTCAACTGTGCGGATCTTATTGTGGCAACAGCGGGGATCCCAGTCATGTACCTTTACCGCTACGCTACAGGCCGCCCCATACCTGCAAACCGCTCACATTCACACTGCTCACAGCTATCTTCTACAGTTTGTCGCAACTACAGTGAGCATCATTACAGACAACGGTATTGTATATCACCTGCATAGAGGTGTTGATAAGAAACTAAAAAACTTTCCTCTGTGAAATTACACTTATATCTTGAGACCGGTTTTCTTTCTCCGGGACCTTCACATGGGTCGGAAGGTAAACAAGTTTCCGCAGTTGTCAGGGATGTTTCTGGTAATTTCACAGGAATGCTTAATTCACCTATGTGCCAACCATTTAAATGTGCTACAGAGTGTAATTGTAGTTAATTAATTCCTTCAACAACTGTCTGACACCACTTTGGAAAATTCTCTGCGCCCACATTTTCCTGGGTTTGTCAAACAAGAGTTGAGAAAGCACCTCTTTCCCACAGAGGTTCCTCCTCTGGACAGCTTTGCACTGAGAAGAGGAACGTTCCCAACCTCATCGTACCAGTTCTGAGGGCTTTCAACCTCCACTCAAACATGCAATATCTGCAAAGAATTTACATTTCTCCTAAGGGTCATATTTGTATGTAATGAAACCGTTTGGCTCACATTTGCTCTGCTTTAAAGTGTAGCTTCTAATTGCAATGAATTAATTCCTAAGACAACTACATGGCAATTATAACATTTCTGGGGAGGTCCGAATGAGGTTGCCAACATGCTGCGTATTAATAACACAACCTTCGCTGAACAAAAAGCTGAATTTATGATGCCTTTCTACAAAGACAGCTCATTATCAGAAAATCTCTCAAGCTGCTATTCAAGGGTTTTTTTTTCCAGCATCCAATGTTCCTGTTTGCCAAATAATAACAAAAAGAAAAGGTTGCCCTATTTTACCCAAGTTGTCAATGAGAAAACTCCAAAGACATTTGTTGTGGAGTATAAATAAGTTTCCATTCAACACCACTCTTTATTTAAATAAGAAAAACAACTTTAAAGGCTGTTTTATGCTAATGTCAAGCTTAATTGGCATTAGAAAAATTGCCTTGGCATGCTGTGGGGCTTCAAGATTAGCTAGAAAAGAAAGAACAAGATAAAGCCTTCAAAAGGCCCATTTCAGAGGAATTATGGTTTCCTTTGAACATCTTCCAAGTTTTAAATACATTAAAGCCTGCTGGCATACATGTAAATTAAGCGGTACCAAAGCATTCCAATAAATTCGTCATGAGCTGAACCCAGGGACAGAGGACAGAGGCAGAGGAAGCCGGTCCCAGAAACAGACTGGGCAGGAGTTCTGTCTTTCCCCAAAGGCTCCCTTCGCCCATCCTTTCTCCCTCTGTCCATTTTTCTCCATCCATATTTCTTTTCCCAGGAGCCAAGTGGCTTAGCAGATGAAAAGAGCAATGGTGCCGGGTTCCAGCAGCAGCAGCCTGCCAATGCCACAGCAATGAAGTGACGGCCCGTATCACACACACAAAGACCCCCACTTCCCCCTGCGCCTCCCCACGTTCAGCCAAGGGCGGGGGGGGGGGGGGGGTCGAGGCACATGGCAGTCATTTAGAAGATGGAGATCCACTCACTCTTCAAAATCAATCAAAACAGAGACAAAGCACTTCAACTTCATGTTGAGCAAATGCTCATTGAGAAAAATGACATTTGCCACCCATGCTGTTTAAAGTCCAGTTCAGAATTGTTGAGGTGCAAATCAAATTCACTTTGGATATGTGGGCATACACATTAGGTTAGTTTGCAATTCAAGAAAACTTTTTATACTCAAGTGAAACCAACCTTATAACTGTAAGCACCTACATTACAGAAAGCTGGAGAAGCTGTAGCCTGAAATCTGTGGTGCCAAGGCTGGAGGTTTTTAAACAGGCAAGTGAGCTTCGGCCTAAAGAATCTGAACTTGCCATTTAAGATACTTTGAGTTAGATCATTTCACTGCATGAATATATCAGGTGCTTGGTGGAAATGTAGATTTTATCAGGTATTGCATACATATATAGACATGTTAGTGTGCTTATCTACATGCTGTGCCACACTTAACTGTGATTGTTGTTTGACATCTACACTGTCAGTGAATTCGTGCCATGCCTAGTGCTGCATTATGATAAATAGATACACGCTTCACAAGAGAAGTGCTTTCAACACTGCTGCGATGAAAGGAAAGTGTCAGAAGCCAAAGTTTCTGTTGCCAAGTTAGCGAGAACTAAAGTTTGTTGAGTTTGTGACTGACTGTTGTGAAACTGTTACGAGGATGCAAGTCCAATAGTAGCATCTTAAATGGGTTCCAAATATATATCGGAAGAGCACAAGTTTATAGAGTGGTCAGTGATGTCATGGGGCAGGAGAACCAAGGTCGCATCAATGTGTGCCTTTCTGCATGCAAGTGTGTGTGTGTGTGTGTGTGTGTGTGTGTGTGGGTGTGTGCATACGTGCTGTGTGTGTGTGTGTGTGTGTGTGGGTGCGTGCATATGTGTGTGTGTGTGTGTGTGTGTGTGGGTGCGTGCGTGCATACGTGCTGTGTGTGTGTGTTTGTGTGTGTGTATGTGTGTGTGTGTGTGTGGGTGTGCATACGCCCTGTGTTTGTGTATGTGCATACGTGTGGGTGGGTGTTTAAAGCAGCTGAAAACACACTCAAGTAAATGGCCAAAGGAAAGAATAAAAAGAGACAGTGTTTGATATGTTCCTGTCGCCAGCCCAGCCCAATTAGTGATGATGAGGACCTTCAGGAGCAGAGGTGGTCATGGTGAGGGGCCACTGCTCACCTCAGATCTCTATTCTCATTCTGGCAGGACAACAACAAACAGAAAATAAATGAGTCCAAATGAGACCCTTGAAGGTTTGGTTCATTATCTATATTGTTGGAAACCCATTGACAGTTTTTCAGTGAGGAAAATAAGCAAACGTACATTAGCGTGTGCTAAAGCAATACATATTTTTATCCATCATTCATGATATTCCAGGATTCAGCCTTGGATGCAGCTTTGTGGAAAATGCACAGAAAAACAACCATTTTTTGTCAACAACCACGTTGTCCATTTACCATGTCGAGCACACAAGGCCACTACACTGATGTCTTCAACTGTACATGATCAAATTATTTATTTTGCAGGAGGTGCAGCGTCTCAAGATGAATAGTGACTTGAAAGGCGGAATCTTCAAAAGGCTGAAGCACTTCATTTAAAGTTAAGAAGATTTAGATCAAAAGGTTAGCAAAGAAACATTCAAAGGACACTCTTTAAAAAAAAAAAAAAGAAATGTGGACCTCACACTTTTAATCCACGCAAGATCATGGCTATTGCAGGACCCAGTCCATTCCATCCCTGCCTCGTGCAGATGAAAGAGAAGATTGTTTGCGTATTGAGAAGGTCAGTGTTTCTTTTTTTGATTCAGGTGAGAATCAGTGATCTCCTGGCAAGGTTGGTTTCATGAAATATACCAGATGCTTACAAGTCCCCATAAAAATATCCTTTTGTCATGATTATGTGAAGTGTAAATCTATCATTTTTTCATATTAAAAAATAACCTATTTGATACCTTCTCAGGATAGCATTTTTGTAGCAATCTATTCATTGTGGTTGCACTCTTCAATTGCTCCTCTATACGTTGCTTGCCCCGGTGGTATTTCCATCACATATTCAAATATGATGCCGCAAGCACAGGAACTTGAATGACGAATGCAAAAGAGCAAGCATCTAAAATGCAAAAACCATCTTTAAAATTAGCTTCAACATTTGCTCAAAATTACCATGTCAGATAACATTGTTGGTTGTCTCTAAGCAGTCTAAATACGCTACGGCTCGATTATAAGGAAAATAAGCACTCAGCTCCTATAGCTTGGTTTGAAATGGAACTCTGGTGTTTAGAGTGTGAAAACGACCTTTGTGACCCCTAGTCACAAGAGATGTCCCCAAATCTGCCTAAATTGAAACATTAAGGATATGCACTTTAACAGATCTATTTTAAGATAAGAAATGAAAGTTAAGAAAGCTCTGCTCCTTAAAAAAAGAAGCATGATCCTCCTTCACTGGTACTTGTGAATGTGTTTCTACTCATCAGAAAATAACCAGTTACCAGAATTTGCTAACTTGCTTGAATCATCTTACAGGGTATCGTAAATAGGAACACGTTGAATACTTTAGAATCCAGTTTCAAGCAGGGAATACTCACATTACTTTACAAGTACAACTGAATCCTTGCCATGACAGGGTCAAATGTAACAGCAGTCCTACCCAATGCGGCAATGCACAATTGGTGAATATGGCAGACTGTGATTTCCATGTGGCATTGCAACTGGGTGGGCATAGACAATATTATTGGGCAATAAATAAATAAAATGGGGGATAAAACTCATTGAAGATAGGCCAAATAATTGTACACAGGGTAGGGAAGAGAATAAATCAATGGGCCCATGGTCTGGTGTGAAATCTGGACTGTGCTGGGGCCCTCTGTGCAGGGCGGTGCATAATCTCCCCACAGCATCAGCCAGGCTGGGACTGAACTCAGTCAGCCATGTGTCAATACGTCAATGACTCAATCCAACCAGCTGGCCTGTCTGAGCAAACTTCTTCACATTGCTTCAGCAGAGAGTGGAAAGATCAGGTGTTTCAGAGGAAAACATATTACATTACATTACATTACATTAGTGGCATTTGGCAGATGCTCTTATCCAGAGCAACGTACAGTTCATAAGACTAAGCAGAAGACAATCCTCCCCTGGAGCAATGCTCATGTGTGTTTGGCTAAACTTACAGGTGCAGCAAAAAGCATGAATACACACTAAGACTATGAACAGAGAAATAAGTGCATTATTTCTCTTGAACAATTCCCAGAAAATGAAAGACAACACAAGCCATACTCCAAATGGGTCTTAGGTTAATTTGGAGACAAGATGGCGGATGATATTTTTCCCCTGAACACATTCAGATACACGGGACAGAAACAAAATAAGATGGCGTGCAAGTGTGCCCCAGAGCATGAGCTGGTGCAAGGGTGGACTCTCTGTTGTTCAAAAAGTTTTGCGGGAGGTTAAATTGCGATTGAATTGGAGAAAAAGTGCAATTGGTTTTTCTATTGAGTTTTTGAGACATCGAACATTAAAAAAAAAACCCTATCTTCAGGCGAGTGAAAGAAAATCTGTTTGAAATAAATTATTTTCCTTTTATACAATGGAATTTTTAATAGCAAAATGATTCCAAGAATATTCATTCTTATATCCTCTTCATAAAATGGATATCAAAATGATTCCACATGAATAGAAACAGACTTGCAAAATAATAAATGAAATGTAAAAAAAAAAAAAATCACATGTGAAACCATAAGATCTGAAAGAACATTCAGGAAAATATGGGCACATTTACAAAGGTTCTGTCAGGAAACTTTAATGTTTCTATTCACTGCAAAAAACTGAAAATAAGTCATCATTTTTTGCTAAATAAGATAAACAATATTACGAATGAGATTAAGCAGTTCGACTCATTTCAAGATTTGCCAATGGGGTAAGAAAACGGAACTTGTCAAGCAAACAGCAAATTAAAACGAGCGAATACTTTCTACTTGAGAGAAAAAATAAGATTTTAAGTCTCATTACAAGACTAAACACAGACTGTTTAGCAGTGTTTGTAATTTGAGTTCAGAGCCGTTTCATTTGCCGTGATTGAAGTAAGGGGTTCTGGCGACGACAGAAGAGGCTGTGGTTGAGAGATAACTGTAAAGACTTTGAGATGCTTTCGCATGAAAACACAAATATATTTGAAAGTGCTAATTAACGAGGCATTTACTTTAGGCATCTTTCTTCGGGTCACTTTGTTGATGTCAGGAACTGACTGAGGTCCAACAAACTGTGTTTACTGTGTGGCCGTGTTCCTTCCTAATGCTATCTCCATGCTGGATCTATTCTGAATGCCTTCCGTTCACGAAACAAAAGAATGAAACAAGTCTGTTTACATTCTCAACCACAACAAAAGCAACACAAACTGTATGGAATCTGGATCTTTTTCATAATCATTCTTCCCAGAAGAATTCTCAGCATTAAGTGAACTCTTTTCCTCTTGGATAAACAGTCCACAAAGTACAATGTACTCTATTTGAGTTTTTGAGTACCATATTAAAGTTGTTTTTGTTGTGTGCTGTCTTCTGAAGCAAACATATATACCATAGAATGCAAAATCTTATTTATCATTAATATAGTCATAAAGAAGTAGACATACTGAATACATAGAAATCAAAAGTCACAGCCACTGTGGTACTAACTTTTAACTTCAGCCTCACAGACATCTGGCGGCCAAACCACCTTCAAATCAGTACAGACTGCAGCATGAACTCTTTGAAAAAAACAAGTCAGAAAATGTACAGAAATCCACCAACAGAAAGTACGCAGCTTACTGGGATCAGAGTGCCCATGGGTTCCTCAAGAGAACTTGAAGAAATACGGGGGCGAGAGATCGCGATGAGGCAGCTTTGGTAAGGCTCTGGGAGGAAACACTTTAATGTAGTTAATTAAGTGCTAATTAACAAGGCAATTACTTGAACGCATCTTTCATCGGGTTCCTTTGTAGATGTGCAATGCTGACTGAGGTCCGGAGAACTTTTAACTTTACTGGGTATTTGCGTTCCTTCCTGATGCTATCGCCATGTTTGATCAACCCAAGAAGCCCGCCAATCCCAAAGCAAATAAAGGGGACCAAACCAGGTCCAGCCAGACGAGATTGTTTAGCTTATGGGTCAAAAAAGACCACCATTTACGCCATCTCTTGCCTGACCGCCCTCCCCCCAATTGATAGTCATAGAAGGGTCCGGAAGGCTCTCCAAGACACAGTCAAAACACAGCCACCATCCAGCAGAGCCCTACCCCCATTTGAGTGTGCAAGTCCCTGCTGCAGATGCACAGCCATTAACGGAGGACACCATACAAACATCAATTCACTGGAATGTATGAAATAACAGGTCATTCCTTCTCAGATTGTGCCTCATCATAATTTATGATCACAGGACAGATTGGAACATAGTGGCGCTGGTTGCCAGGAATCGAGTTGCCAAGGACATTTTCCCATGAGTCACAGGAAGATAAGGCCCCAGTTCACATGTGAATCTAGTTGATCAGAGTGACCCAGGAAGGGAGTGGGTCCTAGACCACATTGTTGAGAGACATGATCAGGCCCTGATGACAACTCTGTTTACCCTCTTTTTTCATTCACGCCTTGCAGGTCCACAAGGATATAGCCAGCTCACTCTGTTGGCTGCAGTGTTGCATATTCTCTCGCTGCATGCCGCAATTTGCTGTACCACTCACGGTAATCACAGCGGACTGCAGCATAGTTCAGACTTAATGGAGGTGAAAGCTGAGAAAAGGACCCCGGGACATCTGGAAATATTTTGACAGGCAGGCTAAAGGGCATGGTGCGCGGGCAGAACCGAGCGCCTCTGGGCTGCGTAGCGTAAACTTCTCAGAATGAGCGACAGGATTGGACTACAAGTTTGCGGCTATCAACAAATGGCTTGCGATGACCTGACACAGACCCAGATGAGCATTACAGAGGTCGGGTGGACTACTTTTTATCCACATATTCACCCACACCTGGGATAATCAATTGTAAATGTTGTATATCCCACACCTGTAAAATACTCCAGAAAACCACTCATCTTCTCAAGAAATGCCCTAGTGTATGACTGCAATCCCTCAACTGACCAGGGGAGTCAGCAGAGAGCAATGGGGCAGGGCTTTACCCTTCTAACTGAAACCATCCATCCCTTGATGCAATTATTGCCAATTATATGTCCCCTCAAAGGACCATAAATTACAGTTGGCACAGATTAGATTTCATCCTGCTCTTAGGACCCACCACTACACACAGCCACATACACTCTGTAAAAGCCATCTGTTACCTCTGAAATGCAATGAATGTATAATATTAATAATAATAATATAAAAAAATATTTTTTAATGGGGGGGGGGGTAGACACGCATTGATTATTTATATGTTCCAGGTGCAAAGGATGTCAGTCCCATGAGATACTTACATCTTTAACATGTGTTTGCATGTTTATTTCCTGAATTGGCTGAACATTGTGCGATGTTAGGACACGCAATGCCTCGCTGACATGATATGAAAAGCTGAGCAGAGGGGTTCAGAAGGCCTCCATGGCCAGTGCAGACCCGTAATCATGTGATGTTATGACCTCACTTGTAATCCTCCATGCTAGCTGATAAAATGAAACTCCATTACGTGTTCCATTACGACTCTCTAAAGCCAACTGAAACTATGTACGCTTACACAGTGAAAATACAATACCGTCTGCCTTTTCTATTATTTGGCATTTTATTTACTTTCTATGTAGTACAGGCCCTCTTTTCGAGACCCCCCTTTTTAAACTTTGGCCTCACGGACGTCTGAGCATTTGCCGTCCAATCCCTTCCGCCTGGATGGAGAACTAAATGTGTACTATGCTGAAAGAGCACATCATTCAGGCGGGAGATTATTCACGCTTACTCATCTTTAAAGGATTGCATCATCACATCTGCTGGCTCTCCTTACAGAATGTGCAGAGCTTTTCTGCTGCGGACAGCACACTCTCTGTGCAGTCTGTCATCTGAATGAGACCCCTCGATGCCCACCGGAGGTTAATGTATCGAAGCACACATCATGTTAAATGAAATCACCATTATTCTTTTTTGATGGACCAATTCATTTTCATAAGCCGAGATATATCACATCAAACTTCAGCATGATGGGATGAAGCCACATCATTCTAAATGGCTGTTAAAAACTAAACAAAAAAGCATTTTTGTACGTACCAATAGTCTCAGCAACACAAAATACAAGCCTTTAAATGCACTATAGTTTAAATACCGGAAGGATTTGTTTGTAGAATAGAAGTGCATATTCTTCATAACATACTGTATATTATTGCTTATAAGTATGTGTGTTAGGCCTCGCTTGTGCATAGATATTGATGTATTATGCTAGCATTATCTGCTATCTGAGATGAACAGGTACATCTGCGTGCAAAAATGTGACTAGCAGCCTAATTGTAATTTGTGTGGGGAGGAATGACTTGCACTCCCAGAAAAAAAGGTGGTTCCAAAAGGCACCCTGTGATTCCATAGAAGAAGCATATCCAGTTCAGGGTTTCCTTGTTGGGCAAAATGGTTCTTTGTCTGGGAGCTTTCTCACTTCACACCGACTGTATGATAGACAGCTCCATAAAGAACTAAAAAGGGTTCCTCAATGGAGACAAGCCAAAGAACCCATTTTACTGAGCGTCTGGTTAAAATTTGCGATGGATCTCATGTGACTTTTACACTTTATATACACCCTCCCTCCCCCTAAAAACCAAAGAAATGGAAAAGAGCTCACAAGGTTTCAAACCTTGCAGTCTGTGTTGACCTCACAGAATTAGGCCCGCAGTAAAATGGTGCAGCTCAGCTGTCGTTTCTTCAAACCGTTATTTATGCGTAACGTTTAATTGCTTGTTTTCGAATTCTCTGCCCGTTCTAATCACGGTCCTGTGTAAAGATCTATTGTAATACATTTATTTATTTATTTCATAAAACACATGTTTTACCATCTGCATTTTAAAGATACACTTATGTCTTCTAAAAAGGAATGTTTAAGACAAGTAGTTGGCAGACATGGCCCCATCCGGCAGAATGGGGGGGGGGGGGGGCTGCTGATTAAAACGTACACAGTGAATGGGGGCGACTTGGCTTTCCTTTCAGTTATATAACAAAAACCTTTTACATATTGTGCAATGAATGCTACAGGTCTTCCCCTTGGGGAATTATTAATGAAACATGGACCCTCATTCCCGCAATGCATGTGGTTGCAAAGCCTGCACACACATTGAACAGATTTGGACAGTGGAGAACAGCCAGGGCTGAATGGTATGCGCAGTAATTAGTCCCCTGGTTCTGCATTGATGTCATTGTTTAAGCCCAGTGATCAAAACAACAAAAAAGGCTGAAAAAAAGAGGGAAAACGGCATTTCAAAAGTTTTACTAAATATTTACACAGTCCCTTTTAAAGGCAGATTACATCTAGGAACGCAGAGTAATAGGGCCTGATTTCTCACTGTTTATTTGTCCTGAAACACAATCTAGCCTTCAATGTGCCTCTCGCTGCGGATCTCCCTCTGTTGTGGGATTTTTAAGAGCCACTCTCTAAAGAGCCGGGATTATGCAACTTAATTGGCATCTGTTGATACTCTGTTACTGCACTCTGTGCAGCCAAACCAAATGGACATTTATGTCCGTGAAAAAGCGTATTAAAAATATAGTCCATATTTTTAACCTGGATTACACTGGAAATTACAAATGTGTGATTATCCTGCCGCAGGAAATGTTTCTTTTGCAAATGCCTAAATATTTGCCATTCTTTATATAATACAAAGTTTTCTTTCATTTTCTTGAATAAGTGTGATTCATAATCCATCCACCCGATTGTGTCTCAGATACGAATTTGCATCTGGATTTGCATACTGCTGGATATGTTCTGCATTAATGCATTCAAAACAAATGTGCTGAATAACACACGGTTATATAAGCTATCGGGACAAGTTTGCGTGCCGACTTCATATCATATTCAGTTATATAACTTTCTTTATAGCATCAGCAATTGAAATGATTATTAGGTGCACCTGAAAGTTTGGCTTTGATTAGCTAAGCCTGAGGTGGAAGAGACTGGGATCAGTATTTTTGCTATCAGTCCAGACCAGTTTGAACAGACGCATGACCACATTGTTACATAGTGGGAAAATTCAGCTAAAAGACTACAAGTCCCAAAATGTGCAACTGGTCAACCTAATAGAAGCCTTAAAATGTCATTGGATACGTTTACACGCACACTCACTGATATTCTGAATAAGATATGGGTCATGTAAACGGCATATTCTGATTAAATGAATAAGGCCTTATTCTGAATATGGCATATTCAAATGAAGACATGTGGAATATAGCAATACTATTTGGGTTACTGGAGTGCTATTTGGACATGTATACATTTTATTGGGAATACCCATCTCAATCAGGGTTTTCACCACAGTATGCAAACCATATGGCTGAAGGGTGTTGTTTTTACGGATAGCACTGCTGTTACTAGGCTACCCATTGCATGTAAATGTGAACATTAAAAGAACGTTAATTTCTCAATTTCAAGGAACAACATTTGGTCCCAATCTGTCCTACGAAGCATGTAAAAAAAGCAAGATTACTGACTTTGCTTTTAAATTTTTGTTTTACTGAGAACAGCTTTTTTTAACTTCAGTCCATGTTCCAGTTTTGGAACCATTCTGGATTTTACTCTGTGAACTTCTAACTCCGTAATCCTGCTTCATGATAGATTTGAGAACCATGCTCAGGGAAGTAACACATTCAACACTACCATGTCACTAGTGCTTTCCAGGTACAGTAAGCCTTGACCAGTCACAATCATGAAAAAATGACCTGCCCATAATTTCCTCACATTTGTTTTTTTTTTTGATATCTTTGTCCAGTATATCATCTTTCACACTGAATTGTAATGCACACACTGTATTCCTGGAACTCACAGCGCAAGACATGAAACATTCCAACTCTGTGCCCCCTTCTCTTTGAATCTGGCATTTCACTGAACAAAATCAGACACACAGGCACCCCCCAACAAAATACCATGTTTTCTTTCACAGCAATGGTGATTCATATCCATCAACCTCTTGCCCTCGCGAGCGGAGCCAGAGACAGGCTGACATTTCAGCATGTGAACTTAACCATGTGGGTGACATTTAACAAGCCCCCAAAACCTCTGCTTCTCTGTGTTGCCTACACCATGCCTTCAGGCCATGGGGGACAATGGAGGCCTTCTCCTTTAACCAGCATCAAAGGGACAGATGAAAAGGCCACATAATTGAGGAGCAGCGCTCATGGCTTCAGAAGTGTAAAACACAAATATAACATATGCATATTCTAGTGGTGTTCTGGGCCCTGGAACGCGCGCGTTACACGAGTTGGTCTTGTCCAACGCCTCCAGAAGAGCCTTTTTGTTCTTTTGTTTGTCCGGGGAGGACACAAGCATTCCAAACAGATACGGCAATCTCGCTCTCGCTCTCTCCCTGTCAATACATTACATATACAGGGGGCCTCGAAATTATTGGCACCCTTAATAAAAATGTAGAAAAAAGGCTGCATATAATCATAAACACAATGTTATGTTCACACATATGGGGAAATGACACTCATAGAGCACGTTATTAGGTTGACCAGTACAACAGCTTGTTAATGCAATTTTTTGCATTTTATTTTTTCATGAATAACATACGATCCCTAGCGGCTACACAGTTAACAGTTTTGAAAATGGGATGGTAACCGTTTACGAAAACTAATGATTTGTCACATCCCTAGTCATTAATATTTGGAGATGTTTTGCTGCTGGTCCAGGGGAACTATTTAAGATCAATGGAACAATGAATTCAACAAATTACCAGGAAATTTTGTCAGAAACTCAAGTTGCTTCTACTAAGAAGCTGAGACTTGGTGATAGGTAGATTGGAGTCATTGTCCTGCTGGACAAACACACATCAAAATCCACACAGAAATGGTTAAGCGAAAACAATATCAAAGTTCCAAAATGGTCATCTCAGTCTCCAGACTTAAATCTGTGGTCTAAACTCCAGAGGGGCGTCAATAAAGCACAAACCCAAAGATATCAATGATTCTGAAAAGTTATCCTTGGAGAAATGGTTAAAAAAAAAATCTCCAAATGTGTTCTCTAGCCTTATCACAAATTGTAGGAAAATATTCCTGCTGTCATCTTTGCTGTGGGCTGTTTGCACAAAGTATTAAACCAGGGGTGCCAATAATTGTGAAACCTGATTTTTGGAGAAAATTTGGGTGATTCCGTTTAATTATTAGTAAAGCACACGACTTTACACATGTTCGAAAATAATGCTTATGTCAGTAACTATTATTTTTTAGTTTACAGTATAGATCAGTGCTAATAATTCTGGAGCCCACTGTATATACGGTATATATAGACAGACACACACACACTTTGAAAAGCCTGAGCAGCCTACGAGAAGCACATCTGAGCCAAAATCTGATCCAGTCACACAACAACAGCACAAAGGGAATATCAGATAAAAGCATTAGCGAAGCAAATGGCATTTGTTCTGGAGAGAAAGACGCCAACAGGAGAACAGCGCTTGGCCCAATTAAAGTCTGCAACTCCACAGAGAGCACAGACAGACGGCCCTGATACCAATCTGAGCACGGCACCACTTTCACTGGCCCGGTGGACCCTGTACACACATCCCCCATTTTACACTAAAACGCCAACTGAAAAAGGAAGAGCCATCAAACAAGGAATTTCAGTCCAATTTGTCTTCAAAAGAAGGTAAAAGAGCTCATTATGTGTGCTCTACTCTTTCTTAACTATTAGATTGGCTAAAAAAGAGAAGTTAGTCATGCCTGCTTATCTCCCAACCTTATAAGTATGGGATTAGAAGATCAAAGGCGGATTTGGTTTAATATTATAGAAAATGTAAACCCTTTATGGACGCTCTTTAGACCATGCACCCCCCCACCCCTCCACTTTCAATACTTAGATCAAAATACAGAAAATTCATATTAATTTCATACATTATCCCATGTCAAATTAATGACCACAGTTTCCACATCCATAGAAGAAGACCGCAGCCCATGATATGTGTTGCAGCAGAACTTGAAAGAATAAGTCCGCTTTTGATTACATAGCTACAGACAGACATTTCAAATATATACTGAGATATAAGTTTAAAGGAAATATTCGGAAGGGAGTATGGGGGAGACAAGAAATTGTGCAAAACTAAACTTTCTGATGCTCCGAACGTAAACTCTGAATGAACTAGTGAAGAAGTTATAAATACACTTTTAAATCCACTGCTAAGAACTTCGAATGTGGCACACTGGCTTCCAGGCGCAAGGTACCTGGCTGTTATAATGAGAGTTTGAATTCTGGCAGTCCCATCATCACTTGCACACTTTTTTGTTTGAGGGCCTCATCCTCTTTATTCTGCACATCTAATCCATGGCCCTGAATGAACCAGTGTGGTCTCACACTTCATTTTGCAGTTCTCCACCATGCTCACATAATTCACTGCTACATAAACCTCAAACTGCTTATAAGAGAATATTGTGACCTGGCCAGGTGTAAGTATGCTTTCACTCGAATCATACATCTTTTAATCTTTGTCACTTAGCTGAATGCCAAGAAAATTTACATTTTGATCACTTTAAAGGACTGTCCACCGAGAGGCCCTTTGCCATACTCAATTGCCAGCTGTAAAGACATAGTTCTTGTTAAATAAAACTGCTCCTGGTTGGTTTTTGGCTTAACTGCGAAAAGGAATCTGATACAGCACACATCTACTCAAAAAGGAACCAAGAAAATTACAGAAACATTCCCCATCTTTAGATTATTATATTGATGGCCAAATAAGAATAATTCCTCTAATACATTCACATACTCCAAAGAGCTCAGGATCATACATTTTAAATGAAAGCTGTTGGGAGAGCGGGTATAATAGGATAATTTGATTCTGACCGGGGAAGTAATTGCTCTGATGAGACTCTAACCTGAGGAGACTTTGAAGGCAGACCGAGGAAGGACTCACTCATTGAATATTGAAGTGCACTTTGTGGTGTTTCCATGTCTGGTGGTAATACAAGAAGAGCACTCTATATAGAGTTTGAACTCCTGTCAATGCTGTGCTTTCACTCTGTGTACCAGAGAGGAACAGGGTTCACGCGACACAACACCATTCGGTTTCACTTAATTTACCTCAAGGAACTGATCGTGACCCAAAAAAGTAACAATAAAAGACCACCACAGACATTTAAAATATACCAACAGATCATGTGGAATCGCTTGAGATGTCTCCAAGTTTAATGCGTCTATCTTGGCCGGCTAGCGATGCAGCCAGGCAGATAAATGTATTCTCTCACATCTCCCCTGCCTTCTTGACCTGTGTTCCCCCCGTTAATGAGTCCCACTCTTCAGCCTGCCCTTCCTGTCTGCAGAAAGGGATTTTCTGATAAAGAACCATCTATGCAGAGAGTGGCCCTACCGCCCGGAATAATCTCTTTAAGCCTGGGCTTTCAATGGGCGACCGGCTAGCCCAAACGCCAGCTAGGGCCACACTCGCCTGGCTCAGGACAGCAGCCTAAGGATTTGAAGCACCTACTTCCTGCTGTATGGACCCCTTTTAATTAAATCTAAGGTCCCCTGCAAGGCTGCCCAAGAGTAGGACCAGGATGTGGGTGGGGTGGGGGGTAGACAGGACAC
This sequence comes from Conger conger, assembly GCF_963514075.1. Lineage (NCBI taxonomy): Eukaryota > Metazoa > Chordata > Actinopteri > Anguilliformes > Congridae > Conger > Conger conger. Next base: position 9,274,844 of record NC_083774.1, on the reverse strand, counting down.
ATTCAATTAGACAAGCATTCAGTGGAAGAATCCAAGCAATGGCATTATCATGGGACAATAAGAAATGGCCCCACCCTATTCCTGCTGCAATAAAAAGTTTGTTCTGGGAGTAATAATATCTCCAAGATAGCTGTGGCTGTAGCTGTAGCCTACTGGCTAAAGTACAAGAATGGGAACCTGAAGGTTCATGGTTCAAGCCCTGGTGTAGCCACGATAAGATCCACACAGCTGTTGGGCCCTTGAACAAGGCCCTTAACCCCACATTGCTCCTAGGGGGGATTGTCCCCTGCTTAGTCCAATGAACCGCTTTTGACAAAAGCACCAGATAAATAACAAATAATTTAAATTTATTACCATTTATAGTGTGCCAGTATACTGTAGCTTTCTTAGGAGAAGTGGTGACCTGGAGCACGCCCTCAGATACAGTAGGAGGGATCCTGGCACATCTGCCACCAAATGTTAGGTACAGTAACATGAGAGTTGAGCAGCTGCTGATGTAACGGCATCTATTTTTATCTCCACTCATGGCTCGAGGTCCAGAGCGAGATGTCACTCCTATTCAGCCGCTGGGTTTCTCAGGGCTCAGCAGATGAACCGTGACATGCTGTTGCCGACGGCAGCAGCACGGTCACTATTGGTTTACGGAACGGTATCTTTGATTCAGTCGGCCAAGTTCAAGATCCACAATGTTCCCTCAATGTTTTAAGGTTACGTGTCAATTAGAGCAGCGATTCCCCAAACACAAACTCTGGTGACTCACTGCGTACGCAGGTTATTTTCCAGCCAATCTCTCAATCAACCGAGAGTTGAAAGCTTATAGGTTCTCAGATCATTCTTTCCTTAAATGTACCTCGGCACATTTAAATATAAAAAAAGAAAAAACTGAGGAATGTTCAGTTTGAGAAGTTTTCTTGAATAAAAAAAAGCATTTGATCACAAAATTCTTTTTTAATTCAGCACAGTGCAGGTTTCGCTTGTTGCCATTTGCGTTGTCTTTGAAGTGTTAATTTTCCACGAATGGTTTACTTTCACTGACTGAAGCATGTCACTCACTCATACAATAAAGAGAAAGATCTAAAAAAAATAATAATAACATCGCGAAGCCACCCCACCCCACCCCACCCGTGCTCTCTCTCTCGCTCGGTCTCTCTCATGCATACCATCGTGTGAGGACTTGAAATAAGAGCAGGCGCGCAGCGTTAGGAGAGTGAGACTGACAGGGAGGTTAAAGTGATACTGTAAGTGCAGCCCAGCTGAGGGCAGGGTGTTCAGGGCGGGAGGTGCATGCGTTACCCAGCAGCACCTGCCCGCCCGCCGGTCGCTGGGAGGGCTGTCTTTGAGGGGCCGTGGGGCGGAGGCACTGCGAATGGTTAACGCCTGAAAGGCCAGCGATTTGCACTTCTCACACTCAGGCCCCGGGGCCCACACTCCTGCCAGCCCTTCAGGTTGCTGATGCGGTGGGAGGTCAGCGCCGGCTCTGCCCTGAGGGCTAGCGCGGCTAACTCTGGCCCATCCAGATAAGAGAGCAACGGCACATGCTATTAATTACCCCGGGCTTTCAAGTCGCGCCGGCTTCACATCTGCCTTTCCCTTTGTGCCTCTCGGACGGGCCAATGAAAGCACGGGGGAGAGAGAGCGGTGCAGACAGAGGGAGTGGGAGAGAGAGGGCAGGAGGCAAGGCTGAGCGACAGCCAATCGCAAAGCACCTTCTTCAGCCACTACTGCCCGTATAAGTAATACTTTATTTTAAAAGCACAAGTGAACATAGTGGCTAGCCTTTCCATCCCCCTTTCCAACTAACAAACACTTCAATGGGCTTAGCCAAACAGTTCCACCTGGGTTCCAATTGAAACAGCAACACCTGGGTTTCAATTAAATCAATTGACCAATTAAACAGAAGAGCCAGTGAAGGGACACACACATTCTCCACGTATCCACAAAGGGCACCTGACTCGTGCACGTCTCCTTACTCACAGACGTTGCGACTCTTATCTTTCTCAGTTCTGAGTGATGGTATCTGCTACCAATCATCCAACTGACCGACTAAGCGAGTGGAGCAGCAACCCCTCTTTATTCTGATTTCCTTGGGGGTCCTTAAAGGTCAAATGGCTTGAAATTGACAGGAAAAATAAGCATTTTGATAAATGTCATTTGATAAAAGGCACTTCTCAGCCCTGGGAATGCTGGGTGTATAAATTGTCCCTGTGAGACACACGCGTGTTGAGTGCTTGGACAGACCACGATGGTAATGATTGGAGCTCATTAGTGTCCGTGCCTCCAGCTTCCAGCAGATGCTGTTGTGCAGTGTTCCCCCAGTGCAGGGCCTGCCCTCTGGGATCACAGCCTTGGTCCCTGCACAGAGCACAGGCACTTAACTTCAGGGAGCTCCACAGATCTTCAGCTTTCACTGCGCCCGTCTCTCCCCCATAGTCATTTGGCAGTTTAGCGGGGAAATTGCTGTTAAAATATACATCTGCCTCCCTGTCAGAGAACGCCGTGTGTCCCCAATCCGTGCGCCAGTGCTTGTGTGAGTCTTTAATTCAATAATTCAGAGCACTGTTTGGGGTGAGTTTCACAGTAAATCAGGGATAGACAAGCCTTTCTGTTCATACTGATAGGAAGAAAAAAAAATAACAAGGATTTTTTGCCAATTTTTTGCCAAGAACAAACAGCTCTGTGCCCTATACTCTGTATGACCTCTGACCCCGTTCAAATGACTCAATAATGATTCAGCCTTGTCTTATCCCAGCTCCACTCCTACCTGCTGAAGAAATTCAACCTGCTTGAGGATAAAAGCAAACTCACTGGCATCACTGATCTCTTCCTCATGCCACACATGTCCTTGTCGCTGCCACAACCTGCTATGGCAAATTATTTTGCAGAGACAAAGAAAGCCACAAACAAATACAGTATACTGCCAGTTTTCTGACCCTACTGCAAGGAAAGCACAGTGCATTAGTAAGCTTCTTATAATTACCATATTCATGCATTTCATATGTACATATTTAAGCATGCACGTGACCTGGACAGGTGCCTATGACCTTTCTTTTATGATCTGCATGTCCAGTGGTCCAACCACTTCATTCAGAACCTGCAGGTGTGCCAATGGCATTAGCAGCAGTTGACAGATGCCACAGTCAGTTATGCTAAAGTCAGCCATGCTTCTGACATTAAAAATGATAAGACATATTACTCACAAGATGAACAATCCTACATACACACATACACACATACACACACACACAATTAAGGCCTTCAGTCTGAGTGTGAAGGACCCAGCGTTGTAGGAACAAAAATAACTTTAATTTTATTTCTAGGCATCTCTAAACCCACCAAAACTTGTAATATCCAATTAATGGAATATGCACAACTGTGCTCATGAGTGCCCCCTGCTGCTGGCCGGGGAGAGTGATGTCAACTCAGGTTTCGGCTGCTTCTTTTCACACCACTGAGGAGACCCAATCATACCTGTGTGTATGAGCAGGCCACAGGACCCCAGGCCGCCAGCAGGGATCGCTTGAGCAATGAACAGCGTTATCCCAGCCAACTGAATCCCTCTCGTACATCCCTTGGGTGATGTCAGGACAATCATGGTCCAGCCCTGTGGGGCTGGCGGCCACAGTCAGTACTCAGTCTGGCGCTGATCAGATTTGGTCCGAACCCACGGTGCTCAGAGTGAGCTGTGTACCCCGCAGTCCTAGAACAATAATGACTTATACAGGCTTTACATAAGTGCACATAAGAAAAAACAAAAGTATGGCATCTCACACACCGTGAATGTGTAGCATATGCAGCACTGTGTGATTGATAGTAGCCATTTTGTGCCAGAAATCACAGATTAGTTGATACAGAGGATTAATTTACTAATTTAATAGTACTAGGACAGGTGGGAGCACCAATTATGTGCTTTAAGTGCCATGCTGTCATTATTGACCACTGCAAATCAGGACCTTGGTTTAACGGTGCATCTGAGAGATGCGAGGAGAATCTGAGGCTCGATTAGCAATGGTCACCTATTGTAAATTACCATTTGGAGCATTAAAAATCACTGGGCTTATACATATGTAAAAATCCAGCAATTAAAATCCAAATCAGCCTCGATTTTCTATCTACTTTCTGCAGACCCTCTCAACCCCAGTTTCCCGGCGTGCAGCCCCAAGCCCCTCCCCACCTAAACTGGAAAACGGGCGCGCTCCGTCTCTTTCAAGATGGCTCACGGAGAGAGGAGAGGACGTGGCGCTCCGGAGTGCAGCCTCTGGTCCCAGCGTGCTCCCTGCCTCTCTGCTGGCATCCCCAGAGGCGAGGGGGAAGATTAAAACAAATAGGAATTTAATCAAGGGATCCTGGCTTTTCTGGGGCGTCGGCAGCCCTGCTCAGCCTCAAACAGAAGGGCCCCTCTCCAGGAAGGCTGCTGCAAATCAAAGCTTCCTGCTCAGCACTCGCCGCTTCGCCGATCCATATCACAACAACAAAACCAGCAGAAACAATTATTTATTCCTTTTGATGTCGGTTTTGAAGTTGCACCCCACCCCATCCTACCCCACCCCACTCGACTCTCTTCCCCCCCCCCCACCCCCTACCCCCCCCCACACACACACCCCGCAAACTCCCTCCCTCCTCCCCTCTGTTCTCCATTTTTTACTCCATGGAAACAAGGCCATGCTGCTCGTGGGCTACTCTGAAACTCATCTAGCTCTTCGTTTCTTGGATAGGGTCTTGCATTGGTTCCAATTCAGTCACAGGGAGAATGTCCCACTAACCCCTCTCCCTGGCTTTGAGACGGGTTGTTGGCATTGAAGGGCTGTCGGAGGTTGGGGAGACTCACTGATGGACACAGATGATGGGGGTGAATGTGTGTGTTTGTCATTGAAAAGACAAGACAGGCAGCGGGGTGAGGTAGTATTATAATACATTCTGCATTCTGCCAGAAGTTATTGTTCTGGGGGAGGGTGACTGATCTATATGTGGGCTACAATTAGTGATGCAGTGTGGTGGAAGGGCAGAACAGAATGATTCAGTTTGTAGTGAAATTTTCTCCACAATGCAAAAAAGGAATGCATTTCGTGAGGAATAAAAAATTAATCAGCAAGTTGGCCTTTTAAACACGTTGAACACATTTTGTGGAGCTTTAATTAGGGTCTCATCTGACAAATACATTATTCTCATCTAAGCAATTGATGAAAACAAAAATGATTGAAAGGCATATCTCTTTCTCATTCCTCAGGAAGTTTGACCTGTTCATGCAATAATTAAATCAGGTTTCCTTAGTAGGTTCATGGAAGAATTATGATCTCATCAATGAGATGCTACATGCTTGGCCACAGCTTGAATGGCTTAATGAACGACCATTTACATATCGCCCTTTATCATGGGATTTCAAAGCACTTGTCGTAAGCAAAAGCTTTGCCACAACTACCGCTGATGTGTGTCACAACAGATATATTTCACTAGAACACTCACCACAAAATGGCTGCTCGGCTTCAGATATCACAACTGATTTCTGATTGGCCGACTTTTTTTCCGTTTGCATGCAGTTGCTTTAATTACCATAGATTTTATAGCATAGATCATAACAAAGAGATCAATCATGAGTTTAATAAGCTGTTTATGCAAAAAAGTATTGCAAGTACTTGCAAGGAATGTGATCAATAAAGATGTACAAGCACAGATGCAATCAATAAAAAGAGATTGGTTGTCAGGATACCTGTCAAATAAAGATGAGATATAAGCCTCATTTAGAACTAGGCCCAGTATAGGTATAGATATCAAACGATTTAAATTATATTCTATAATCCATCAATATAATCGTTTTTCAGCCCTGAAAACATTACTTCTATCTGTCTGGCATGCACTTTCAGCAAGACCATTGTATTATTATTTGAATCTCAGTTCACAACATCTGGGATAACAGTTAATGAGAACACTGGGTCTGCTGTCTAATCAAATAGCTTGGCAACAATCATTTTGAAAAAGCACTTGTATAATTTACCAAAAGTGTTGATGCAATAAAGTCTTTTAAATTGGTTCTGTACAATTATACATTTATAGTCATTTGCTGAACAGATTTTCCCTGGTCTGCCGTTCCCCTCCAAGGTAAAGACGCAGGAACATTGTGGTCTGAACTCAATACCTTTGGTCTGGCCAAGTCTGAACATGTGCACGGTGTTATATGGTGGGAATTAGCCATTTAAAAATGTTACCTTTTTCTCTCTTTTTTGTGCTTGGGGATTGGAAGGAAATGGGTATTGCAATCACTTGAAAGAGGCGAGTGTGGAGAGCTGTAGATTAACTGGAATGGAAACAGATGTTTCTGAATGGACGTCCGCACAGCCAACTATGCGGTAAGTCTGTTTCATTAATGATGTAACATCCAATAATATTGCGGTTTTAAAGCTTAATTGCAATTCTGTTACTTCAGCCAGATATAACACATTCTCTGTTTTATTCATCTTTTATCTAAGGACATGCATATTACTTGGGAGAGGAGACTGACCTTCACAGCCACTAACCAATTTCACCATGAAATCCCTTAATGGAGTCATACCCTTTTGAAAACCTATCAAAGCAGGACTATGGATTTTATCTTGACCTATGACAAATGAGCTAGTTCAAGCTTGGGGAGAAAAGAGCGAAAGACATCCAGCTGTGTCAGCTTGTACACTGATGCCCTGGTGTCATGTAGCAATGACAATAACATGTAGGCCTACCCAACAGGCTACAAGCCGGCGGCACGTCACTGTGCCAGTCTGACCTTTTTCAAGGCCAAAGGACTGGGAGGATTAGTCCATGCAGTCCAAAGACATGCAAGTTAGGCTATTTGGAGGGGCATTAACAGGACGTTGCTGCAAAAGAGCATGCAGTCAACTTAGCCTATATAAAGGTTAATAAATCAATTTAAAAAACATTTGTCTTTCAAAGTTATAGCAGTGAGCATCACTTTATATGGGACTACCCATTCCGTACCAATCAAAATTGGTAGATAAATGCATTTCCCATATGGTACCTCTGCAGTTCTTATTCTATGTTTGTCAGGAGGAATATTGACACCTTGCGAAAATGCAGTCAAACTACATCGGCCCAAATTAGGTAAATTAAATTGCACAAAATTTTTCGTACATTTACTACATTTGGAATGCTGCGATTAAACTAAAGTTAAAGAGTATGAACATGAATCAGAAAAGAAACGAAACACTCAAGGGAGCCCTTGGGGAGTCGATGCTTCGATCCCCGGTGTAGCCACAACAAGATCCGCACGGCCGTTGGGCCGTTGAGGAAGGCCCTTAACCCTGCATTGCTCCAGGGGAGGATTGTCTCCTGCTCAGTCTAATCAACTGTACGTCGCTCTGGATAAGAGCGTCTGCCAAATGCCATTAATGTAATGTAATGTAATGAGGGTTTAAACAGGGGAGATGACTGCTAAGTGTCCTACGGTTCACAGGTAGGGTGAATGAGTAGCTTGGCAGTGCCCTTCCATCAGAGGGAAACAAGATATAGCAATCTAGCGTCTCCATTGGCCTGGGTGGACACCTTGTTGCTCTCCCAATGCATGATGTATGGCTGCTGCTGCACTATTGGCTCTTCTGGTTACCTCTGTCGTAATATCGGAAAAAGAAAATCTGTAATTTGTTCAACCAGCCCAAAGAAATTAAATATTATAGGTCTACAGTAGCAGGCAAACTGCAAATGCCTGTAGTTTAAACTGTCATTGAAGACCGGTCTCAAGCTTGTTAAACATCTCATTTCTTTTTTATGAGCTCCTTTAATTTGCCTTTCAGTGAAGCCTCAAATTGGTCTTTAATTAAAATCCAACTAATTACACAACGCTTGCATGTCATTTAAACGCTATGATTGTAGGGAGTGTCTCCGTTTGTTTGCAGCTGGAAGTCAGGGACCGGCAGAAGCACAGAGCAGCGTTTCTCTTTTTTTCCAGACTGAAGGAAACAAGGCCTCCTTCAGAGCACTCGTAGGGAAAATGTGATGTGGTGGTTTTATTGGAAGTGTTCGTAAAGGACACCTAGGCCCGCCACCTTATTGTTGCAGCCAATTTTAAGTGAGTAAGCCTTTGGGGAAATGGCCCTGGCAAGTTTGATTTATTATTTATAACGGCTTTTTTTATTTTTGGGAGAACGATCTACCATCTCTTTCTTCTTTCCGCATTCAGACAGGGAGAAAATAGAGAAGGTAAATGACGGGATCACAGCTTGAAAGGTATACCCTTCTCACAGACAAAACCCCGGGGTGGGCACAGGATATTGAACACGGGTTCGACCCACTTTCAACCCATTCACAGCACACTACAGGTACATACCCGTACACACAAGACCTGGGTCCGCAAGTTTAGTTCTGTTCACGTCACTGCTGAACGTTTCAATGTCATTATGAAGGCAGACATTTCAGAGTCTGTTTACACTAGAGATTTAACATGTCTAACGATACAAACAATCTTATGCTCAGGCAATCCTAGACTTTATAGCTACCACATGAAAGCCGCATAAATGCAACTGCTTAAGGTCTGCCATCATGTTCAAACATTTCCGTACTTTAGAAGACTGAAGCATCGACAACAGAAAAAGAGCTTATTGTCCTCAATGGCTGCTATTAGTGCACCTTCAAACATAACCAATGAGGTTCTTTAATCAAAACCCAATGTAGGGTAATCGATGTCCCCCGCTTTCATACTGAAGCTGAGCCGTGTTAACCCCATGTAAATGCCTGGGCATGACCAGGGTCGCGGCCCCAGGGTACATAAAGCAGGTTGACCAGCAGCAAGCACGAGTTTAACCCAGGCAATTGCTTCGGTGTGAAAGGGGTCGGCCGTCCTATGACTGGGCCACACACGCTGGCCTATAATAGCAGCCTTTCAGGCCCAGACTGTATCACGTATCCTTAACAAAAATTCAGGGTATGGCTCCAACTCAGGAGGTAGATCACATCAATGTATTTTCACTACAGTTGTCAGGTTTCACTAAACTCACACCCATTTCTCCAGGGGAAATGGGCCGGTTCCGTTTGTGTACTGATGGATGAAATGGGTTTCAGACATTACACCAGAGAAGGTAGATAGATGGAAACCCAAAGTTATTTTTGTTTGACCTGACATGAATTATATTCGCAGTCGAGTATTGCTGACGAGAAGAGTTTTTTGGAATTCTCCAAATGTGCCATAGCTGAGCTGGACGTGTCTGCGGAATTCTCCTTGACACCTGAAAGCAGGCATGAATATTTAGAGATGAAACCCAAGGTACATAAAATATTGCAGTGTTTTTATGCATCAGACTGATGTCAAGCGAAAGTCAAGAATGTGAAAAAGATGTCCCTGACAGCAAAGCAGTCTGCAATATGCAACATGCATGTTGACAGCTGACACATCGTGCTGCAAAACCTGTGTTTGCTCTCCTCACAACCTAACAGGGGGAAACTTGAGTAGCAAACTAATGTCAGAGACTTCCACTGAAAAAGCACCGTGTTGACAAGTGTGTGTTTCCACTGAAGCGCTTCACAGCGCAAGCTAAGAATGTTATGAGCCCGGTGCCTTAGAGATTATACGACTAGGGTTAGATGATTTCAACCACGTAAACCAGCCCAGAGAGATGAAATCGTAAAGAGCTTGGATAGGCTTGCACATTTCATTTACTTGTCAAGCTCAGCAGAGAAATGTGTGCTAAAATAGAGTACTAAGGAGTGGTGCACTCCTCGCTGTGAAACACTGCTATACGCTGCACACTCCAACCGTTAACACGCCCCCTGTCATCAGTCACTGTTGTTTTTCCCTACACATTGCTGGGGGTCTGTAGGTCTGTGTGCGTGCTCTCTCTCTCTCTCTCTCTCTCTCTCACTCTGCTTGCTGTCCTCACAGACAGCTGGGGGGCTTACACACCATGGAAAACTGTACATAAATAATACTAATGTTTTAGTACATTACGATCTCAGAACATCGTGTGACATTCCTGTAAGACCCGCTTCACATTCAAGTCAACACACTTTTTTCAGGGGATTCCTACCATCATACTTTAATAGCTGATAGTAATTCATCCTTTGGATATTAATTAATGACTTGTGACTTAATGAAAATGGGAAGCCTAGACTTTGAGAGAAAGAAGCCAGTTTCATGACGAATTTGACAATCATGCCTGTGAAAAAATTGTTATCTGGGTCTCTGTGCACAGCTCAAATTAATAATTAGAGTGATTAAAACTGAAGAGAGTTCCTTTCTAAGCATCTGTTTGTAAGCACTAAATGGGAAATGGGAGATAAAACTGAGTAATTTGACAAACACTTAAACAGTACAGTGGAAAATAAAATGCCATTCCTAAGCGTTTCCTGATCAAAAGGCGCTGAATGGCAGTGAAGGAGAGGGGTAAATGAATACACTATGGATGCAACAAAGGATTGAGTTGAGTCGGATTCTCAGTCAGATCACCAGCAGGGTGTCAGGCCTGACTGACAGATCAAAACTGCCACGATTGCAGTGAGCTCATCGCATTTTCACAGGAGCAACAATAATATTCATTGTGCCTTTAATACTGCGGCTATCCCATCGCCGTGCCTAACACGGTAGCTGTTTAAATGAAACCTGAACAGAACCACCTCCCGCCAAGCCAAAAACCTTCATTGATAATTACATGCCAGCGTCCTCCTGTTTATTTCACATGGGAAAAAAGAAATAGATGGAAATCTTATCCGCTGATTATTTTTGCGGAAAAGACAAAGTGAAAGATGTGAAAAGCGGAACCCGGTGTTGTTCGTGGCACTCTGTGTCCCTGAGACTCCTTTATCTCCCTTTCATTACTGCCACGCTCGCCCTCTTAGTGGGGAAGACTAGTGGGAGACAGTCACTTTCTCAGCCCTTGTGATGTTCCCGTGGATTACAAAGAGGCTTTGAAGCCGTTACACTCCTCAGTAAGCCTCCATCTGCACAGGACCTCGGGAAGACCTACGCCATCTGCCAAACTGACATGAAGACAGTGGAAAAGTGATTGAAATACTTTCTTCAAAGCAGCCGCGGGCAAATTTGTTGATTGGGGCTTTTGTCTTTTATGTGTCACATTCGGAAGTTGCTTAAAAACCACACCTCGGCAATCTCAGGTGGAGCACGCTGGCGGAGGACGCGCCGCGCCACGCGATCGGGAGCGCCGACCGCAAAATAAGAGCCTCGCCTAATTACACCTACCTGTGGGCATCTGTCAGGAAACTAGACAATTAACAGAATCCGCCCTGGAGGGATCCTCCCTCTCCTCCCCCTCCCGCCACGCCGATGCCGCTCTTTTCATGTGCCTTTTGCGGCTCACCTCACGACTGAATCTGATTGGAGCGAGCACACGCAGGACCGTGGGCCATCCGCTCACAGACAGGCCCGTGAAGCGGCCAGCAGGCCCCTGGCAATTCATTCAGACCAAACGGGCTGTCGGCTCTTTGCTGTCTGATAATGAGGAATGGGCCGACGTTTCTGTCCGTCTCTACAGGATCAAGAGACGCGCTCGAAGCGATGCGTTGCACGCACCCTCCACGGGGATTAATAGAGAAGGACATTCAGAGACATAGCATGGCGATATAAAACATATTCATTAGCCAATGGGGTAAAGCGATTTGTATGCTTTACACGTACAGAAACCATCCATAGGTGATGGAAGGCAGGAGTGAAGAAAAGTAAAGGAAACGTTTAATGCTGTGTTTCATAGCTGTGTATGATCTACAGTTCCAGATCTGGGCAAATATTCAGACCATGGTGTTCTCAGCCTTGCACCCACACTCGGGGTGACCAGTTGTGATTTGCTTCACTGAGGTCCCAGAGGTTCCAGCTGTATATTACATTACTGTATATTAGCCGCTCATAATGGACTTACAGCCCTAAGCCAAAGAAGACTCTCATTATGCTGAATTGGGCTGGTGCTAAACTAGGCTATGATAAAAGAACACTCTGTGACGGCAAACTGAGGGGTGAAAAGAGGCTCTCAGACTCGATTACCTGCCTCCGTAGCATGGGCTGATGCCTCTCCCCGAGGTGTCACAGTGGCGTTGACTGTGCAGAACTCGGAATGGGAGGCGTGCTCTCACCTGTGGAGAATCAGACCGAAATACTGAGACGTGGGTGCTGTGGCACAATCACAGTCTCCCTCCGAGCCGGGTCAAACCCGGCTTCAGCCGGGCACACTCACTAATCACCAATTTAAAGCACAATCCTGGGTTCGTTATGTGGCAGGCCAGACGGGCGCTTAACAAAGGAGAAAGCCATCATGACCTGGCTGTGGTGATGACAGGGCCCAGGTGTGACTCCTGTCAAAATACGTCAACAGCCTCCTACATGCACCGTACCGTACCTGCTCCTCTGGGCCAGAGTTGGAGCCTTAATGCCTAACCCTAAGGCGGCCTGTAGCGTAGTGGTTAAGGTAAATGACTGGGACACGCAAGGTTGATGGTTCTAATCCCGGTCGGTGTAGCCACAATAAGATCCACACAGCCACTGGGTCCTTGAGCAAGGCCCTTAACCCTGCATTGATCAACTGTACGTTGCTCTGGATAAGAGCGTCTGCCAAATGCCAGTAATGTAATGTAACCCATGTCCTTCTTTTAAGGTCTTTATTTTGACATGGCTCTTGTTTGTGCTGCCCCTCAGAAAAGTACACATTGTCGAGAAAAACAGGAAAAGACCCAGCTCAATCCAGCTACTGGTCACACTTCCCAGTAATGCGCATTAAATTTGTGCCGGGAATATACAGGGAGAAATGGAAGACTGATCTATTTAACCTGCCGGGCGAGCAGCAGATGCCTGTTTTATCTCTGGATATCGCACTTCAAAAGAATAAATAGCAGTGTCTGTTCATTGTCAAGTGACAGCGAGAGCCAGCTCCTCCGTTTCATCTCTGCAGATGTCCCCATGATCGGTGCCATCTGTGCCACACCACCCCCCTTTATAGCGCTCCAGGGGAGAGGTGGCTGAGGGAGGAGGGGGGTGGTGACCGTGTGCCACGATGCACACAACAGAAAATGGTGCCAAGCGTGTCACCCCAAAACCAAACAATATTTCTTTCACAATCTACACAAACACGGAGACAATAACCAGAGCATTTGGGTGGTGTTCCATGGTCACACTGACATCAAACAGTGAGGCATAACAAGAAAGAATGTACATTTTCTATAGTGCCAGAGTTGTAACTTACAGTAACTTACAGAAGGCTTATTTAGAGGGTTCAGATATTTCAACTGAAACCAAGCAACCACAAAAACGATAGTTCTTTTCAGGTTTCACAAGACTGACACGGTAGACTCCATATCTGACTGAAAGCATTGTGAACATGGGAAGTTGGGATTTGTAAAATGTAGCCTCACCATTGAGGGAGGATTAGAGTGCATGCCGTTTTTGTTTCAAAATGAAGGTTCGCTTACACAGCTAGCGAAATGCTTCATCGACAAGCTTCTTTTGGGTCACGGTCCATCCTTTTCAAATGCTCAATCTTCTGTCAGTTCCTGGATCTTAAAACTTTCCTTCAGTTACAACAACAGACATGCCCTACACTGCATCAAACTGCAGTCTGCAAACAGCTTTCCCCCAATGTCGAATAACAGTTTATGTGAACTTTTCAAAAAGCTTAGAAACTGACAGAGGACTATCTCTGAGCTCCCCAGCCTTTGAACCTGGGTCTCCTGTGTATTCCTCCCACCCTAGGATGCGGGTTTCTATGGATTGTGGAGAAGAGCCTCAAGCGACAGAAGTGAGACACACACACACACACACACACACACATCCCTGTTACAACCAAACAGTCCCCAAACACCCCCACCTCCCCTCCAACCCACCCCCCAAAGGCACACATCACAGTTCCCTCCAAAAAAAAAGAAAAAAGCTCCATCCCTGGAATGGAGTTTTTAAAACAGCATAATACATTAAAGCACCTTAAAGTACAAGAAACTGAGTCTAACATTAAAATACAAGAACAATAAGTAAGCTCAATGAAATATACATTATAGTAATTGGATCAACGAATGGCAGCCTTGATGTTAGGAACCGACAGTTCCAATGGCACACTGGTTTCGCCTCCACAGGGCTGTGTGGCAACTCAACAACTGGGACTGGTTAACATTCATGTGGAAAAAAATAAAAGTATGATCATTTTGGGAATTGCATGAGAGGATCTCATTTCTACAGGTGTTCTGATCCAGGGCCAAGAACTATCCAGGGCCTCTCAGACATATTTGGCAGCTGCTTGAGCTCCCCCACGGTATGGAGACTGCATACAGTTTACTGTTGATGTCCCAGAGGATATCAAAGAAATGCACATCCAGCGTGATGGATTAGAAACAGATAGGAAAAACAGCGGCTTTCTCGTCCACAGAGTGGTTTGCTTATACGACCATCTGCATGATGGGTCAAAGACCTGTGGTCTCTACATGTTTTATTCTTTGGTATTTTTTGAGGGGAAAAAAAAAAGTTTAGCACACAGAGCCTCTGCTGATTGTTTATAGGGTTCACCGCAAAATATTTTTTACTGAACACGACTCTGATGTCAGTACTAGCACGTTTATATGCGAACTGCTAGTCCGGATTTTCACATAAAGGACACAATTGGGGAGATGTCTTCAGCCCTTTACATTGTGAAAAAGCAGTCATGTAGGAAACGCAAGCGGATAAACACTGTGGATAATGCCGAAAAACACGCTAAATCTTTAGAATGAATAATGTACGGTAGGTTTAAAGAAATCGGGCTAGACATGTGCAAAACAGCTGAGGGGAAAAAAAGAAATATGCGCTTTGAGTGCGCTTTGTTTGCTTGTTTACTTTTTGCCGTTTAGGATATGTAATGACAGCAAATTCCAGTCGAACAACAAAGCGGTGGATGATTTCCTCTGGTTCCGTTGGGCTGGGGCTTTCATGTGAAAAAGAACTCCCCCGCTTGCCTCAGACCCACTGTTGTGGCAGATGATAATATATTTCTTCACATCTGCCATTTGTTAGGCCTTCTTTGGTGTAACTGATCTCCTTCTAATCCTGAAATGTACATGGACTTCCAGAGTGGGTACCGTCTCACAGCTGACGCACAGCAGATGAATCCCCGGATCCCCCCCCAGGGCTGGACAGGGTGGAGGGAGGGAGGGTAGCAGAGAAAAGCTGGCATTGAGGCACTTGCTGGAATATTGGGGCTGTGGCAACGACTTGCCACGTCTATCTTCAGCAAGACAAAAGGAGGTGCAGGTTCGGTCTGGGTCTGTTCCAGCTGGCTCCTCAGAAATTGATGCGTCCTCTCTCAGCCTAGAGGGTCAACCCTCTGTACATTATATTCACAGTCACACCAAGTGTGCACTAAAATGTACGTCTTCATCTGCCCCAGAGGACCATACTAAAAAAGGTGGTATACAATACAGTATGCAGCTATGGAGTGAACAGACTAACAAACATCCAGACTTCTAGCAGATGTTGAACCTTCTAGCACCTGTTGCCATGCTCCACCTGATCCAGACGTCCATAAAGGAATGTTGTGTACATTCTTCATTTATCTAATTGTAGATTCCTGCATTCACAGGGCTCTTACAGAACCAGACAGAGACGGCATTCCGCTTAATCGTAGCCAGAGCTCAGACTCACACAGATAAGGAGCTGTAAAGCCCTTTGGCTCTCACTGAAACCCAACAAAAACACTGGCCAAATTAGACTGCATAAGTAACTACTCCAATGCATACGAGCATTTAAAATGGCAAAAGAAGCAGAACTTTCAGAAGTTTTATTCACTTTCTGAAAGGACTTGACTGGAATACAAGAATGCGGTGGTGCCAAGGGAAAACATATGGGAATTTTCTGGAGAATTATTTTGGGTGGATGAAAAATTAGATATTATCAACAGAGCCTGAGTCACCTTTCAACCTGACACCAAGTCTGGGAGGAACGATTGGAATCACTTATTATATTCTCTGCAATCTGATGAATCCAGAATGTGAACACTTGATCCAAGGCCCCCACCCCGTTCTCTTCATAAAACCTGAAATGTGCAGAAAAAAAAAAAAAACTTCAAACAAAAAAAAAAAGAAAGGAGCTAACATTGGTACATGAAATTGCCATGAAAGCCAAAGACCTTGTTGGTCCAGGAAGGGCCAAGGATCTGAGATTATGGGAAGGATGCAATTTAGCTGGTCTTTCATGTTGTATTTCCCAGGCAATTATAAAATATAAAAGTCCCTTGACAGCTTAAAATGTGAATCTAAACTGTATCCTCTATAGCTAAATCTAATGTCATCCAGTGTTTAACCTGATCCCACCCAAAAAGCCTGGACAGCACTGACCATCATTGGCTCTGCTTAGGGAGGTTGCTTGGGCAACAACCTGTCAGTTATTTATGCATGAGGGGCTCCATTGTTCCCATGGTCTTTTGTTTGGGACTGTGTCACACACAAAGACACTGTGGGTTATTGTTATGGTGTGGTTAGTGGCCCCCACAAGACTCTCAGTCACCAGCTTGTCTGAGTTTGTGTCTCAGTGTCTTTTTCTAATACTAAGCCAGCACCTCACTGTTGTAAGTGGTTATATTTAAGTTAGAAGTGTAAGTAGGAGTGTGCCTGAAAGTGCTTTATGAGCAGTCCATTTTTAGGGTAAATGTCTGCCCTGTAATCTTAAAAAGTAATTATGTGTTTATGCCTTAAAATACATCATCTTTGCACACCAAAACCCATTTCAATAGTAATGGATTATCTACTTTTGAAGGTGGAACTTTGGTCCTCTACCATGGCTTGATCACAAACGAATCCTCAACAATCTCTGCCTGACATAGAAAGTATGCCAGCATCTTACAACCGACCAAGAGATTATCAAGTGTCACTTTTCGAGAGTGCGAGTGAGAGTGAGAGAGAGCTATCAGGGATACGCAACTAACCGGTTACTGACCACGAAATATTTTCAGGAACATTTCTGCTTCTACTTAGAACAATATGTCATGATTACAGCGCCAACTGGTGGCCTGACTAAAAACCCTCCCAAGAGCAAAACCAGTAAGTACATCTTTTTTTGTTGTTGTTGCTTTTACTTAAAAAAACATGAAAGACATGACTTGCTACGCAAGGAACATAAGGTGTTCATCGTATTTTAACATATACAAAATATATACAATGTAAAAATTGGCATGTTCTTTGCCAAGTCAAAAATAACCAAGTTCTTGTTTTGTTTTAAATATATTTAACATGTTTTTAATACAATGCTTTAATACTAGCCTTTTTGTTTTACGAAAAACGTATGTGGTTTGATTGGTTAATTTACATGTGGTTATGATATTTCCACTTTTTTGAGAGGGTCTGGAGACTTTTTTACAAACCTCCTGAGTGATCAATTCTACCCACCCGTCAATTGGTGGCGCTGCAGGAAAAAAAACTCTCTTCAAACTGTCTCTGGATTCAACTACAAATCCTTACAAGTACAAAACAAAGAAGCACGGATCCGCCATATAATTTGTTCTGTTAGGATCCGACTACAGAATACAATATGGGCAAGAAGCATAAAAAGCACAAATCGGAGAAACACACATATGAAGGTAAGTCCACGTACGACATCTCATTATGGGTGGAAACAGACTTTGCTAGCTAGCTAATGTAAGTAATGTACCGATGTGATTAGCTATCAATGGCCCGCTTTTTACCGAGCAGCTAGCTAACCGGCTGCAGTCATAGCTACTCTAGTCTAACGTCAACTGTCGGTCAAACAAAGTTAGAAGTTGGTGATCTGTTATTTGCCAAATCATTCACGTTACTATAGCGAGCCAGCTACATATAATTGTATTACATTATTGGCTAACGTAGCGTTATATAATTTTCTAGTTGCCCATTTGGTCAAGTGTATTTGCTAGCTAGCTAAGTCAGTAAGGCTACACATTTGGAATTGAAATATTTTCCCACCTCTAACGTTGGCCAACAATGGGTTCACGAACGGTTTAATGTTCTACTAGCTACAGTAACTATTCTGCGGCTAGCGTTGCTAACATAGGTAGCAAATGTCACTGGCTAGATGAAGTGAGTATTTCTGATAGTGCTAGCTTGTTGCAGGTCAGTTTCTTTCCCCGGTATTCAGCCTTGCTATGTTGTCTAACTTTGGTTAGCCGATATAAGTAAGTTAGCCTGGTCGCTTTTTTGATGCAGCGCTTAGTGCACGACCGGTGTTTTGAAATTCCCGGGACTTTCAGCTGCAGACCATGACGACTGTATTCGCGCTAACCGTTTTCCGAAACCTTAATTTACCTAATTTAGCTAGCCAATTAATCTAACTTATCTAAGCAGTTTTTGTGACAGGTGTGCTTTAGCCTGGTGATTTCCACATTAGCTTATTTAATTAAAATATCATGAAATATTGGTGAGTAACTTATACTGAACTAAATTAATTTAGCTACCTTGTTAGTGAGATGTTCTTGGCCTGGATAATGTTACATCGGCTCCTTTCTCTTGTAAATGTAGCCTAACGTTATCCGCCTTGTAAGTTGTGCTTTGCTACATAGCTAAATTCATTATCATGTTCTCACACCCAGAGTACGTGGAGAAGCCACTGAAGCTAGTTTTGAAAGTAGCAGGAAACGAAGTGACTGAACTCTCCACTGGAAGCTCTAGCCACGACAACTTCTACGAAGACAAGGCAGATTACGATAAACACAAGGACAAGAAAAAGAAGAAGAAAAAAAAGTGCGAAAAGGAAAGAAACAGTCCCGTGCAATCGGGAGATGAGAAGAAAAGGAAAAAGGTGTAGTATGCTAACGAGTAATGGTGATGTGGTCGAGCTGAGCTAATAAGCTTCGCATGGGCAACAACGTTGTGTTATTTGCGGTTTAAATACAAATGTCAGTTTCGTATTATAGCATACAACTTGTCAATTAGCTAATTGCCGTGCTAACTGTTGTGTTCAAGATGACTAAAAAGAAAAAAGGTCAGGATTCCGTGGACACAGATTGGGATGACAGGGAGCGAAGTCACACTCCTATTCGGTCAGATATGTCCCAGGACAAGCACCTCACTCCATCCCTGGCCAAGATGCACGGTAAGTTAGTCTTTTTTTGTCTTCATTCATAAACCCGATACCTAACCTCACCCTTCATATACAAACCAACTGAGGGTGTTTGGTTGTGGGCTTTTGTTGACAATATTGTTGAGGCATTGAGGTCTTTGCTGGAAGAGTAGAATCTTGTCAAAGTTTTTGTCATTTTTCCTGTTGCGTTTATTGTGTTGCGTTTGTGTGCAGACTGGATTGTCAGCCTCTTAAGATGTGAGTTTTGCGTTCCTGTTTTGCAGAAAAAGAGCAGACTCCACTGCAGGAGGCTCTGAACCAGCTGATCAGGCAGCTTCAGAGGTCAGCTTTCTCTCCTGTCCCTTCATTTTGTGTAGAATCTGTCTTTTCTTTTTTGTGTTTGCATCTGTCCGGGCGTTCAGTGAAATGGGCTTGTTGTCGGTGTAACGTGTGGCTGATGCTGACGTCTGGATGGGTTTCTTCCACAGGAAAGACCCCAACGCTTTCTTTGCCTTTCCCGTTACCGATTTCATCGCCCCAGGTTACTCCCTGATCATCAAGCGGCCCATGGACTTCAGCACTATGAGGGACAAAGTAAAGAAAGAGTATTACCAGTCGCTGGAGGAGCTGAAGGTATGTCAGCCCTGTGTCATCACATCTGTAATGTAACTTTGCCATCTTTGGATACATCTGGACTGTGGACAGCTGTGCTCATCCTGCGTTAAAACCGCTTTGTGCTTGACTGTTGCAGGTAGATTTTAAGATCATGTGTGAGAACGCTATGATCTACAATAAACCCGAGACCATTTATTACAAAGCAGCAAAGAAGCTTCTCCACTCTGGCATGAAAATCTTGAGTCCGGTGAGCAAAACTATTTTTACTTTATTTTACCAGGAAATTGTCCCATTGAGGGAGTCATGACCAAGAAAAGCTATGCATTCACAGAGTGCAGATGAGTACCACTGAAATGTTTTGCTTTTGCCCTCTCATACTACTGCCAAAGTGAAATGACTTTTTATATGGGATTGTGGCGCTGTGTGAACAGCAGAGGGAGCTAGTACACTGCGTTCAACTGTTTGTTCAACGTCTTTTGTCATTTCTTGTTTCTCTTTTTCTTCCTCTTAAAAATGGTAATATCTTTATTATGGTTTCTATTTGTTTCTCTCTCCCAGTGGTTTGTGTTTCATTTTATTTAATTAATAAAATATCAGTGGTATTACGGAGTTGTGCATTTGCTGAATTCTGTGGGAATTCTGTGATGATGAAGTGCTGCCTCGCTGAGTATTTTCCTGTTTGCTTGTGCTGCTCAGGAGAGGTTGCAGAGCCTGAGACAGAGTATCGACTTCATGGCTGATGTGGAGAGCACCACCAAGAAGCAGGGAGAGGCAGAGAAGGAGGACGGTGCCAACCCAGAACATTCCGGAGATACGCCGGTGCCCATGGACACCAACGAGCCGGTCCAATCGCCCAGGAGGATTAGCAAGGACACGCCCAGGTGCCGCTGCAGTCCTAACCAATAGAATCCACATGATTTCCTGCACCTCTTCCCATGTTTTAGCATCACTGTTGCACACTGATTCGGATTCATAGGATTTCTGACACTCTTGCCCAAACACATCGTTGGTTGGGCTTTCTAGTGAAGCTGATCTAAATCTATTTTCCATCCCCGTTTGGAAGTCCTGAAGCAGGGTATGAAAGGAATGCCTTTGCATGTCTGGTCTTGTGTGCTATCAGCACATCTTGCAGTGCCTTTAAAGCCACTGAACGCCTGCCCAACTCTGCTCACGTACACAAGGGTGGGGACGCAGGGAGGTGAGAAGCAGTCTGGGATGAGCGGGGAACCAGTGTAACGAAAAATGAAAGAAAATGTCAAATTTAGGGTTCAGTTTTTCTATTTTGTTCAAAAAGTTTTTTTTCTGGGTTTTTATAAAAGCCAAATTTCTATAATTGACTCGAGCAAAAATCCAATCTGGTACAAATCCAGCGATAACTGGGTTTGTCACATCTTGCAGTGTCCCATCTCACAGCTCTGAAAGGCCCATCCCCTCACACTTTGGTTCCCTGTGATTTAAGACAGAAGAGGCCATGTGAGATTTCCCAGAACTACGACAGCATGTGAATAATCTGAAGAGAATGACAAGCAGTATGTTTCTCTATGAACGCATGAACACACAGAGTACCGATTTCTCCATTAACCCCATTGAAAAATGTTACTGACAGGAAGGAGCAGGTGAAGTGGCAATACGCCATGTTTCTGAGGGCATTTCTGGCAGTATAAGAACGGGTGTGTAACGGCTCTGTGTGTGTGCTTGTGTGCGTGTGCGTGTGTGTGTGTCTCTCAGACAGGACAGGGACTCGAAGGACGAGGCTCTGAAGGCTGCCTCTCAGGCTGAGAAGGAGCTGGAGCAGATTAAGAAGCTCATCGAGGACTCGGGAGGGAAACTGTCCAACAGGGACGTTCTCAGTGAGGTGGGACGTCAGGTCGTGGCTGGCCCAGTTCAGCAATCTGAAATGCATTATTATCCATCTTAACCGACCTCCGGGGAATCTGGTCACCCTATTCATGGTCCAAGTCCTTGTCCAGTAAATGTTTAGCGTACTGACTTGTCAGAGGAATTGGTCGTCAAACAACAGATCTTAGTCAGATCTTATGTTGGTTTCATGTTTAAATCTATAAAAAGTGACAAGGAAGCAAATGAAAGCAAGCGTATTTTATAAGTCTAGGAGCATATGAATGTAGCTCAGTAGCTACATGCATTGGCAGCAGTGTACTCTGTATTTGCCTAGCTGCCTCTGACAGGCCCCATCCCCAGTTAGATTCTGTTGGTTTCTCTGCAGCGTTCTTCCCCGGGGTGCACACAGGGCAGCACTCCAGACCACTGTTTCTGAAGCCAAACAGGAAGTGGACAAGCTAGCTCTGCACACAAGACCGCAGACCCATAGCTGAAGCCAGAGCCCTTCATAACACACCCTCCTCCTGTGACTGTTTTAGAACTGTATTCCTGTAAAGCCATGAAGCACAACCAATATTTTCCTTGCTTTTTTTTTTTTCCTGTCGGAGTTTAGCTGGAATTTGATCGGCGGAAGCCTGATGGAACGACCACCTTGGGCATCCTGAACACGGCCGACCTGAGCTCAGGAGGTACGCAGTGCAGTGCCAGGGGACCCAGGTTTACTGTAGTGCTGATGTGTGTTCATAAGCGCCAGTGTGGGCTCCCATTCAAGCTCCTGTTCAGCCACAGGGGCTCACGCACACACAGGGTTACTCATCAGATGGAAATGAAACGGAGCGTAGGCGATTATCTACGTTCACACTGATGCTCCTGTGTGCCGCAGACTCCGGGTACTGCCCCGTGAAGCTGGGCATGATGATGGGCCGGCTGCAGACCGGCATCAACACGCTGCAGGGCTTCAAAGAGGACAAGAGGAACAAAGTCACTCCGGGTGAGTTTACAGACAGCGCCCCGCATGATTCGCTCCCCCCTGGGTCACGCTGTGCCACTGAGGTCAGCAGTGGAGCAGTGGTGAAGCTAAATCGGAACATTTTACATTTTTAGTTCTCAGTTTGTACATTCGTTTACCGTTCCAGTACGTCCCGTGTGTAAATTTTCTTCTGTGGTGTGTCCAATTTGTTCAAATCATTAGCCTGATCCCAACTCTATTGGTATGAAAGTGGAGAAACTGAAAATAAGCTTATTTTAGGGAGGCAGAAAGTGTGGTACCTTACTCATTTAAGGTATCCAGCATACATGTTTTTCATGAAATTTATTCTTTATTATTTTCTTCTGTCAAAATGAAGAAGGCAAAGTTTCACGCAGTTCTATTTTCTGGCGCGGTGTTGAATGTGTGTGTAAACCATGGCTGTTCTTCCACAGTGTCCTACATTAACTATGGACCATTCAGCACCTATGCTCCGATTTATGACTCCAGCTTTGCCAACATCAGTAAAGAAGATTCAGACTTGATCTACTCGTACTATGGGGATGAATCCAGCCTGCAGGCTCCAGAACGGTGTGTCCCATTCAGTCATATACAACATACAATTCATCTTCCTCATAATAGCAACTTGAATGAAATTGAAGAGTGTTTCTAATCTGATTCTTATCTTTGTCTAATATTTATTATGTGGGAGATGAGTGCCCACCCAGTGGTTTTCATAAGCTGAATGTGTTGCCAGGCAGGCAGCGCATTAAAAGACATTTTTATTGTTTCATTTATACAACTCCCTTGGAAACTTCTGTTCTGAAAATGCAGTGATATTAGATTCACCCGGATACACAGCTATGGAGAGTGGGAGGTCTATTTGCTTTTTTGTTTTTTAATCGAAAATGAATTATATTCAGTTATATTCAGTAGTCCATCACTGCACATGTATTCTCATATGTCGTGAAAACAGAGATGACTGTCAGTGGGAAGTGTTATGGAACTGTTGAATGGAGTTTTGTGCAGTAGCTACAAATAATGGTCCATTTTCCTAAAGGAAATCTCATTGAAGTGTCACAGAAAATGGAGGCGACTGCAAATGTAATTATGTCCTGCAACTCATGCCCTCATGCGGAATCATGTTCCTCTTTTTGCTGCCTAAAGTCGCAATACTTCACTAATGGTTTTTAGCTTCTTTGAAATGGGAACAAAGCTACAATTAAGCTTTGTCTCCCTTTGTATGAATTTACATCCAGTGAAAACATGATAGTGCCACTCTGCTCTAGCCTTTAAATATGTAAATAAGTGGAGGCTGTAATTCTGAAAGTGTTGCTGGCAGAGGTGTAAACCTTGAGGTAAACTGCACACGCTCACGGTAAAAAGATTCTCTAACTCCTGCATCAGTCAGCCTGTGCTGCCAATACATCAGCCAATCAAAGGCCAGGAAGAAGCATGAGGACATTCTGTTCACGCTAGGCCCGGGCAGCCGTGCTGAGAATCGTGTTTGGTGCCGCTCCAGGGTGCCACGGCGTGGGCGTGAGAATTAAACGGTCTCGCCCGGTTGCCTCGGCAGGATCTCAGAATTCCTCAAAAAGACGGACGAGTACATGGACACGCTGGCGGACAACATTCTGGACGCCGTGACCAGCGGGGAGCACTCCAAGAGCCTGAAGGAGACGGAAACGGCTGAGGTGAACCTGACTCTTTTTTTCTTCAAGGTGAGAGGGCGGGGGTGTCATGATGGAGGCTGTGATAGCTGGGCGCTGGTACCGTGCAAACGCGGGCGTGCCGGCAGGTAGCCGTAAGTCTGCTGCAACGTCCAGGCTGTTGGAAATGAAAGGCCTCCATCACTGCACCCTTGTGCTCTGGCTTTATGACGGGCCGTCTTCATTATTTCTGACGAGCTGAGGCTATGTAAATGTTAGCTTAAGAGACTCAATATCCTCTCCGCAGTCCCGGGCCGGCCCGAGCGAAGAGGAGTTGGCGGAGGGATCAGAGCCGGCGCAGGACGTGGAGGTAAATCCTCGCAGGCTAGCGCTTATTGCCGCAGCTGTGCAAACAGCGCCCTGCCCCCCGCCCGTCTGGGGTCCCGCTGGGCCCGGGGGCAGACAGGAGCGTGCTCGTCTGTGGGGCCCCTCGCTGTGGGGCCCTCCCATCGGACGGTCAGCAGGAGGAAGCGTTAAAGCCAGTGGCTCTGGGAGTGCCTTTGAGCGCAGGCGCAGACCTGCTGCCTTACTGCAGGAGGATGAGCGGTGGGAAACGTGTGCGTGTGTGTGCGTGTGTGTGCGTGTGTGTGCGTGTGTGTGTGCGTGTGCGCCCGTCCGCGTGTGCGTGCGCCCGTCCGCGTGTGAATGGGAAGGATATCGTTTCTATAACGTATATATAGTTCCTATAATGTATAGGAATATTGAGAACACTTCAAAGTTAGGAAAATTCCAAAAAGCTCTAAATTGAGCCTTTGACATACAGTACTCCAGTGTGTAACAGACGGATCCACAGCATTGACTCAGCCTGCTTTATGGCTGGTCAGGGAAATTAAGCCGAACTGGGAATATGGCACCCAGCCAGTCATCAGGCTTCACCAAAACCACATTATTTTAAGACCAAAATATATCGGCATGTCAAACCAGCATGTGCGAATGGAGGACGTGTTCCTCTTCATGGACGGGAGAGGCTGGGGCGGTTGAAGGGAGAGCCTCTCTGTTGAGCACATTGAGAGATTCTCTTCTCTTTGTTGACCATGCGAGTGCTGAACCATGAGGTGTAGCTCTGTAGTCCAGTCAATGATAAACCTTCTGAGGACAGTGGAAGCCGACAGTGAGAATTAGTCCTCCTGCTGGTCTGTCCTGCTAATTTCCAGTTTCCTGCAGATAATTCAGCCCGAGTCCAGCAGCAAGACCAGCCTGACCTCCCTCAGCTCTGTGATCGGGGGTGGATTGGACCTGGAGCCCCAGACAGAGCTCTCAGAAGGTATAGTACCTGTCCCTGTCGAAGACTCGGTGAATTATCTTTCATCTGAACTGGCACACGTCTAATGCCTGAACTTCAGAAATATCCAGGAACCATCTCTAATGTTGTTGAGGCAACCAATTCCTAGTCGTGTTTTATTGGGTCGATTTTCTCAGACGCTCCGAGAGACGGCGATTGTGATGTGTGCTGATGAACCTGCTGTGTGAGAAACGATTTGAGTTCAAAGATAAGGCAGATTACTGTGTACAAGGGATTAGATGGAGGAGGGCAGGGAGCTTCATGCCCGTTTAGTTTTTTTTTTTTTTGACGGGCTACGCTGGACTAAGAGTCACCCCAGGAGGCTTTGCGTTGCAGAGGCCAAGCAGTTCCAGCAGAAGCTGGACCAGACCACGCTGCTGCTGAGGGAGCTGCAGGAGGTCCAGAACGAGCGCCTGAGCACCAAGCCACCGCCCAACATCATCTGCCTGCTGGCCCCCAGCGCCAGGGAGCTGCAGCTGGGTACGTCTCCCCATCTGTCCCGTTTCAGCACTTGTGGGTCCCTGCTCCAGTAGAATTCTTCCTAACGCATCCGTGTATAAGCTCTTCTGGGCTTGGGAAACCTCAATACACTCTTAAGGTGAGGTTAGGTGTCAGAAGGCCAAATCTGGATTTGAGCAGAGGCGTTTGTTTTTTGTTTTGTAGCTGAAAAGGTGACAGAAAACCTAGCAAACCTGGCCAGTCAGGTGAACCCCGGGGACGTCAGCAGCGTGTACGGAATCCGGAAGGCCATGGGGATTTCCCTACCTGAGGGACTGCTGGAGGAGAGTGCTGTTGACCTTACCACAGGTGAGCTTATTGCACACACACACACACACACACACACTATATTAATTCGGTATGAATTAAGAATTACATTTGTTCCTTTTGACTAGCGCACTTAGCCCTGGTTATGGGTATGCACTTTGTTGTGTGTCGCTCTGGATAAGAGCGTCTGCCAAATGCCAATAATGTAATGTAATGACTGAGGCCACTCTTCTTTCAGTAACAGAAACTGTGGAGCCAGTGGACTTGGACGCCTTGCCTGAGAATCCAGAGGAAGTTCCGGTCGTAGCAGTCTAAACGCGGCTACATGGCTGCAGCGGGACTCTAACCACAGAATCTGCAGATGTTGTACAGAAGGTGTTTTTTTGATTTAAGTTTGTATGTGTTTTCCACAATAAACCTCTTTTTCTAATATTGTGTTTTCAGCTCTCCCCATTCACACATCAGTGTGACTACACTATCCTGTAATTGTGTGCATAATATCGGATGCTTCAGTTTATGGTTTGATATGACTTTCGGTTCGCTCTACGTTTTTTGGTACACCGCCAATCAAATTTTCATTTATTGCACTAATGTTCTCACAATGGTTAAATGGTTTCCAAAAGTTATTTGGAATGGAAAAGTGCCACTTATTTTAAAATGGTTTGTAACGTGGGTTTATTTAAGGCAATCAAAATGACATGTAGCATAAACTCATCCTGCATTACACTATGTAACGACGAGTGAGCACATTCCATTTTTTATTTCAAAAACTATTTTTGAAATGGTCAAATAACCATTATTTCCCGATTTATGTGCTTCTGCTATAAGATGCAATCACCGCAACGTCTGTGCAAATTCAGAGAACTTATCCTTATCCTTGGTTGTTGTATGACCTCAAAACACAAATGGCCAATATAGCGGTCACACCCATAGGAGAGAGGTTTTTGCGTTGTTTGCCGCAGAGAGAGAAAGCGCCCACACCAACATAAAATAAACCCTCACGGGTTCCGGGCAAAAATAACGAACTAATATAAACCAGAAAAAGAAAAACTTCACGCTCGGAGATGGCCGCTTTTTAGCCAACCACCTCGTCTTGCTCTCTTGTACGCTGAACTGAATAAACAAATAAAAAACCGCACACATCACTCCGGTGTTCTCTTGGTCTTGACCCTGTACTGTGCAGACGAACAGACCAAGCACCTGGGCTGATTAGTTAACGCAACCCAGGTGCATGTGCCCTCGACACCAGTAGGCGGGGGCTCTGCACCGGACCGAACTTCACAATAACCTTTACACGACACAAACAAAAAAACAGCTAGACATGAAAGTGGAAATGTGAACCAAGCGAATCGAATTGTAGGTGGTGAACCAAATGGTCCGGTTCACATGAACCGTTGCATCCCTCGTGCAGAGACCTGCAAACCCAACTGTGAGCAGGCACCACTTCCACATTCCTATATGAAGACTACGGTACTTAAGTCACTCTAAACTATTTTGATCTACACACCAGCTATGACAAAGTACTCAGAATGAAAATACTTTATTACATACTGTACTGTATAAAACGGGAAAAAGCTCACTCGCCTGTTCTTCACAGCACAGTATACGGATACCCATGATGGTAACAACACTAGATGCAGGTTGAACAGATGGGAGCAATGAATTAAGGTCCTACAGCAATAAACCAGCAGACCTTCCTTGGTCATTATTTTTCCAGGCACAAAAACATTTTTTGGACGTAGTCCATGTTTTTTTTTTTTTTTTTTTTTTTTTTAATACAGAAAATTCATTTGAATTAATCCACACTTGACGCTAGGCTTCCTATCAAAATATATAAACAAGAATGAACCACTCATAGGATCATGTAAAGAAAATGATCAGAGCACTTTTTAGCAAAGCTGGCAGTATAACTACAATATTTACACTGACCTCAAATGCAAAAACATGTACAGCAAACGGCACTTGCTCCAGTTTGGAAGGCCTACTGTAGTATCAACTATTAGAAACTTGAAAAACCAGTTGTAATCCTATTGTGCAAATAGTGAAATCACAACAGTTTACAACTTTACATTTTTTGCTTTTTGGATTGATTGTAACTGCAGGCTTTTTTTTCTTAAAACACTACATGATTTAAGATAGTTTCTGATAATGAAACTTTCCCTCCTCACACACCTGATGTGAACATTACACAGTAATAAAACAGTGTGCATTGGGATCAAAGCTTTCTGTATCAGGCTTCAATATACAGAGCAGTGTTCAATACTTAAATAGCATGAAGAGAGGATAATGGGTGAAAACTTACTCCCAAAAACAACGGATCTACTCCCTTATGTAACACCCCAGCATGTATCTGAACATATGTACAAATCTGCTGCTCCGTACTATGTACATGACTAATAATTATTTATACATTAAAACGTGTACTGTACATACATTCAATGACCACTCAATTTGTTTTCTCCACTTATTGGCCTTCTGCTGCTGTAGCCCATCCACTTCAAGGTTTGACGTATTGTGAGCTGTGTCAGAGATGCTCTTCTGCAAACCACCATTGTAATGCATGGTTATTTGAGTAACTGTTGCTTTCCTGTCAGCTTGAATCAGTCTGCCCATTCTCTTCTGACCTCTCTCATTAACATTTGTTTTTTCCATCATTCTGTAAACTCAAAATAATGTTGTGGGTGAAAATCCCAGGAGATCAGCAGTTTCTGAGTTACTCAAACCACCACGCCTGGCACCAACAATCATTCCACCGTCAAAGATACAGAGATCACATCACCTCCCCATTCTGCAGTTTGGTCTGAACAACAACTGAGCCTCTTGACCATGGCTGCATGTTAGTTGCTGTCACATGATTGTCTGATTAAATATTAGCATTAATGAGCTGATGTACAGGTCTACCTAATAAAGTGGTCACTGAATGTATACTGCACAGTTGAATAATTATTTAATCAAATAAAAGTACATTTAACAACATTTAACTGTCACAACAAAGCCCAAAGCAACTCTCTCCTCATGTCTGTGGAATGACGACTTGGAGTCGGCACATCAGAGCAGCAGTGAACTTCAGTTTGTTGAGCACAGTGGAGTCAATACTTCATTTCCAGGACCCAACGTGAGCAGAAGGGCCCGTTCCCTTCCCAACATGTCTGTCCATGGGTCATGTCAGGGGCAGCCCTGAAGCAGCAGCAGTTTCGGGCTGGGTAGGCACACGCATTGAGTGAGGGAGTCAGAGCACACGCGTTTGGGCTGGGTAAAGGAGTCTCAGCACGTGTGTTTGGGCTGGATAAAGGAGTCAGAGCACACGCGTTTGGGCTGGGTAAAGGAGTCTTAGCGCATGTGTTTGGGCTGGGTAAAGGAGTCTCAGCACATGTGTTTGGGCTGGATAAAGGAGTCTCAGCACATGTTTGGGCTGGGTAAAGGAGTCTCAGCACATGTGTTTGGGCTGGGTAAAGGAGTCTCAGCACATGTGTTTGGGCTGGATAAAGGAGTCTTAGCGCACGTGTTTGGGCTGGATAAAGGAGTCTCAGCACATGTGTTTGGGCTGGGTAAAGGAGTCTTAGCGCACATGTTTGGGCTGGATAAAGGAGTCTTAGCGCACGTGTTTGGGGTGGGTAAAGGAGTCTCAGCACATGTGTTTGGGCTGGGTAAAGGAGTCAGAGAGCACATATGTTTCGGCTGGGTAAAGGAGTCTCAGCGCACGTGTTTGGGGTGGGTAAAGGAGTCAGAGAGCACATGGGCACGCTCTCGGGCCTCAGCTCAGACCCATGCCCTGGGGCTTGCTCATGTCCGTGCAGACGAAGTAGGTGGTCAGCTCCCCCTTGCCCTTCACGTTGATCAGACCCCTGCATTCACAGGAGTATCCCAGCTTCTGCAGCACATTGGAGCTCTCCTCAGTCACCTGCACAAGCACAGACACCACAGGAGTAATTCATTAAATACGTATACATACATATACATTATTCTATATATACAATCAGGGGACATTTTATAAGGTATTTATTAGACTTATTTTTCAAGACTTATTGGTCTTCTGCTGCTGTAGCCTGTCCACTTAGAGGTGTGACGCGTTAAAGTGTGTTCAGAGATGCTCTTCTGCATACCACTGCTGTAATGTGTGGTTATTTGCGTTACTGTCACCTTCCAGTCAGCTTCGACCAGTCTGGCCTTTTCCACTGACCTCTCTCATTAACAACACATTTTTTGCCCACAGAACTGCTGCTCACTGGATGATTTTTGTTTTGTCGCACCTGGATCTTGCCCAGCTCTCCAGTGCTCTCCATCCTGCTGGCCACATTGACAGTGTTGCCCCAAATGTCATACTGAGGTTTTCTGGCTCCTATAACTCCAGCGATCACGGGCCCGTGGTTAATCCCTGATAACAGAAGCATTAGCACAGTGTCAGGGACGAATCGTCCAACACCTACCGTTTACACACCTCTCATCGCTAGGAATAACTGAAGCTCAACAACTTCAGTGTTGTTCAGTGAGGACATTTGGACATCCCCGCCCCCACCCCCAAAGTGTCATTTGACTCCGGAACATTCTGGCCATTAAAAACCCACCCTCACCTATAGTCAGTGGATTCCTGCTGAACCCCTGCACAGAAACCTCTATTGTCAGCCATGGGGATTCTGCTTTGCAAATACAACTGGGCAGGTGAAAGCAAAGGATTCCTTTGTTTCCACAATAATATTGAAGGGTAACCTTTTTTTGATCTGTCTGTTCATGGTCAGTTGCGCCAGTATTCAAAATTCTGTTCTCAGAATACAGCTCGTTATTCAAAAAGTTCACTAGGATTGTCAACAGTACTTTGTTTCTCGTTTCCGTTTCATAAGTTATAGGTATAGGGGTTCTCGGGTTTACCGTCTGACATCAATGCAAAGGAAACCTTCAGATTAGTCATAACATAAAAACCTACACAGTGACAGGAACAGTAACTACCTGAAAAAATGCAGTTAAAGTTTCAATGTCAATAAATGTGACTTATTTAACGATAAACAGGACGCTGTCCTGTACCACCCTGTGTTCCTGAGTACGTGTGTAAGTATGCAGGGACTACACGTTTAAAATAAAACAGCATGAGTGCGGAGAGTGGGTGGAGGACGTGTTGACTGCAGTGCAGAGTAGCGTTCTCACCCACGCGCAGACGGAAGCTGTTGAAGGAGTGCCTGTTGATGCCATCCAGCTTGCCAATGAGAGCGATGGCAAACTCCACCATGTTCCCGATCTGTGCCTGCTGCCTCTCGCGGTCCTGGGCAGCGCAAACATATGCGCCCAAACGTCACAACACAAACGCTGCCTTCTGAACGCCGTTCATGTGAGTGCCACTCATTCTCCGACGGATGTGTGTACGTGTGCGTGTATGTGTGTGTCCCTATGCATGTGTGTGTGTGTGTGTGTACGTGTGTATGTGTGTGCATGTGCATCCGCAGACTAACACACGCAGACACACGTGTTTGCGTGCGTCTGTGTGTGTTAGTGTGCATGTGTGTGTGCACATGTCTGTGCGCATCTGTGTGTGAGCACGTGTGTGCATGTGTGGGCGAGGTTTCCAACACCCCAGGCTCTGTCGGCCCCCAGTTCTCATCATACTTCTCTCTGCTCAGTGCCTGAAGATGGATGTGCGTATGTATGCATCTGTGTGTGCACGTGTGTCCGTGTGGGGTGTGTGTGTGTGTGTTCATATGCATGTGCGCACATGTGTCTGTATGTGCGTGCATGTGTGAGTGTGCACGTGCATATATGTTTGTATGCATCTGTGTGTTTGCGAGTGCGTTTGTATACATGTTCATCGGTGTGTGTGTGTGTGTATGTGTGTGCATGTGTGTCTGTGTCATGCACGCGTGCATGTGTGTGTGTGTGTGTGTTAGTGTGCATGTGTGTGTGTGACATTACGAACACCCACAGGCTCTGTCTCCCCCCAGCATGTGACATGGATCGGGCTGCACCTGGTTGTTCTCCTGTGCTGGAGTGCCGCTCAGCCCTGCTGCTGCCATGTACGTACTGCCGATGGTTTTGATCTTCTCCACCCCGCTGAATTTGGGCTTGGACAGCAGCTGTGGGCACAGGGACAGTCATGCCACTCTCTATCCGACCCAGGGGCAGATCATTAAGATCACTGAGATTAACATTTGAGTCTCCCATCTGACCTCATCAAAGTCAGCAATGATCTCATTGAGTAGCCTCAGACACTCCAGGCCCTCCTTGTTGATGTCACACTCCGTGTAGAACTCTTTGAAGTCCGGAACGGAGGCGAACATCACACACACGCAGTCATATGACTTGTAGTACAGGTCCTGAAAACAAGGGGCGAGACACAGGGCCACATACCCAGGGTCAGAGTCACAGATTGGCAAAATACCAGCAGAATTACCCACCAATAATAACAATAAGTCACATTTGATAGGAGATGAGGCCTGATGGAAATACATTTTTTTTGGACATTTTTGTCCTTTTAATCCAAAGCGATTTACGAGTGCATAGGTTCGTCCACAAGGTAAAGAAATGATTTTCCAGTGAGAGACGGACACCCATCACAAGTCACCCAGGCCTACACTGCCTGCGTAGCTGGCACACAGAGGGACAGGACGATCAGCCAAACTGCCACAAAACAGCCCATTGTCTGCAAAGAGCTCACAGAGGCACTGCTGCAGGGGAACGCCGGTTTGATCCCCCGCTATTAATCTCCTCGCTGCCGCCCTACATAGTCTGCTGTGCGCCTGCCGCGCCCCCCTCTTCACCAGCTGTCTGCTGAGGTCAGCGCACGCGTCATCGCGAAGGGTTCCTTCAATCCTGACATCTTCTCTCTGGCTTTAACACCGGCCACTGCCCGCCAGCCTGTCTGTAGATGTGTTTTTTTTTTTCCATACACGTTTGTAATTGTGCCACTGGGATTAATGATGTTACGAACAGCAGTGATCAGGTTATGGGGATAAGCTCACGAGCAGTCCCTTTCCATAAATCCAGCAACGCTACTATTTCTGCCACAGGCTTTTTTTAGCGGCGGAAAATAAGCCAAGTAAATACGTCTAGCACGAATCGTGCGCCACCAAATAAATCTGTGAGAAAACTATAAACAAACCAACAAAAACATACTGAGCTTAATATCATCAACAGAGACCTTAGGCTCATAGGTAAACATTTATGTTTTGTTTTCAGTATCACAGTGAAAACGGATTATAAAGTGATAACAGGCCCCTCAGTAGGGAACAGATGTTCTCCGAACAGATGTTCTCCGAGACCCCTGGAAGCTGTCCTCTTACTGACCCTCACAGGGTTGGGTTATACATGTGATGGATAGAAGTGTCCTCTTCCACAGCCAGCTGACACACACTAACCAGGCGTCAAAAGTGTGTGTAGCTCTGACTCTGATCAGTGGGGTCCACTTCAGGTCCCGCCGTTGAACTAGCAGATGAAAACCAGCAACATCATTGAATTCTAGTTCCCGTTTGATCAGCTGAGCAAGGACCCCAAATACGTCCATTATTAAAAACAAAGAATGAAATGCAGAAGATGAACATGAAACTCGTGTCGGCTCAATGCCTATTTTAAATATTATTTTTTTTACAAGGATCTTTACCTGTTATTTTTATTAAGAAAAGAATTCTCAATTCTTCAACTTTTTGCTCGTTGTAAGCAATTAGCATTACATTAGCCACTGAAATGACATAGTGGGCCTTTAAGTAACGAAATGAAGAATTGGCCAGTGGACTGCCGGACATGGCAGCACAACATGAGCGTGTTCAGCTCTGTGGTTCTAAGGGGACGTTGCGTGGCTCTCATTGCTCAACACTGACCTCCCACTGACCCTGCGTGCCCAGAAGTATGATGTCCGAGAAGGATTCGATGAAGGAGTGGGCTAAGTGGGGTGAGGAGCGCCTTCCCCACTGATCACAATGACCAGTCATTCCTCTCCACCAATCAGAGAGTTTCGGTGCAGGTCAATGGGGGTGGGGCCCACAGCACGGGTGTGATTTGGGCTGTGTCCAAAATCACATACATAAAAATATTAAAAATATTAAATATTAAATATTAAATCGCATACTTGGCCTACTACTCACACTACCTTTAGATGAAAATCATCCTGAAATGTAAGCGGTTTTGAACACAGCCGTGGAGTTGGGGAGAAGTATGGGGGCGTGGGGATGTATCATAAATTTTTGGAAGCGTCTCACACTGTGACCCGTACCTTGTACTTCTCAGTAAGTAAAGCGTTTTTGAGGAATCCCACCTCGTTCTTTTTATTCTCCCCAACAAACAGTGTGGCCACGTGGGCGGGCAGCACGTTCTCCAGCAGGATCCGGTTCAGGTTCTCCCGGGTCTCGATCTCGTCCTGCTCCGTGCGGTTCTTGTTCTTCAGCAGGAAGTCCTGGCGGCAGCAGTACTCGTTCTGCGATGAGGAGGGAGGAGGAGAGGAGGAGAGAGGAGGGGAGAGGAGGAGAGAGGAGTAGCTAGCAAGGGCCCTCTGGCATTCTAAGATTGGGCGGGAGGGGGTGTCCATTACTTTTGAAAAAGGGCTGGTTTGGGTGCACATTTTTGTTCTAGCCCTGCACTAAGACACCTGATTCTACTCATCAAGGTCTCAATCGAAGACCATGACCAGTTAAGCCGTTGAGTCAAATGTCTGGGATAAAACAAAAACCTGCACCCACACTGGCCCTTTTCGGCTAAAATTGGACACCCCTGTTGTAAGGAGTTAGTCACATGGTTACCTACCTGCCGTATGATGATGAGCATGGTGACCAGGAACAGGGTGATGTACATACAGCTCATTCCCTGTGGGTGTTTCATGAGCCCCGAGTAGCTCAGGATGTCCTGGCCACTGAAAGCACACACACACACACACACACACACACCGCTGGGTTCAGGCTCCGCTCCTCGTGCTCCGATTGGCCAGACACACCCAGCCCTGCTACTGTACCTGCTGTTGTACAGGATGTTAGCGTAGTTTATGAAGAGCTCCTGCTTGGAGCTCAGGATGATGCTGTAGTAGGCGATGGAGCCCAGCAGGAGGAAGGCCACTTTCAGCTCGAAGCTCACCCTGAGGAACACTCCACAGGCAATCAGGGCCAATATGCAGCAGTATACAGAGTACTGGAGGAGAGACAGAAAGACAGGGCCGAGTCCTTAAGCGTAGTCCAAGAGTGCACATCGGTTAAAAACACTGAACTGACTTCCTGTTGATATTCTGCAGTTAAAAAGTATCATGGTTTATGATATTTCTGGGCATTTTCAGTGCATTAGGAACTCCCATAGCTTGAATATGATGGATAGCGTGAACAACCTGTGAGTAGTAAATTAGGAATGAAATATAATTTCATTTCGGATTTTATCTGCTTATACTTTAAATAAATTAAAGAAAAATTGGCTACAGAATAAATATTAGGGAATTTACGACTTTAGATCAGCCTTTGAAGTCATATGACCATATTGTGAAATCCTGATCGATTAAGTATGCATGTCGGTTATCAAATAAACTCACTCAATAAAGAAAGATAAAGAGAATTCATTTTCAGATGCCTTTCTTCTGATATAGTAGAGCAGCATGGCAGTAACCGCTGAATAGAAATGATTATCCTGTTAATTTGGGAGCGATTCTTTTTTAATGACCACTTTTAAGAATACATTTCCATCAAGTAAGCTGGCAGAATGAAGGGCCTCTCTGGCCAGAAACTATTTTATCATCTTGGTGGAATTAAACGGAAGAAGAGATCACACTGAAACGGAACAGGAATTCTTGCTATTCCTCCAGGAATTAATTGAAGAAACACTGCAGACGACAAATGGTCTTTATATAACCAACTGTTCCAATCTTTGTATCTCAGTTAAATGTGTAGGATTGTGCTACGGTATATCATAATGTCAATGTTCATTAGCCTTGCAATGATTTCATTTTTGCCTGGTACATCTTCAGGAAGAAAAGGAACTTGGAGAGGTGGAGAGTCCAGGGGTCAGAAAGTAAAAGTCCAGCAATGTGTTTCTTCCACCCATGATCTCAGCCAGCTGATTTCACTCATTACTTCCATTGCCTGGTTGAACAATTGTGCCAATTTGCAAATCCAGTTGGCTGGAACAAAATACTGCGCAGAACTTTCTGAACCTGGATTTATCACCTCTGTTTAGCCCACCGTTCAGCCCCTCCGGGGCTACACTGCAAATCCACAATGAAATAAGTCAAAGGCAGGTGTGCACAATAACGGCCAATCCATTTCAGGATTTTGAACCAAGTTCTCCTCTTAATTATTTAATTAGCTCAATCATATTTTACAAACAACAAGTGAATCCTGAAGACTTCTACTGTGTTCAAGTACAGGAGTGAATCAGTGTAGTTTCTAGAGCAGTCAGGCACCAGGTGTAGTTTATAACACAGAACAGGCCTGACTGGAGTTCAGCACCCCTGGTCTGATCATGAAGAGTGCAGCAGACCGGTTCAGACCAGACTGGTTCAGACTGGTTCAGACTGGTTCAGACTGGTTCAGACTGGTTCAGACTGGTTCAGACTGGTTCAGACTGGTTGGTACTCACAGGCAGGTAAAAGAGCTCAGCATCCGGATCCTGCTGGTGGATGTCAGTGAGAGTGCCATTGTGTTTCGGGTGAGCGAACCACTGCAAGGACCAAAAACTGTGTCAGAAGCTGAGAACCCAACATGGCACTGAGTGGCAGACTATTCAAACACACCGTAGAGTAGGAGGGGTACAGCTGCTATTGCCTTGGTTACCACATGCTCTTGGTTAGTGAAGCATTCGTCCATCTAGAGCAGGGGTCGGCAACCCTGGTCCTGGAGAGACGCAGGGTGTGCTAGCTTTCGTTGTTACACAGTACTTAATTGATCAATAATAGCAGTTGATTGCACAGTTAACCTTGTTTATTGGGTCAGAAACAGTTGCTTATTTTAAGGTGAAACCAAAAACCAGCACACTCTGCAGGGTTGCCGACCCCAGATCTAGACCATCAATCATCAAATCTGGACCTCAAATCCAAATCCAGCCCTGGTTTTCTTTTCTCCCAGGTAATTAGCTGAACAATTTGTGCTACTGATTTGCCAGACTGTCTTCACACCTGACTCCCAGGTAAAGGGAAGGAGGAAGACCTGCAGTTCTCGGACCTTGAGGACCGTGATTTGATGATCCCTGATCTAGACTCTCATCCTGAATTTCACTAATTATCCTCCAGGTGTCTCTGTAGTCACTCAGAGCTCTGAAATCGTCTGGCAATCAGCCCAGAGGCATGAGTAATAACACAATTAGGAACTAATTATGAGGTGCTTGTCAGTACAAACAATGAATTCATAGAACTACGGGTACAAAAACTGCCAAAACCAAGGACAGAATAAAACAGCCCATTCAAATTGAACAGCCAGCCCCTTTGTGTTGGAAGACTGAAGTACATGAAAGTCAAAAACCCAAGATATTCTCCAGAGGTGCATGCCAATATTCTAAAAATGCATCCTCCTTCCCTCCACTCGTCTCCTCCCCCGATACTGCACTTCCAGACAGCAGAGGAGCGGAGGAAAGGAGGAACCCTTTCGCGCGGAGCGGATTACCAGGTTGAAGGGGCCGACGATGAGGATGATGGCGGTGCAGACGATGGCCAGGGGGAGGCGCACGCACGGCTTCTTCCCCACAGCCTCCGACATGGCCGCCAGCCACTGGCACGACGCCAGCTTCTCCGGAAAACAGCGCTGAGGAGGAGAGCCAGCCAGCAGAGGGGAGGGAGAGAGAGAGAGAGAGAGAGAGAGAGAGAGAGAGAGAGAGAGAGAGAGAGAGAGAGAGAGAGAGAGAGAGAGAGAGAGAGAGAGAGAGAGAGAGAGAGAGAGAGAGAGAGAGAGAGAGAGAGAGAGAGAGAGAGAGAGAGAGAGAGAGAGATGGATAGGGAGGGAGAATGTAAAGGTACACTTTTATGTTTTCATGGACAAACTTCAAATGCCTCTGTTAAAAGACTCAAAAAGAACTGAAGCAAGAGAAAGTAGTTCCTTCTGACAGCAGTGACACATCTGAACATTTCATCAGCATTTCCCCTTCAATTTATGACCAGTTACCCAAAGTCGTCCCGCAGGGTGGAATGGGGTCACGGCAGGCACAAGCGTGACAGGACATGTGAGATGTGATGTTGTAGGCTCATCCGTTTCAGCATGACTGCATGCAGATCCGTTTTAAGCGCAGTCCACATTCTTCACAGAAACTAACTGGACCCTCTAACTCGACTATTAATGACCAGCACTGAATTAGACCTGATAGGACACATCCAGGCTGCACCCACAGATCCTGGAGTTGGGCTGTACAGTTTACATCTCCA
Source organism: Conger conger (assembly GCF_963514075.1). Taxonomy (NCBI): domain Eukaryota; kingdom Metazoa; phylum Chordata; class Actinopteri; order Anguilliformes; family Congridae; genus Conger; species Conger conger. The sequence continues at coordinate 9,236,408 of NC_083774.1, read as the reverse complement.
GGGCCCTCACAGAGGCGCACACACACTACACACCGCGAACAAGACGTCTCTCAGCCCTGACCTCAGCGTGGGACACTGACCTGTAGGTGACCCGCGAAACACACACTCAGGGTCAGCAGGAGGAAGCAGGCCAACACCCCAAATGACACTCCCAGCTTCTTGGGCCTAAGGGATGAGGACAAACATAAAGCACATTTGGTCTTACTCCCTGCCATATTTTCATGACCGTTTAAAAATACTGAGGTCAGGACAATTCAAGTATTCATACTTCTTTGAGACAAATTGAAACAATTACATTGTTTGATGGTCCATTTATTAAAATGAAAAAAAAATCAACATTCCTACTCTTCGTATTTTGAAAAACGAAATCCATCATGCATTGATTTCTGCGGAGAAATATTATTGTCATAGTTATTGTATAATTGCTGTCATTAACAACCCCTGATTTTGGATGGGGGAGGGAAAGGAGGCGCTCACACTCTTGTCACGGACATCTGGACCACGAAGATGCAGAAGAAGATGAAGGTGGCACAGCCGATGTAGTACTTGAAGGTGGGGAGGTCAATGGCTCGGTACTGTGGAGGAGGAACAGTAACACAACAGGGCTCACAAAAAGCACAGTGTGCTCGGGGACTTGGGCCACATTGGCTCAGGTGGTAAGAGCAGTTAGAGCAGTCGTCTGGAAGTTGTCTAGCAGTTGGAGGGTTGCTGGTTCTATTCCGCCCTGGCTGTATCGAGATGCCCCAGAGCAAGACACCTAACCCCCAAATGCTCCTGACGAGCTGGTCGGGGCCTTGCATGGCAGCCAATCGCCGTCGGTGTGTGAGTGTGTGTATGAATGGGTGAATGAAGAAGCATCAATTGTACAGTGCTTTGGATAAAGGCGCTATATAAATGCCTGCCATTTACCATTTACCATTTAAAGGGTGGGATTTGTTTTTTCTTTAATATAACCCGTTACATTACCTGATACATTATTGACAATGATGTGTAAATGATGCATCAGGTCAATGGCTATGGCAGTGAAACCCCTTATAGCCTCCATAAGCTTCCCACAGCAGCCAGGCAGGTACCTGCTTCTCCAGCTCCTTCTTGGTGAACCACAGAGTGAGGCTGCTGATCTCCTTCGATCTCCACAGCCTGGGGGACAGAGGAACACTGACCGTCACACGACCACAGTCTCAGACCAGTTCACCAAGACACGCGCCCTCAGCACTCAGCCATAAACCTTTCTAAACACAACTCACAAAATCCAATCAGGTTCACATTTCAAACATTTCAGCTTATCTAACAAGCTCAAGTTGATTCTCAATCAGGGCTTTGGATTCAAACTCAATTAGGGCTTTGGATATTAAAAGCTAAATAGCTTCCAATGAGAGAATAATGTCACAAGAGATTAAGGCTGGTCTACTGAACAGGAAGCACAGTGCCTTCTAGTGGCCGATCATGTTGGCGAGAGAGGAGGGGTAAGGTACACACTTGGTCAGCTCGATCGTCGTTGTCATCTCATTGTGAAGTTCTTCATCAAATTTGCTCTTCTGTGATTTGTTCCTGCTGTGAGAGGAATGAGATGAGTCAGGGAATGAGCAGACAGACAGGCAGTTAGACCACCCAGCGATGCGCAGATTATTCCATTCCCAGCGTGCTGTACAGGAAGGCAGTTGGGTGGTGGGCTAGGAACATTAGTGGGTGGCACAAATGACAGTGCATATGTTTGTGCATGTATGTGTGTGTGTGTGTGTGTGTGCGCACACTTGGATGTGGTGGATGTGTTGTGCGTGCATGTGTGTCTGTTTCGTGCATGGTATTGTGTGCGTGAGTGTGTGTGTGTGTGTGTGTGTGTGTGTGTGTATGTGTGTGTGCGTATGTATGTGTGTGTGTGTATGTGTGTGTGTGCGTGTGATGTGTGTGTGTATGTGTGTATGTGTGTGCGTGCGTGCGTGCGTGCGTGTGTGTGCGTGTGCGTGTGTGTGTGGTGAGCTCAGAACCCTCAGGGAGTTAGCAGACGTCCTGCTGATCTGTGCCTTCTGCTCAGTTTACAGCAGGTCTGCAGCCACAGGAAGGAACTGTTTCATCATGCATCACAGTCCCGCCCATGTTCACAGCAAAGGGGAACTCCTCTGGGAGCCAGAGCATTCTGTAGACTTAGTAGGAGGTGGTTAGTGCCCATGCTCGCTGGTGACCCCTGTGGCGTCTCGCTGGCCTGACAGACAGATGTGAGCGGGTGGGCAGGCAGAGATTAGGAGGTTAGTGGTGAAACCAGGCATCTCCCCGCAGGCAGGACCAGCACAGCACCACTCACTTATAGCTGCTGAACGGAGCGGTGGGCAAGGAGAAGGGCTCCTCGAGAGACTCATCAAAGCTGTCAGAGACCAACGGTGAGAAAGGCACGTTGAGCATCGCGTGGAAAGTCCAAGAGCCAGTCCAGTCAATCAAACAAAGGGTGGCATGAAGGCAGGTGCATCCTGGATCACAGCACTGAGCTGTGAAAAGCTACCACATGGTCCAAAGCAACCTCTGCTAGCTGCTGCCTTCCTCACCCCATCACACATCTGGACATCAGTCTTAGAATCACTCACAAACGCACACAACCCAGTAATAATGGCTGCAGTGAAGGAGGATGCAGACACCAACGCACACAACCCAGTAACAATGGCTGCAGTAAAGGAGGATGCAGACACCACACCCCCACAATTTTCTTTCTTTTTTGCTGCATTTTAGAGGCATCCTTCATGGCCATTTCCTCTCATATGAATCAGTTATTACATCAGGTACTGAAACAATAATGATGTGAATATAGATAATAGACTTGGGACAACACAGTTTTTGTTACAGAGAAGCCCCTACATTGAGTGCAAGAAAAGGTTGTATGGTTGTACAGTTATATTGTTTGGAGAGCCCTATGCAAATACATGTGAGGTTAGCATATAACATATCTTTCTCAATAGTCCCTGGAAGCAGTTCTTCCCCCACAGATAAATATTACATACCTTCTGCATATTCAATCTAATTATGGCTGGTTAAACAAACATCACGTTCTGCAGTTTGAGAAATTAATGATACTTGCTTACCTTTCAGTTATCTTTGAACAGGGCACAGACCGCATTGGTATATCCTGAAAAGATAAACACTCATTCTTTAATCAGCCACCTTCTTTTCTCGTCATGCTGATGAAGAAATTCTTTGATATCAGATTTATAGTATCATTCCGTCAAATGCATCTCCAAAATGGCTTAGTGAAGCCAAACTTCAAGAAATTTGCCATTTCCCCTAGAGACAAGGTTACAGTACAGTAAAGTGCTCTAGAAGACACTTTTCATCATGACACACCATTCATGTTTAAAGACTTGGTCTATCCCACACGGCTAAATTTAACACGGGTGTCCAGCTGCCCACCTTCCCGCGGGACTTCCCGTTGACCACGGTGTCGCTGGCGTAGCCCTCTCGGCTCTGCAGGTGGGCGAAGGGCTTGACCGCGCCCCAGGACTCCAGGTAGCGGGTCATCCGCACCGAGGCGCGCATCTTCAGCCCGTCGTTCACCCTCGGTTTGGGCACGGTGCGGTTATTCAGCGCCTGGTCCTTCGACTGCGGAGACACGCGCGAGGGCCGGGGTTACGTCCAGACACGCTGCCGCTTTCATCAGGACGAGGGGTTTTTGCGTACGGGACTCACCCGCGGGTCGATCACCAGGTACGTCTGGATGTTCAGCTCCTTCAGGTAGGGGTCCCTCAGGTGCCCGTTCCCTTCCTCCACCTCGTAGGCCTTGTTGAGGTGTTTGAGGGTGGCTTCTGTGATGTGCACGCGCCTGTCCACGTGAAGACAACAGCATAAAACACCATGGGAGGCCCCTGATTACAAACTCACTCTACCACTGTACTAATGTCTGTATGATGGCATGTCATAGAGAATAAATTAATAATTGCTTATGGACAGAAAGTAGGGACACACCCTAAATATAATGAAAATATATATGATGTAATTTATTACCATCACAGGATACTTTGTCATTTTACAGATGCATTGTCATTTTATTTTTACTCCTTTACTACTTTACTCACCCTGGCAAACCCCCCGATTCCATATGATTGGCCAAGGTGACATCATGTGACCACACGTCAAACTGCCACTTGCGGAGGCCAATTACACCACAGAGGACGTTCCCAGAATGCACTCCCACTCTCATGTTGATGTCCACACCTGTGGCCTCCCGCACCTGCCTGATTTATTCATTTTTTTTAGGGGGGGGGGGGGGTAATGGATGGAGTCAGAGAAAATGATTAGACCCAACAGCTGTCGCTTAACACAGCCGTCACACAGAATAATATTCCTTTGGATCTACTCTGCTTTGGACATGACCTTTCTCCTGCATACGTTGATCCGGCAGGGGTACACAGAGGCCGGTGCCAGCTGATACACCGTACCAGTGTCTGTCAAAGCCTGCCAGACACTTTAGTCCTAACCGCCCCTCCACAGCAACACTCAGGCCCAATAAAACAAGCAGGGGCACAGTCCTCTCCTTTCATCTCCACGCCGACCGTAATCATTTCAGTGTCAGGGTTTAGGCCTGTATCTCGGTCCTTACAGAAGCATGCCACTGCAGAGAGGTCATATTCGCACCATTGCTCTCATCGCAGTAATCTCGGAGAGCCATGTACTGGATTCAGGGTCGCAAACATCAATGTTTTGTGAGGGGAGCCAATTTAAATGAAAAGCTTGTGTTGGACATGTGCACTGAAAGGTCAGAACAGGATTAAGCGTTCTCATGGTGTTATTGACCAGTAATACCTTTTGCGCACCGCTGGGTTTGAAAGACCATAGTCAACAGTACAAGACACGGCACCGGTTCAAAGTTATTGCGCTGGTTGAAGCAGACAGTTAAAGCAGTTCTTAAGGCCCGTGCTTAAGAGCAGGACAGTGTGTGCTCTCTGCGGTTCACGATATTCGTCTCACCACCTGCTGACTCTGGCACTTCACACATGCTAGACGTAATTCAGATGGATATACCGACCTTCAGCGCACAGCACAGACAGATGTACAGCAACCCACAACACGACAACAGCACTATTGTAAGTATTAAACGCCAGTTAACTGTTTTCTATTCATGGGAAAATTGTTCATGTTCATGTCATTTCATGACATATTAGTGAAACTGACGCAGTCTTATAAAATGTGTACAGAAAATGTGTCACAAAAGCGAGCATAATGCAAGGCATACTCCATTTTCTACCTCTTCTTACTATTTTTTTTGGGAGGACTGTGGGAGGAAACTGGAGTGGATTGAGAGTAGGAAACTTCTCTCAATCTTCTTCCTGCCCACCCCCCTCCCCAAACCCTCCATATCCATTACATTACATTACATTACGTGGCATTTAGCAGACGCTCTTATCCAGAGCGACGTACAACAAAGTTCAAATCAAACACAAGAACAAGTGCAAAAGTGGACCTGAGAGGACAGTACAGTTCCGAGTCCTAGTGTAATCACAGAAATACAGAACCCTTAAAGAGTACAATCAACTTTCAAACTAGCATACCACAGTGGCACCCCCACTCACTTGATGGCCTCACACATGTCCAGGCCCATCTTCACACAGTTCTTGGCATGTTTGGGTAAAGAGACGGGCAGTCCAGAAACACAGTAGTAACAGTCTCCCAAAATCTTTATTCTCATGCATTCATTCTCCTGGGAGCAAAAAAAAAAAGAAAAAGAGAGAGGCAAGAGACAAAGCATTTAATTAACATTTGCATTCAATTGTGCCGTTGACTAAGATTCCTACTCTGGGGCTGACAGTGATATCTTTCTGTGTAATGAGGATATGTCTGTTTGTTCACCGTGGAGCTAATTATTTCACCAAACTGTCTTAACAGGATGACACATACACAGTGTAAAAGCTTACTTTTCAGTTTTTTCAGTGAAAAACTATCACATACTGTAAAAGTGGAGGCCCGCTTAGAAACAAATGCATTTCATTTCAATGTTTTGGGCATCTTGGCCTTCATCAGATAGCCTATGTGACAAAGCTTCTACATTTTATCATAATGTATGTAAGTTTCTCTGTTCTTGCACACCTGTCATAGTAGGTGTACAGAAGTCTGTTATTAGTTCTCAGAGAAGAATACAGCAGATTCTCTATGACTCACCTTAGCAATCTGATCAAATTTCCCGAAGAGCTCATTGAGCATAATGACCAACTCTTTGGGTGAGCAGTCACTGGCTAGGCGAGTGAAGCCCACAATATCAGCATACAGGATACTGCAACAGAGGGGCACAGCTGTGAGAACAGTGCCACAAACCAGGGAACCACACGACTGGAGAATTTCTGTACAGTCAAATATACATTACATTCTAAAAGGAAATATGTCCACTGTACACATAATACACAAGTCACATGCATTAGCCAGCTGTCAGAGATATTTACGTTGCTGGGATAAACCCAGGTCACTGGCAAAATAAGGCAGATAAGTTATCTCGTTAAAAAGGAATCACTGAACTTTTATAAGACAGACGAACATAAGCCCCTGGGAGAAATTGGCCTTGAAATAAAAACACGTTAATCTTTTAATGCTTCATTTTTCCCCCCTTAGAGGTGCCACAGAGAGCTCGTGGGCTTCAACTGGCAAAAAACCCCCATCCCCCGTGGGAACCCATAACCCTCCCACCCATCCTAGTCCTCCGAGCACCTGACACCAGCAGCACTGGCCACACACAGGGTGGATTAACCGGCTGACCAGGGATCAGGAGTTACTGTCCGGCAGCCAAGTTCTTTCCTCATTACACTAACAGGCTTTTGGGGAAGAACAAAGATCGGAGACAAGCTATCATCGATCGTAATTAGCAACAGTCAGGTATTCCGCCAGAAGAAGAGAGGGCAGACGCGAACGTGGGTACACCCTGGAACCAGCTCATCTGGGATAATTATACAGCTCAAAGAGGGACCCGCCATGTCTATCCATAAACACAAGAGCTTTCATCACATCGCCATGAACACGGCACCAACACGGCAGAACTGATGGCAAGGCTCTGACACTGTAGACAAAAGGGCCCATGCAGGATGACAGAACAGATTGTATCTCCTTACTCCTTCTGTCGCTATTGATATGCGAATATCAGTTGGCAGATGGCTGAGGTCCAACTGCAATTTAAGAACATGTATGCAGCTGAATTCACTGAAGCATTAAATTGCGACGGCATCAGGTACGGCTACGAGTAACTTAAGCATGGAATAAACCTGGAACTCAAAGCTTAACAACCACTGAAAAATGGAAACCCCAGTAAATCCAAACATGAATCTTCAGCTTTATTGTCATGGACTTGTGCTCAGCTTCCATCACCCTAGTAATAAAGATAACTCCAATGTATACCTTTCCTATTGTAGGCAAACAATTCATATTGGGTCAGCAAACCCATCAGTTCAGAAGTCACTGAAAATGCAGCCAACATCCGTCAGGAAACATCTCAACGACAGAACAGATTATTCAATTAGAGTTGTTTACACTGCTGAAATTCTCTGCCACTTTATCTAATTTAAGAAAGATAACCATGTATATCTATACATTTGGGTTTAAAACTGCATTTTCAGGGTGAAAAGTTCAGTTAAAACAATATTATGAAAAATCATGAGAACTACAGCAATAACACTCATGACTATTGTGAACATGGGACAGTGGACTCCCTTAGGGCAAACGGGAAATTCAATTTCAACTCATTCCAAACTGACTATAGTCTAAACAAAACTGAGTAATGGGCATTGCTTAGATCTTTACTGACCAACGAAACATCCCCAGAGAATTCATTGTGAAGGAACAAACCTTAAGAAGAAACATAAGGGAAGCGATATGTTCTTTTTTTTTTTTTTTTTACTTTTGAACAAAAGATCCTGGGAAAATGAAGAAGAACAGAGTGTATGCAGAGTTCTGTGGTGTGGTGTACAGGTCCTGAGGTCCCACCGCAGAAAGCCTACGTACCTGACGTTCTCGTGCCTCTTCACGTAGAGTCTGTGGAAGATGTTACCGCAGCAGAAGGCCTACGTACCTGACGTTTTCATGTCTCTTCACGTAGAGGCTGTGGAAGTTGTTGTCCTTCACGAGCCTCTGCTGGGCCTCCTTGTCTTTGCAGTCCTGGAGCCGCTCCATGATGGTCAGCTTCATCTTCATGGAGATGTAGACTGGGAGCACAGACTGCAACAGGCTCTCCTGCACGTACACACACAAACACGGAGGAACACAAGCCCGGCAAGGACAAGGTGACACACTGCCAGAGTCTAAAGGACACCTCCAAATGCATGTGGAAATGCAGGCCCATGGACCCACATCTAAAACAGTGACACACTGCCAGTGTCTGAGAGCCTATAAGGACTTCCTTTAATGTAATGTCCAGGGTTAATGAACAGGCCTCTCAACACCTGCACTAACTAGCTCCTATTTCAGACTGGAGGGGTTGTGTGAATCTGTCATGGTCAGGACTTAACATGGAGATGAGCACAGGGACTTCATCACACACACAAGGAAATATTAGAATGCCCAGGAACATAATTTATTAAACTTTTCTGCCATTTAAATGAAAAGCCAACGCCACAGCCAGTCACGCTACATACCCAACCCTGTGACACAGAGTGCATTATCACCATCTCAATCACCATCGCCTGGCTCAGATTACACACTCCTGCCACCTCCTGAACTGTGACGCATGAACAGTCATTTTGCAGGAAGTAGGTTCAGTGTGCTTGTGCTATAATGAATATTCTGGGAGGGGAAGTACTTCTCTCCCCACTCTGGTGGTGGGGTCACTGCAGGTCATGTGTTAGGAGTTTGTCAAAAGGGGGAATTAATTCTCCCTTTAAAATAGAATGCATTAATGCTATGAATTCCGAGCATGGCTCTATTCTTGGAGGCTATAAAATTGCAACACATATGCTTGCACATACGCTGTGAGCTTTTGAATGGCCATTTTGTGCAAATGCATGATTACTGAGGCTAATGAGAAAAACGCAGCAGAGACATGCTAAGCCAAAAGGGACGCTCAAATGCAGTCATAACATAGCCTACATATAAATCCATTAAAAAGGTTTGAAGAGTTAGAAGACAATTGTCCCATAGTTTCATCAATGTTTTGGCTTTAAAGTACAGGTCATTGCCAGATAAAATAATAATAAATAATTAAGAGAATCTATGCTACCATCCAGAGATTAAAAATAATAGTTAAAAGGACAGTAGCTGCATACTAACGGGGCAAACCAGCTTCAAATTCTCAACACTTTTATTACACATTATTTGGCAGAGTTGTAATGTGGCTTGGCAGGGTTTAGTGTGGTCCAATAGCATCATGCTGGCTCAGCATGGGAAAACGTGCGCACAAATCATGATTAAGCCAAATCTCCTGAACATTTGGTTTGGAGTTATCCCAAATGACATCGCTCAATAGCAGAAAATGTAGCATTTATGAAATTGTACGACTTTAAGACTTAAAATTTTAAGACTCCAAATATTTGTGGAAAAGGGTATGAGGCAAAAATGAATAATCAGTGCGTTCTTTATTCTGTTGAGGGGGAGTCCATTCAAACTACAAGATGTGAACAGAGGGTAGTCCTGACCATTTATATATCATTTATGTTATGTCACTCAGGTTTACTTAACGCATTAGCAAATCATCACTGTTTATGCTCCGACGCCAAATCATTTTTCATATCTTGCTTCACATCAAGGTGATACTGCAGGGGATTTAGAGTTAGAGTCTGAATGCCGAATGTTGAAGAGCTCTAACAACCAATAAGCACTGCAGATACATGGAAATAAAAGCAATTTCTTGGACAGATGCACAGATTCCCTCACAAATGAAGGTTTTGTGTTTAAATGGGGCGACATGGCTCAGGCAGTAAGAGCAGTCGTCTGGCAGTCGGAGGGTTGCCGGTTCGATCCCGCGCCCGGGCTGTGTCGAAATGTCCCTGAGCAAGACACCTAACCCCCAAATGCTCCTAACGAGCTGGTCAGCGCCTTGCATGGCAGCCAATCGCCGTCGGTGTGTGAGTGTGTGTATGAATGGGTGAATGGGGAAGCATCAATTGTACAGCGCTTTGGATAAAGGCGCAATATAAATGCCTGCCATTTACCATTTAAATGGTAACTGCATTACAGTGCCGTCACATTTATATACACGGTTAAGGTTAAATCGCAACAAATATTAAGCATTTTTCTTTTGCACGACCTTAAAATCGACTGCCATCATCACATTTTCATTCTTTCTTTTCCGTTAGAACATTCACATCACCATCCAGGCCTGCCAAGATCGCATTCAAACTCTCCAAAGGATCATGAATCGGATTGGTTTAATCAATCCATTGTCAACAAGGCTGTTGCTATGGAAGTGATGTATCCAGGAGGCATTTGTGCAGCGACAATTGTCTGCTGACATTCTAGCTGATGAAAACAAGGTGTATGCCAAATTCGGTGAAAGGCAGCAGAGCAGACAGCTGGGGGTTTGAGCAGAGGCCCGGGAGCCAGGGAGAGACTGACCTGCTGTCTCTTCTCGATCTCCAGCTTCATGCGGATAGACAGGCAGCTGAGCATGTCCTGGAAGGTCTGCCGGAGCGCTCGCTCCATTAGCACTTTATGGAAGGCCCCCACCACACTGCCACACAGGAACACCACTGCATTGGACAGCAGCTGGAAGAGAGCACATATAAAACATGCACAAACACACAAACGTAAGTACAGATGCACATTAAAGCTGGAACGGTTAATGTTCTACACAAACTATGTTCTGTATTTGGAGGATAAATATGCAACGAGTGACTGGTTAATATCATTTTAAGCAGAGGTAGCTACATACACAGGGTCACGTGACAGTTGCGCAGAAGGTAAGCTACCTGACTGGCCAGAGAATGAAAGTCGGCGGGGCTGAAGACGGTGAGGCGCAAGGTGAGGACGACGATGTGGGACAGGGAGGTGACGACGCTCAGGAGGACAGCGTAACGCAGCCGGAAGGGCAGCATGGTGTACACCGTGAAGATGATGAAGAGGAAGAACGGAACCTGCGCGGGAAGGGAAGGGAAGAAAAGATAAACAACGTTATTCCTCCGTGTTTGCCAGCCGCATTAAAGTTCGCCGTCTCGCAGCGCCTCCGCTCGGTCCACAGACCTCCCTGTGTTTGCCTTGGTTATGAGCCGAGAGCACAGCCTGCACCTGGCCAGCGCCAGCCAGGTGGGAGCCCAGCACTCGGACTCCGGGCAGACGGATTATTGAGCGGGGCGCTGGGGCTTCAAAGACAGGAAGTTTAATTAGCTGCTGCCGCTATCAGGTCTGACTGTGAGGCTGCTACCTACCCACCCCCAGGCCCCTATCCATCTGGAGTCTCAGCTGCGGATTTGTCTCTGACATTCAGACATCGCCTGGGTACGTCCACCCCGGGAACGTAAATATCAGTGTTGCTAAGCAGCAGGTAACCATTATTTGAGCCATTTCCTCACCAATAGTCCCGCTGGCTAATGAGTAATGAGCAGATATCACAAATCGCCAAGCCGGTGTCTGAACCAATGGGATGCTCAAACATAGTCAAACATAGAGTGTGCACAACAAAGCATTGCTATTTGTGCACTGCAGCCGTTTTTCCCAAACAGTTAAGATTTAAAAGAAAAAAAACATTGTGCAACTGGTGCAATCGTGGAATCCTACAGAAGACACAAGCACAATAGCTACATTTATATAAACTGTTCTTGAGAAATAGTACAGAAAAGGACAGGTTGGAGAGTAAGAGGAGTGGGAGGGGAGGGAGAAAGGACAGCATTTGAAGATGATGGCTGGGGGAGAAGAGTGAAGCAAGCAGGTTAGCAGCCTGTAGCGTAGTGGTTAAGGTACATGACGGGGACCCGCAAGGTCGGTGGTTCGATTTGCGGTGTAGCCACAATAAGATCCGCACTGCCGTTGGGCCCTTGAGCAAGGCCCTTAACCCTGCATTGCTCCAGGGGAGGATTGTCTCCTGCTTAGTCTAATCAACTGTACGTCGCTCTGGATAAGAGCGTCTGCCAAATGCCATTAATGTAATGTAAATTAAGCAAAAATGTATTTGTATAGCACATTTCATACAGAACTGCAACACAATGTGCTGCACGTGGAGACATGGACAGAAAATACAGAACAAATAAAAAATAAAAAAATTAAGAGAAGAGGAGGGAGCAGAAAGAGTGCAGTTGTCCTGCATGAAGATGAAAATATCAGGGAGACGCAGCCGTACCTGGTCCCAGGCTTGTATGACCTTCTCGCTGAAGATGAAGCAGAAGCCCATGGTGATGAGGGTGGTCCACACGACCACGCCCAGCAGCCGCATCCAGCGCTGGAACAGGGACTCGGTGCACACCAGCACGAACACGGTCAGGAACACGAACAGCCCGACGCTCACCACTGCCACGAACACGCTGTGACGCTCCGCTTTCTGCAGGAAGGCAGGAGAGACACGCTCAGAGATGCAGGAGAGACGCGCTCAGAGATGCAGGAGAGACGCGCTCAGAGGGACGTGCTCAGAGCCACAGGAGAGACGTGCTCAGAGCCGCACCCAGGAGAGACACGCTCAGATCCGCAGGAGAGACGCACCCAGGAGAGACGCGCTCAAAGCCGCACCCAGGAGAGACGCGCTCAGAGAGAGACACACTCAGAGCCGCAGGAGAGACGCACCCAGGAGAGACTCTCAGATCTGCAGGAGAGACGCGCTCAGAGCCGCAGGAGAGACGCGATCAAAGAGAGACACACTCAAAGCCGCAGGAGAGACGCGCCCAGGAGAGACGCGCCCAGGAGAGACGTGCACAGAGCTGCAGGAGAGACGCACCCAGAGCCCCAGGAGAGACGCGCTTAGAGCCCCAGGAGAGACGCGCTCAGAGAGAGACACACTCAGAGCCACAGGAGAGACGCACCCAGAGCCCCAGGAGAGACGCGCTCAAAGCCACAGGAGAGACACAGGAGAGACGCGCTCAGAGCTGCAGGAGAGACACAGGAGAGACCTGCTCAAAGCCACAGGAGAGACACGCTCAAAGCCACAGGAGAGACACAGGAGAGACGCGCTCAGAGCCACAGGAGAGACGCGCTCAGAGCTGCAGGAGAGACACAGGAGAGACGCGCTCAGAGCTGCAGGAGAGACACAGGAGAGACACAGGAGAGACCTGCTCAAAGCCACAGGAGAGACACAGGAGAGACACGCTCAAAGCCACAGGAGAGACGCGCTCAGAGCTGCAGGAGAGACACAGGAGAGACGCGCTCAGAGCTGCAGGAGAGACACAGGAGAGACGCGCTCAGAGCTGCAGGCACACCCACACCGACAGCACGCTGACTGCACAGAGACGATCCAAAGACAAGCTAAAGACTTCCATCATCAGCCAGACACCACAACCGCACAAGCGCAAACACTCACTCACAACAACATCAGCTCATGAGAAGCTGAGCACTACACTGACACGCTGAATGCAGTCAGAACAAACAAAATAAACAGCATCATGAAAATGCATGCACATACACTGAAAAACACACGTAAAGAAGCATACAGACAAGGTAATGGCACCACAGTTCCCAATATTGAGAGGTATAAAAAATAAAGGCCCGAAATGACCTCATGCACCTTTAAAAAATACCCGCATACAAATCATAAAAATCTAATTAAAACTGTAAGCGAGTATGGGATCAATACACCCTTTGCCAATATGAATCTGCATGCTATCATCCTGTAAGGGGCCTGACCTTTAAAATGAAATAGATAGTAATTAAGTTCAACTGCAGAGCAAGTGGGCGGGCTATATGAACATTATGATGATGAATATGCTTTAATAGGGTTTGTTTAATGCTTATGTAATTTTAGTAAGGGCACTTCAGCATCGAGTACAGTGCCTTCTATAGCATCAGGGGTGGGTGAACCCTAAGCCTACATCATTCGCTTGCTCATAAGCAGCATGACACTGCTCATAGAGATGGACTCCACTGTAAGGACTTGATGGAAAGGTATTTAAACAGACAGTATACACTCACTGAGTACTTTATTAGGTAGACCTGTACACCAACTTGTTAATGCATAAAAACATGGGAGGCATGGTCAAGAGGTTCAGCTGTATTTCAGACCAAATGTCAGAATGGGGAAGAAATGTGACAAGTCAAAGTGACTTTGACCGTGGTCAATGATTGTTGGTGCCAGACAGGGTGGTATATCTCAGAAACTGCTGATCTCCTGGAATTTTCATGCAAAACAAACTCTAGAGTTTGCAGAGATTGGTGAAAAACAAAAAAATATCCAGTGAGCAGCAGTTCTGAGGGCAAAAACGACTCTTTAATGAGAGAAGTAAGATGAGAAGTTAAAGCTGACTGGTTAAAGCTGACAGAAAGGTGACAAATAACCACACATTACAACAGTGGTATGCAGAAGAACATCTCTAAACACACAATGCATCAAACCCCTAAGTGGATAGGCTACAGCAGCAGAAGACCAATACGTTTAAAAAATGCATCTAATAAATATCTAATCTAATAGAGGGCATCCTCAGATTTCACAATGAATTTATTTATTTTTAGAATGCATACATTGCTCATATTTTATTATAACAGAACTAGAAATAACAGCCCGCACACTCCAGATCATCGCCTCATCGGGGTAAGGGCTTGTGAACTACTAAATTCCTTTTGTTCTGGATATAAAGCATGTGAACGTCACCTGTGACTCACAACCCCCCCCCCCCCCCCCCCTGCACCAGGCACACGATGACCTGGGAGTAAACGCCACAAGTCAACGGTGGAATTTCTCCTTTCACAAGCTTAATTTAAGGCCTGCTTTAGGGAGAGCTAGCTGATACTGTAAGTATACACAGAGGAGTAACGTCTGCCATGTATTCCCCTTCAAAGAACCCTTTATCTCTGGGTTAATGGCAAACAAGGACATCTGCTACTTTTACCGAAAGTTTTAATCTCGGGTTTGCCTTAAAAGTACTGGGGGGTTTTGTAGAGTACACTTTTTTTATATATATATTTGAGTGCTGCTTTATTTGTGAATGAATTGGAAGTGATGAACAGATGGCATTTAATTAACAAACAAATGAGCGCCAATAAATACAAAATTTATTCAAACCTCAGATATTTTGTGTTTTTGTCCAGATAAGTGGTTTTGGACAATGTTCAGAATTTGAAAACATTAGACTTTTACATAACTTAAATGCCAGTGCTGTACCTAGAATTCTAGCAAAGCAGTTTAATGTTCTTTGTGACCCAATTCGATGAAAATCTGTCTCTCTCCTTCCTTTTCTCTCTCTGTCTGTCTGCCCTCTGTCTGGTGGGTTCAACTCTCCCTAGTTTTTATCTTGAGGAAAAGTGGATGGACTTTTATTTGGATAATTAAACTGGAAAGAATGTGCTCAGTTGAGCGCAGACCTCCACAAAGGCAAAGCACTCTCCCCTCACATGAATCTGCACAGCAAATGTCGTGGCAATCCACCCATTACATTTTAAGATGTTTGGCCAAAAGGTCATGGCATCAATAAAATCAATAACTTCCTCTTGGGAACATGAATGTACACAGCAAATTCCATGGCAAACCTGCCATTACTTTTCGAGATCTATCGATCACAAATTGAAAGTTTGGCCTGATCGTGGCGCTAGAGTACAGGTCATTAGGTCACGGAAATCATTATCATTCCTCCTTTTGGGAATATGAATTTCATAACAGATGAGCCAATATTTTTCCAGATATGTCTGTCCCGGACAAACAGACGGATGGAGAGACGTAATTGCATGACCTCCGTGGCGGAGGTAATTAAACATTATTAAACAAAATTTACAGGCAGGCATGGAAAGATTTAAGTTGGGAGAAGCAGAAAGCATTCCCAGGGGGGAAGGGATGTAAGTCAGCAGGGTTTTATCAGATGTTAGCCTCAGCATGCAACAACCTCCCCAGCATAATGACTGCACAGCTCAGCTCTCACAAATCTACCAAGGTACAATGCTACAATGAAGAGGGTCTACAAGTAGATTTTTCCCATTCTAAATAAGGATATTACCATTAAACCACCATATGTCATTATATTCTTTAGCTGATACTCTTTCTCATGGTACATTATAGATATACACTAAATGAGTGCACTTTATTAGGTATTTATTGGACTTATTCTTTAGACTTCTACTGCTGTAGCCTATCCATTTAGAGTTATGATGCGTTGTGTGTTCAGAGATGCTCTTCTGCATACCACTGTTGTAATGTGTGGTTATTTGCGTTACTGTCACCTTCCTGCCAGCTTTGACCAGTCTGGCCATTCTCCTCTGATGTCTCTCATGAACAAGGCGTTTCTGTCTGCAGAACTGCTGCTCACTGGATTTTTTTTGTTTTTTTGCACCATTCTTTGCAAACTCTAGGGACTAGCGTTTCTGAGATACTTAAACCACCCTATTTGCCAACAATCATTCCACTGTCTAAGTTTTTAGAATTAGAATTTTTGCCCATTCTGATGGTTGATGTGAACATTAACTGAAGCTCCTGACCTGTATCTACATGAATGCATACATTGCACTGCTGCCACACAATTGGCTGCTTAGTTAATCGCATGAATAAATATGTGTAATAAAGTAAAAACTTTCCTGCTCAGTGAGTGTAGTGCAAATTCTGTGAATTTAAAAAGCTGAATACTAACAGCAGGTATAGGTTAAGTATAGTCCTCCATGATATGTCTTCACTCCATTCAAACTACATGACCCAAGAACATGTAGTTTTGAAGGAAGCACCGTTAAGTCATGTTTATCTACCACCAGGACACTCGCAGGGAAATGAAACTATTTTTTCCATCAGAAACAAGCCATTAGGTGTGGTAATGGACATCACAGACAGGGTTTGCCACGTTTCAGACTAATGATGCTGTGGCTGTCGTCAACACTGTCCCGCCTCACTCTGCTCAACAGACCCCCGCCACTTCCTCACAGTGCCGCAATAATGGTAAAACATGTGCTCTCCTTCTTTTTTCCCTTTTCTCAGACTGACCTGTAAAATTCTCCTGAGCCCTCCCCTCCAGGTGACTCCATAATGAGAACACCCATGAGAGTTTCCCCATAATTTTCCCACATGTCAGCACTTGCTTTGCTCCCCCTGCTGTGACTGCAGCAGCAGTGTTGAGACCAGCAGTGTGTGGTATGTGGGTGTGGAGACCTGGGTGTGGAGACCTGGGTGTGGAGACCTGGGTGTGGAGACCTGGGTGTGGAGACCAGGGCCAGCTGCATACTCACCATGTTGAGGGAGAAGAAGAGTATGAGCAGCACTGCACAAGACAGCATGGTGAGGCCCAGCAGAAGCACCAGCAGCTGGTACTGGCTGAAGCAGGAGAACTTGCGGTACAGGGCCTCCCTCTTCACCTCCTGGTCGTTCAGCAGGTACTTGCCCTTGGCAGGCATGGCGTCGGCTCCTCACGCTGGCGCGGCACGGACGCAGAGACGCACACGAGCACCGGCCGAGATCTATTCGGGTAGAGTGGGGCGGCTACGTGGTGCCCCTCAAGCGATCGGCGAGCCTCTCTCTCTCCAGGACATCCCCAGTGTTCTGACTGACCCGTCTCTCTCGGTCTCCGCGTTTCTCGTTCTCGTTCACTCCGGTTTCTCGTGCAGGATCCTCAGGCGGGGAGGCAGGGAGAGCTCTTGCCAGCTCGCTACTGTCTCCCACTCCCCTGCATTCTGGAGAGACCAGCCCAGAGTGGAGGCTTCAGAGGAGGAGGAGGAAAATGGAGGAGGAAGGGAGGGGGGAGAGGGGGGTCGTCAAGGAATCGGCCAGGATTCAGGATCTCAAAATTTCTTTAGCCGCTCGCTCGCCCCTTTTGTTTCTCCCTTTCTCTCGCTCAACGTGTGGAGGCAGCTCAGTCAATGGCCGGGCCTGTGGAAAGGATAGGGAGGGCAGGGTGAGATGACACTGGAATCACGAGTAGTAGAAGATGCACTACAAAATGTCTCGAGATCAAGCACAATCAGCACTCTCCCACACATGGCTTTCAGTTCATCTTTCAACAGCAAAAATGCCAGAAAAATACAGGGTGACTGTAGAGAAAGACAAAACAGCTGCTGTGTGTGCGCGCATGTGAATCGGCCTGCGTCTGTACGTCTGTCAGTACGTGTGTGTGCATGTCTGTACATCTGTCAGTACGCGTGTGTGCGTGCGTGTATGTCTGGCAGTGTGTGTGTGCGTGCGTGTATGTCTGGCAGTGTGTGTGTGTGTGCGTGCGTTTACGTCTGTCAGTGTGTGTGTGCGTGCGTGTATGTCTGTCAGTGTGTGTGTGTGTGTGTGTGCGCATGTATGTCTGCCAGTGTGTGTGTGGTGCGTGTATGTCTGGCAGTGTGTGTGTGTGTGTGTGTGTGTGCGTGTATGTCTGGCAGTGTGTGTGTGTGTATATGTCTGGCAGTGTGTGTGTGTGTATATGTCTGGCAGTGTGTGTGTGTGTGTGTGTGTGTGTGTGTGCGTGTATGTCTGGCAGTGTGTGTGTGTGTGTGTGTGTGTATGTCTGGCAGTGTGTGTGTGTGTGTGTGTGTGTGTGTGTGTGTGTGTGTGTGTATGTCTGGCAGTGTGTGTGTGTGTGTGTGTGTGTGTGTGTATGTCTGGCAGTGTGTGTGTGTGTGTATGTCTGGCAGTGTGTGTGTGTGTGTGTGTGTGTGCGTGTGTATGTCTGCAGTGTGTGTGTGTGTGTGTGTGTGTGTGTGCGTGTGTATGTCTGCAGTGTGTGTGTGTGTGTTTGTGTGTGTTTTTCTCGCAGCTCTCGCACAATGCCGTCTGACAGCGCCTCGCAGTCGAAACTGCTGCTCTCCCCAGTTAATGACCTGCTGTTTAATTAGACTGCCTCTTACACAACCTTTGCTTCTTTCAGACTCTTGTTGACACAACTTGCAAACCACAGGCTTCCTCACTGCAGACCAATGGTCATTATGATACGCTCCACAAAGAGGCAGCTTTCTGAATATAAAAAACAGTCCATGTTTTCATGAGGTTTGTGCGCAGTACAGTGAATGATAGAAATTCCTAATGCCCAAAAAAAAAGAGATTTCTGAGAAAATAAATATATAAATATAAAAAGTCACAAACAAAATATTATTGCATACCATTTTGTTCATGAATAGTTGATTAATTCCATACAATGATACTTATAGAAATTGATTGGATTGATTTTTACTTCCGAAATGATTAACATTTACTATGTTTACACAATACAGCACACACAATTAGAAGAAGGAATTATATTTTTTAAAGAAGAGCTCCTGCTAGATGACATTCAATCACTATCAGATGCACAAACCGGTAAAAACACTGAACAGTGAAAAACACTTAGACATGTGCCCCTACTGGTGCACTGCAATCATCTTTAGTTGTACAATTCACAGAATCGGGTTCACCCTGAAAGCCATTTCCATTAAATAAGGATGATTATGTTCAGTTGTAAATGTTAAGCATGCAATGTTTGATAAAAAAAAATAATAAAAAAACTCTTTACGCTATACATCCAGTCTGCCCTCTGCACTCTTCCCATGATCAATAACACACTGCATGTATTCATTCAAAGCATGTCTGCCCACAGCAACCATAATGAATACAGTCTGCAGACTGCCTTTCTGCGAAGGACATGACAGGACCAACTCCAAGCCAAGAGGCATTTAACTCAGCATAACATTATGGAGACGGAATAGCGGTTCATTGCTCCCTGTTCTGCAAATGATGCATTAGCCAAGTATCGTTTCAGAAGAGTAGAGTGCAAAGCAAACACATATACTTGTACAATTTAACCCCCAAAAGGATGTACTGTACAGCTCTGTGAAATATATAAATAAAATGTTGAATGCTGATTAATATAATTGTGCTTCTGTTACATGGATGTTATTAAAAGTATATTTATTATATACAGATTCACTGGTTGGCCTGTGCTAACTTGCAATGTCCATTAAATTAATTAATAATAACTCTTAGGATTGATTAGTGTATACATTACAGTCCAGTGCTTTGTGATTCAGGTAATGGAATATTTACAGATCGATGCATGAAGACAGAAAATCGGGAAGCTCTCTCTGAATGGAAACACTGCCATCTCGGAAATAGAAATGGGGTCACACTGAACAGACTGATTCCTGATCTAAAATCAAATATTACAGATAGAGTGCAATTTGGGTGTCATCTAGTGCCAACAGGAAACAACTGTTGCCCAAACTTTGCCCATTCAATCATCCCTCACAAGTCAAAAATAACAGATGCATCAAAAGTTAAGCCAAAGCACAAATCTGTTAACCAAAGTTCTCTGCATTGCAAACTCACACTTGATCTCAAAAAGCATACAAATCAGAAGGACCAACTATAAAGTCTTATGAAGACCCAAATGAGATATGGGTAAAGGAAAAAAATTTCAGCAATACCTAAAATGAACCCATCAAAATATGTACGTGAAGAAAAGACTGCATTTGCTTTAAGTTGAAGTTAAGGACAAATGTTGACTGAATACTGGTCGACTTTCTGTCAAAGAAAATCCATGCCCCAGGGAAGAAACTGTTTAAAACAAAGATGCCTTTCTCTGGTCTCGTAGCCAACACTAGACAGCACAAGACAGAGAAAATCAGCAAGCAGAAATCGTAGCAAAAGTGGCATAGGCAAATACAACAGTATTCACCACAATATATCACATAATGCACCATAATATACCAGGGCATAGGCACTAACCACTAACCGTGATAATACAAGCTTAACTAGGATGGCACAATTATCAAATTCACCATATAAAGATGTTGTTAGTCAAGATGTTGACATCTTGATATGCATCTACTTGAAGCAATGTATTCTCAACTAAAGTCAAATTAGTTTATTAAAAACTTTTTTTTTTTTTCTCCTGGGAATAATGCTCCTAAATGACAGAAGCAACAATAGAAGACGGCCTTCTTTTCTCTTGGTAAGTGTGGGTCAAAAGTGGCGCGTCATAAAGTAATTAAGTGGTGTGGCCACCATGTCAGAGCAGACACATTCCTCTCCCAGACACAACAAAACTGGGTCCCACAGGAATATCACGACGAGGCCATTTTCTCCTTTGACACCTTCAACACCGTCCTCTTGGAGAGAAGTCGAGCCTGAACCGAGACGAGCCGTCGCGCCTTCAGCGAATTCGCTCTCCTCCGTTCAGTCAGAGCTCCCAGATTTGCAGCTACGCCCGGGAAGTGGGGGAGGGGGCGGGCTGATAAGCCACTCGCGGAGACAGTGACTCTGCGGGAGGAGGGGTGCGATTTCACGTTCCCTGGGAGCTCGAAGGAGCAGCTGGGCACAGGATGTCGAGGAAAGATGGTGAGCTCAGCGGGAAGCAGACTGCCACAAGATGTAAATGACTTTCAGTGCAGCCCGCAACATCTCCGAGCGAACATCCGAGAGGCCGGGTTCTCAGATTCTCCACATTCTTCTCTGAATAATCGCTAAGCAAGATGTCACTGAGTCACAGTATGCAGATATACAGTCAAGGCGCACACCACACAACACGGCGACCACTCTTTAACCCCCCCCCCCCCACTTAAAAAATACAGAGCATCCCGAGGTCTTATTTTCTCTTGAGCAGTAATCTCTGCTGTCTTCGTTTTTTTTTGCAGGGTTCCCAAGTTCGCGAATGTCACAGAAGAGGGGACAACGCTGACACAAACGGGATGTCAGCCCCTCTGCACTTCCTGCTCCGATGACTCTGCTCAGCTGGCAGGGTCCCCTGGAGCAGGGCGATTACATGCAGCCATCGGGAGTCAGGAACATTTGGATATAACCTTTTCCAGATAAGTTTTTATCGGCAGGGGTGGTTACCATAAGCCAGAGCCACAGCAGATTGGAATAATATTTACATTACATTAATCACATTTGGCAGACGCTCTTATCCAGAGCGACGTACAGTTGATTAGACTAAGCAGGAGACAATCCTCCCCTGGAGCAATGCAGGGTTAAGGGCCTTGCTCAAGGGCCCAATGGCTGTGCGGATCTTATTGTGGCTACACCGGGATTCAAGCCACCGACCCAGTCCTGGGTCCCAGTCATTTACCTCAACCGCTACGCTACAGGCCGCGAAACATAGGCTCCTGCACCTTGTATTTCGGGATCATAAGAGCAGTGCCTGTGTGGCTTTAAGAAAACCTCAAAGACGTACAAGCTGTTTGTTGAAACGTTGGCCACCTCACACGTTGCTACTGAGACATACTGTCTGAATTTTTGTTGTTAGGAATCGACGAAAAAAAAGAGAGAAAAAAAAGACATTTTTAGAACAGCTTAAGCAAACAGATGGTCAGCTTTCTACCGTGTACGACCAAGTGTAGACAACTGCTGATAACTGTGAGGAAGCATTCATGAGCATCCTGTAGCATCAGAGCGGCTGTGCTCTGAGGCTGGAGGAGACTGCAGCCCTTTGACTCCAGCCAGCAGCGCATTAATCACACAGCAGCTCTGTATTACTGCGCCCAGCCTGCCGGTGCTTTATACTCAAATTCTAAAGTTGCCATGGCGAAGGCCGAAGTTGGCGAATCTCCGGCCCCGGCATTGAGCTGTGACGGAATGGCTGGGCGAGGCGCCCACATGAATAGGCTGGAATTTCAGTAGCAGTGAATGCTCGCCGCGTTCAGCATTCAGACCTGGGAGGCCTCCTTTCAAACGGCTCTCTTTCAAAAAGAGCAAAGGGCTTCCAATCCGAAGCCGCCGTGTCCCCTCATAAACACATATGAACACAGGGACAGATCACGGCCTTTCGCATCAATACAATTAACCCCCACCGTCGACAGGGGCACCTCTCTCGTCGTAAGAGGTCAGCTCCATAGACCAGTACAAACATGTACACGGCGCACTGGTTTTAACAGCACCGTGGATTTTTGGTTTATTGGCGTTTCTGAGGCAAAGGTCAATGAGTCACAGCGATTGCAGACCACTCTGCAGAGGGCAGCTTTTTTTCAAGACTGGGTCTTTTTCTGCCAAACTTGTTGTCTATCTGTCACCCCATCAGGCATCAAGGGGGAAGTGAAACCTTGAGGGCCCACGCTCTCGCGCAAAGCCTTCTGGGAAACCGGGGAAACTCCCACATCACGGCACACACCGCATGACTGAGCACATGCAGGGGCGCCTTCGATCTTCTTGCGGCTGCCATGGCGTGTCACTATTATGAACAGTATTACCCACAAAGCCCTTCTAACACAGCCACTTTGACAGGGAGGCCTTTACAGCACCACGTTCTACATGAAGCGCTCCGACAGGCACTCCCGAGATGGAGGCTTTCACAGCAGAACACGACACAGTAACTCAGACACTCGCCAGGTTGAACAAATATGTCACCAGGAAATCACATGTTTCAAATGCCCTGACCAAAGGAACCATGCTGTAATCTGATTTATTGCTCAAACGTACTTCTTGAAGCACAAGAAACTTGGACGTCAGGTGAAGGTTTGCCAGGCCTTTAACAAACACAGATCACAATTACAAGGCAGTATTATTAAGCTGTTTTTAACAAAAGCATCTCAGCTGCATTTTTTAGTGCACTCTCCTTCCATCCACATTCTCTGCTTTACTTTCCCATTTGTATTTCTATCGATCAGACAGAAAAAAACAAGCAAACCTTACATGGAAGAATTTTAGGCATACTGAAACAACCTGGAAGATCACTAAGAAGAAAGAGAGCACTGGTATATGTTTGGGATTGTTGCCTTTGATACATGTCAATCTTAGTCTCATCTGTCCAGAAGACAGGCTGTAATCTGGCCATCCTGTTTTTACAACTTTCTAATGGTTTGCATCATGCAGTGTTGCCTCTGTAAAACTGTGAAATCTTCAAATCTGTGAATAGTAATCACTGATATATCCACGCCTACCTCCTGAAAAGCGTTTCTGATCTGTTCGAGAGGTGCTTGGGTATGGGGGGGGGGTTAACTGGCCAGCCTCTTTGCAAATACTGAGCTCATCATGGATGTAAATACACTCAAATTAAAACAAAACCTCAGTTATTGTTTCATTTCGAATGGAATGTGCTGGACTACAGAGCCCAAAGAACTGCAAACTGATGGCCAACAATAGTACAGTGCAGGTTGATTTATCCATCCATCCATCCATTATCTGAACCCGCTTATCCTGATCAGGGTCGCAGGGGGGCTGGAGCCTATCCCAGCATACATTGGGCGAAAGGCAGGAATACACCCTGGACAGGTCGCCAGTCTATCACAGGGCACACACACCATTCACTCACACACTCATACCTACGGGCAATTTAGACTCTCCAATCAGCCTAACATGCATGTCTTTGGACTGTGGGAGGAAACCGGAGTACCCGGAGGAAACCCACGCAGACACGGGGAGAACATGCAAACTCCACACAGAGAGGCCCCGGCTGACGGGGATTCGAACCCAGGACCTCCTTGCTGTGAGGCGGCAGTGCTACCCACTGCACCATCCGTGCGCCAGGTTGATTTATATGACACATAAATTATCACAACACCAAAATATTTATATTCTATAAATTGAGTTTTATCTCGCTATAAGGACCCTTTAAGAGAGCAATACGTGACATGTTGCATATAATGGTTCTTCACTGCTGATGAATTACACACGCTAATATTACTGCAGTGTAATTTGTGGAAGGAAATGATTATTTCATCATTTGGTTCCTTTTGAATATGCAGACCTATTGTACCAAACTGCAAGTTAGGGAAAGGCAAGCATGGTGTTCTGTGGCTTGGAAAATCAGAAGCAGCGTCAGTCTTAGACACACATGTGCGGGCAGCAAGAAGGACATTGTGTCATGTTAACAGATTCCAGAGGAGTGACCAAACAGGGCTGGCAATCAGCACATTTGAAAGGAGTTCCTATACGTTCCCCTCCTACTCTGGGAAACAGGTACACACCAAAGCTTCACAGACGCCTCCAAAATGAGTCAGGGTGCCTAACATAGCATTATCTGTCTTAGTCTGTCTACAAAAAAACTACAACCAAAGGATGTGGTGGCCACACACAAGAAAATATGCCCATCAAATGTGCAAGAGTTTAAACTAGTTACATGCCAAACTTTGGAAAGAAACAGTAGCCAAGTTAAATATCCATTCTTGTTCAAAACATCACTGCACTAAGAACAACTTGTGCTAAAACAATAATAATTTTCACCAAAGAAATGAGCGTGCATCAGACAGTTTAGCTGCATGTATTTAGTGGGTTGCTTAAATGAATTCATAACGCAGTGTGAAACCCAGGACAACAGTATCCCAGGCAGCAGAGACCATTGGAAACCAGAGCATAGACCTCAGCCCCCCATGAGTTTGCTCTGTGTCAGTGATTCCTGACAGCCGGGCAGCTGACAGAAATATGTACAGAAATGCACATCCAAATTGGATTAGGAGAGGACGGCTATGCGAGAGTCACTCCCCAAGCTCTGTCCAGCGGTATTGAATTAGAGATGTTCAGAGGGAGCTGCTGATAGGTAATCAGATTAGAGTAATGCTATCTCAGGTCCTTTTCAGATATCAGACCCGTGTTTGCAGCAAACAAAGGAAGTTGATATCAATGCATGGTCAGCTTAGCTGGCAGCAGGCCCTTCGCACATTCACCTCATTTCCACAAGAGCATCGATACATTTACACAAGTTGACAGCCACAAACTTTGCCATTTTAATCCACTGATATAGGAGGCCCCAACCGTGTTCCTGGACATCTACCGTCCTGTAGGTTTTCACTCCAAGCCTAACAAAGCACACCTCATTTAAAATCTGGAGATCACTCTGAGCTGCTTACTAGTAAGCAAATAGTGTGCCAAAATAGGTTTGAAATGAAAACCTACAGCTCTGCCCAAATACATAATACACTAAAGAGAAGCAAGGAGTATGAAGATAAGAATGTTTATTAATTTATGTTATAATCAATAGGAACCACACAGGCATTTTAGATAAATATCCATAAATATTCCATAATGGTACAGATTGTATCCACTCATATAATTCTATATACAGCAACCACAAACAAGATAATTCAGCACTCCATTTGCATGAACAGATGTGTGGGGGCTCAAATGACAATTACTGTGTCTGTATCTCTGAGGAAATGTTTCACAAGTCCCACAAATGCGTGCACTTGTGAGTGTGTGTTTGTCTTTGTGTGTATGGGAGGGTTTAACAAGTTAGAACAAAAATATTAATGTTGGAGAGAAATGGAGGCACCATTACTGTCGGCATCAACAAACAGCACCCTCCTCAATGTCCAATAAATCCGCAGCTAGCTTTTCTTATTATTAGTTGACCCTGTTAAAATCCAGACTTCACCAAAAGCGAAGAGTTCTGTAAAAATATCTTACTGGCCACAGCGTTGAAATGGGATAATAGCTCATTTCACACACACACACACACACACACACACACACACATACACACACACACGACCACACACACAATCACACACAAACCAGTGCTCTTCAAACAGCTGCCCAGTGACAGCATATTACTTTCTGCAGACCTCAGCAGCCTAAAATTCTCAAAAGTAAACGCAGAAGACTGAGCTCATTAGTGTTGAATGTGGAAGGTCATGGCCTCAGGTGTAATGACGGTAATTTTCCACCTGCAATAGTGTGCAAGTATGTGTAGTCAAGCAAAGAGGACCATCTGGTCATTGTGCATGTCGTCACACCAGTAATAACCGGCTCATTATAAATTAATTTACAATGACTTGTGCGTTTCAGCTTGTCAGACACGGTCGAGCTCCACAAATGTTACTTGAAACCATCAGCGCATTCATCCCATATACATATTTCCTCAGTAGATGGGGAATGTAATACAATTGAAAGCACTGACATCAATTGAATTCACAGAAATTCACAGAAATTCACAGAAATTCACAGAAATTCACAGAAATTCACATTTGCATACACTGCTGAGCGGCTTAAGTTATTTTTGCACGTTCCTCTATAGTGTGTGAGGAAACAAACTATAAAATGAAATGCAAATACTTTTTCGGGGGTGGTGCACTCAGATGGTACATAAAAGCTCTCTATTATACCCTGAATGCTTGGCATTACGACCACGGTAAAGGAAGCGTACTGGAAGAGCATCCTCATAAACTGCTCTCACTGCTATCTGTAGGAAACGCAGACAATGGAAGGCACATTATGGGCGTAGGGGTGGAACAATCTTTTGGGAAAACACTGGGCCAGTAGGTGGACCTCCAGCTGCTCGCCAGTTTCCTCCCTGTGTGTTTGGGATCATCCCAAGGTCTCAAACCCTTTCTCCTGTTTGGTATCTCTAGCTTTTTTTGCCGTGGTCTCTGTCACAGTGACATACAGATTACAAAAACTACTCACTCTCAGAAAAGACGCTATGTTGGCAGTGTGAAAAATAACAACGCATTGTTCACTAACGCTACTATTATGAACAAAATCATTAGCATCCATAATTGTTTTTGACAGTTGTTGCGGTTTAAATTGCCTGGAAATTGCCACTCTTCTCAATTAGAGTGTATTCATAGTACTGCTCATAGTGCTGTTCCCTCACTGGTAGGAGATTAAGCCCCGTTTTCCCTCCATAAATATATTTGACTAATTATCACAGGGTTTAGGCAAAGTTAGGCAGAACATAATGCTTGTGGTGTGGCTCACAAAACTATATTTTTTTTAAGCAAGCCTATTTTAAAGTCATGGAGTAAATGAACATTTGGAAATGTTTAAAAGCAAATGTAGAGCTTCTGTGTCCAGTGGCTACTGTATTGTACATACAATGACAGTGTCACAAATAAGACACAAAGTTTACGTGTGTTGAGTTGAGAAGTAAAAATCCAATGTTGTCAATCCAATCCCATGCGTGTCAGTACCAAGACAACCACCTCATTAGGTATGTCAGTAATGTAAGACGTAGTTTCCCATTGTCCAGCTGTATAACCCCTTTTTGCTTATTGCTCAAGGCCAGTTGAAGATTCTGGCCTGTGATATATTAGCTCAGCTCAGTCAGAAAATAGCAAGCAATGTCAGAGCACCTCATTTTAGATGACCTGTAAATATTCTTTAATATGAAAAAAATATGTATAAACCCTTCAATCCTTCATGTTTTTAAATCACAAGACTTGTGATCTTTTCTCCAATGTTCCTCAAATGTGGAATTTTCTTTTCTGAATTGTAGGCAAACACAATATACGTGGGTGTCTCGGTGGCGCAGCCTGTAGAGCACTGACCGCATGCTCATTGCGAGCCGTGACGTCGGTGATTTGAATCCGACCGTCTGACATTTGTCGCATGTCTTTCCCTCTCTCGCTCCCATTCTTCCTGTCTCTCTATACTATATACTGTCCAATAAAGCTGAAAAAGGCCTAAAAAATATCTTTAAAAAATACAAATATATATATTTATGCATACAGAAACATTGTACAAATGCAGACATGTGCAGGCACACACAAACTAAAAACAATTTGAAATCAGTGCAATATACTACAACTCCCACAACTTTGTTGATGTAAGAATCCATGAAACAGCAAGCATTTCCAGCTGTGAAGCATAGACCACGATCGAGCCCAGTGCCACTTTCGGGATAAATACTGATCGGAAATTTCTCCAAAAATCATTCTGACCCACTTCTGCCTGAGCAGTGGAGACCCGGCAGTCAGACACAGAACATGTCCCACCTCCTGCCATGCCATAGCACTGCCCCTGGCCTGGGAAACAGGCCTGTGATTATACACCAAACAGGCATAAAAGCACTGACGCTGTTCACTCATTCACACCATGTAAATCATGTGAGATTGAAGATGTTCGTCATTCTCCAGTGAAATCCCAGAGAGAGAGCGTGAGAGAAAGAGAGAGAGTGAGAGAGCACAAGAGAGCGAGAGAGCAAGCTACAGAGCAAGCAAGAGAGTGAGAGCTAGCAAGAGAGAGAGAAAAATATTGAGAGACAGAGAGAGAATGAGACAGAGAACAAGAGCGAGAGAGTGAGAGAAGACTCCCTGGTCCCTGGAGCTGATCTCAGGGTCTGGCGACAGACCAGGGGAGGCTTTCTCTGAAAAACACATCAAATGCTTCATATTCAATTTCATAGAGATAAAGGTCTGGTTTGTCTTGGTCAAGTCCCTGGAGCCAGTGATTTAATTTAGACTCGTAGCACTTCTATCATAATGAAAAGCATTATAAGCCTGGACCTGGGTAATATTTAGGAAGAAAAAAAAAAAACCTTAGCAACAAATTCATTTCCTCATTATCAATGCTCTGTGTACTCGATGGCTGATTCTAGCAATGGAAAATATAATTGAAAACCTTTAGTAACAAATCAGTGCTTCAGGGCTCTCTCCATATTTATTCATCTTTTTCTTTTTTTCTACTAAATCGGAAGACAGTATTTCATTCAGTCTTTTACAGGAGCCTAGTGCTGGCAGGAGTCTCAGTAATGTGCATCATAGTTCTGCCATACATCCCAGCAGCCCTCCCAAAACTGGAGGCCCGTCTGGCTGTCGACTCACTACTTACTTACTCCCGTGAGAAACCTTTTAACAAACTGACATCACAGTCCGTGGAAGGCACACCAGACATGACAGAGATGCTGCCCAGCTGTACACATCTCAAGAGCATCGCGTCAATCCAAGGACTGAGTCACTAACCTCCGCACAGTGAGGTCACGCACAGTTAACTCAGTAGACGGCAGTGGCTAAACACATCCATTGTGCCTCACACCATACTACCCAACGACCAAAGGGATGAGACACCGAGAAAGTGCTGAGCACAACCACATATGACGCAGTTCACTGTGTGCTTATTCCGCACTGAATGACCCTGGGAAGAGCAGAAAGAGCACAGGTCTCCAGCAATGCACCTCAAGCAGGTAGTTTACTTTTCTTCAAAGCTAGAAAATCCAGGTTCAGAAAGTAAAGGTTCTTCCCTAGTATTTCTTTCCAATCACCTGGATTTGACAACTACCATGGTTTCTCAGCCAAGAGGTAGAACAAATTAGTTAAATCAGCTGCCAGAGTTCAGGGGTGAAGAAACGCATTGGTATTTTTAACTTTCTGAACCTTCAACCTCCGCTTTTTTTCTTCTAGAGTATACCATTTCATTTAGTGCCAAAGGCAGCACTGTAAGTGCCAAATAATTAGCACATTGAATCAAGAAAGCAGACAACAGATGAATTACTGGTAGAACATTTTGAAAACATTAAAAAGCTCCCACACAGCAAGTGTGTAATCCTGTTCAAACACAGTCCATGAGAGAGCTGCATTCCTGGCCAGTTTTCCCACAACCTGCGGATACCCTGTGAATAATGGTGACACATCCAGATAAATGAGCTCCAGAGTGCTGCACTCGTCACCACGTCCCCCAAGAACAGTCAGGGATCAGCTGAATGAGAGACTATTCCTCTTTACTGAGCTCCCCAACCCTGTTCCTGGAGATCCTAAACTCCCATAGGTTTTCACTCCAACCCTAACAAAGCACACCTTATTCAACAGCTGTAGATCTCCTTGAGCTACTAAGTAGAATCAGGGGAACAATTTGGGTTGGAGTGAAAACATACAGGATGCTATATATCCGGGAAACAGGTTTGGGCAGCCTGGTGTATACAAAATCATGGCAAACAAAGAGTGAGAAAAAGTGATATGGGACAGTATGGGAGATCGATTAATTAGACGGTGCACTCAGGACCAAGCAGGTGAGGGGTTATCTGGGGAAATAAAAGAAAATAACAATAACAATTCCTGAGGCCTGTGTTCTTACAAGGCCACTTCTAGGAATCAAGGAGATGGGAATCCACATAGGTCATCCGCAAGCCATGGCCCGCAATCACACACAATTAAAGCCAACCTTTGCTATCTGCTCCCGGTTGTTTGAAGAGCCTGGTCACATGATCATCCCCTGCTTCTGGGCCCCTGAGCCCCCCCGCTCCAGTGCTCACGTTTCCGCCACACCGCCCCTCCGCGCTCCGCTCTCCAATGCGGCCCTTGTTTGCGCCGCTCGCAAGCAGAGGTTAGAGTTACAGTTGTGAGAAAGCTCCCTCTGTATTCACCGCAAATTTATGATGGAAGGATCCCAGGAGGGGGCATGGTCTCCGATTCACTGCACGGCAAAGAATGTCTGGAGAAACCGGCATCCTTCCTGGAGTTTCCGTAGCATAACACGGAGCGGCATAGCTGGCCGACTCTTTCCATGCCAGCCTCACGTTCCGCCAGCAACGCTGCCCAGCACGGCCTGGATCAGGAGAACATTCCACCATTTTTTTTTTAAATTAGCCGCAAGTTGAGCGTGAGGGCCCCACAAATGGGCACCTGTTGACATTTAAATTCTTCACAAGGGCACATTTGTGACAAGGGCTTGTTTACTATTACCAATGTGAAATACGCAACTCGTCCCGTCTGAGGCGACGGCATGGAGAGAGGCAGGGGCTGGCCATGACCCACAGGAGCCTGTAGCGCATTACATGATCCCCAGCTCCTGACATGGCTCCACAGTGGCGAACTCTCCCCCTGAAAGGCCACAAAGAGGACACGCCCGGATCTGCCTCCAGCCAGCAGTCCACATCCACAGGAATTTCCACCCTTCCCCTGGAATCTGCACTGCGGCAATGGCAGGGGCAATGACTCCATCAGCGACTGCCTGGTGTTAACGCATTACAATAACACAAGCGCGTACACGTGTGGATGGAATAAAACCCTCACAGTGTAGGGATTTCAGAGTGACAATGACACCACTCCACAGTTATCTTTTAGTAAGAGAAATGAACCTAGATCTGCTGCTACGAACGTGCTGGGAGCAGGCTGTCCGTCTCCCTGCTTCCAGACTCTATTGTTTCAACACAGAGTTAAGTGTAGAGCCGCCATTACAGTGAAATGTTTTATACTGCCTTCAGAAACCCAGGACTGTGGAACTTCATCTCGCAGACATTAAATGGCCAGTAAATGCGTCCTCTTACCACGCTATAACATTGTGATGCGATGACACTGCTTCAAAGTTACAACATTTTCCAGGCAGTTTCGTCAGCCCTGATCCTTGTCTTAACTTACTGAAATACCGTGAGTCAAGAGATTGATTTACAATTAAAACTGGGGTCGGCAGCAGTGATGATGTCATGGAAAGAGCATTGTGGCTCAGGGAAGTTCTTGTGGCTCTGCCCACCAACTAACTATTATCCTGAGAAGGAGCTGGCAGCACATTGTCCTTAAAGATGTTAGTACACACCAAACTGTGCTGCGTGTTTAAGAGGTCTCAAGCCTTCTGGGAAAAGAACTACCGTCACCCAGGCGGGAGGAGGAATGCTGTCAAATCTCCCATCTCCCAGGGCAACCAAGGTAGAGCCAATACCATCCCCACTATATTCAGCACAGTGAGCCTTCATCCCATTAACTGCCCCTTATACGGCACAGCAAAGCCCAGGATGGAGGAAGAGCTGGAACTGCATGAAAAAAGCTTCACGCACCCCTGTGTCCAGCACACGCCACCTATTCTGCTTCCCTCCCTTCTATCGCACACACCTTTAGCCTGCGCCTGTCTCCAAGAACTCGGTTGATCTAACCCCGTGTCGGGAGAGGTCAGTCCCGGTGAAAAGGAGAGCAAGAAGCCAAAGCGTCTGATCCTCCAGGCGCATCAGATAACGAGCCTGCGGTCCAGCCGTTCCTCTTTTCTTCAAGGAAAAGCCAGGAGCTTCATTCCGAGTGTGAGAAAACATGCTGAGGCAAAGCATGCCTACGTCACTGGAGCTTATTAGATACGTTCACACCTGGCACTCCACACAGCCGGTGGGTGAAACACTGCAGGCACTACAGAAGCCAAACACTCCTACTTGTGGATGGCAAGTGCTTTCCCTCCCAAGATGGTGGCAGCTGTGCTGGACTTTACTGAGAGGCGTCAGTTTATGAGCACTGTGCGCGATTTCTGGCATTAGTAAATACACACCCGCGGTTAAAGGGACATGATCCGTCTGTTTGGACGCCGTGAGCGGCAGAAGAATCAGACGGCAGGGCCGCTAGCGGTTTTACTCAGTCACGCACCAGCTGCCCCAGCTTTTAGCCCAGAGCACACTGACGCAGCGCAACAGATCCTAATCCAGGCAGGGCAATCTCAGTCCTGTTCAACGCCAAGGAGACAGCTGACTTCAGACTTCACCGGGTTGGTATGACGTTGGTGTCCTAAGAGGAGCAGGTCAAACCATGTACTCAAACCATGTTAACAAGCGTCTGGCTAAAACCACACCGCACAAATTTTACCATGTACCACCACACCCAAGATACAGCACTGGGTGTCCCCTAATAATGAACTGCCTTAGAGCTGAAACAGCCCAACAAGCTGCCATAGCCACGAGAGAGGCACACCCTGCTCTGACCCGTCACCTGATGCTCTTTACAAAAAAACATCTGAACCCAGCACTGCAGCTGGACCTCATGAAGCAGAGATTCCCAGGCCCAATCCAGGTTAACACTGTGCAGTGGACCGCAGACGATCAGCTGTTCGGCAGCAACATGGTGGCTGACAGTGACTGCGGACTTGCTTATTTGTGCCAGGACCCAAACATTAAATATTTTCCACATAGAAGTAAAAGGGCACTGAGCCTCATAAGCTGTGATAAATACTATACTGTACAAACACACAATCCTACTGACATATTACACAATATATTTCTCACATATACTGAACACCAGAGGTTACTGCATATGCTGGAGAAACGCTGTTGTAGATTAAATAAAGCTAAATACGGATAAAGTTTTGGAGACAAAGAGCCAATGAGAACGCATGTCCAGAAACAAACATTAATTAATCAGTGATTTGGAATTAAATATGGAGGCAGATGGATGGACAGAAAGGAGATGCAGGTTCATTGTGAAGCTCCACTATCTCTGTGGAAGAGATAAGCCTAACCAGCGCACAATGGCTGCTGTTGCAACTGGTCTAATCTGCGAGGCGCGGCTCGAGCAAACCACACACTGCCTCGTTTCCCTGGAGACACTTTGCTCATTTCTTTTTTCTGAACAAGTGTCATATCCGCAAGCACCCCTGTTTCACTCTCTCTCTCTCTCTCTCTCTCTCTGCATCCGCCCCCGTGCACTTCCTCCTCACGTATTCTTGCCGCTCTGAAACATGACAAGGCCAGCCAAGCCTCACCTCCCCACCATCTTCCTCTCGATGTGCAGCCATCAGACAGCTGAGTGAGGCGGATGGTGGGTCAGCAGAGCTACACTGCATAAACATCAAAATCCACTGGGCAAAGATCATAGTTCATATCTTAAACACAACAAACCAAATAACACAATATAGCATTTCATGCTATAGTCTCAATACTATACAATAACATGGGCTGACATTATTTATCACTCCTGGGGTGCATTGGTCCAAGTTGTGTCTACGTTTGATCCAGTGAAGCTGGCAAACCCAGCTTTAGCCAATAACATAATAAAACAAATTATTCTCTGCAATCACCAGAGCCACTTCAGCTACATCTATGCAGCATTCCTGTATTCAGACATCAGCAAGGTCACTGAATTCAGGCAGGTACAATAGAGAGTGTTCTCGCAATTTCCATCCAAGTGAGTGCACTGCTCGACGGTTTGCATGGTTCAAATATTAGGCTATTTGTTGTTTTTCTGTGAAGTAGAATTACTGCAATTGCCCAATTTTCCAAGCATTAGCACATTTTTGAGCTGGCCATCAGATGTCCATAAATATACACTCACTGAGCACTTTATTAGGTAGACCTGTACACCAGCTTGTTAATGCAAATATTTAATCAGCCATGTGATCTACGTGACTTTGACCGTGGAATGATTGTTGGTTGCAGAGAGGGTGGATTGAGTATCTCAGAAAATGCTGATCTCCTGCGATTTTCATGCACAACAGTCTATATAGTTTGCAGAGAGCAAAAAAACAAAAAACATGCAGTGAGCAGCAGTTCTGCAGGCAAAAATGAGTTGTTAATGAGATAGGGCAGAGGAGAAGGGCCAGGCAGGCTGAAGTTGACAGGAAGGTGACAGTAATGCAAATAGCCACACATTACAACATTGGTATGCAGAAGAGCGTCTCTGAACACACAACACATCTCTAAGTGGATAGGCTACAGAAGCAGAAGACC
The DNA here is from genome assembly GCF_963514075.1 of Conger conger. Classification (NCBI taxonomy): domain Eukaryota; kingdom Metazoa; phylum Chordata; class Actinopteri; order Anguilliformes; family Congridae; genus Conger; species Conger conger. Next base: position 9,201,402 of record NC_083774.1, on the reverse strand, counting down.
AACAAGCAAGAAAAAAAGAAGTCTAATAAATACCTAAAATGCTCAGTGACTGTATATTTGTATACTTGTTTTCCTCACAAAGTTGTGTCTGTCGGTGGATAAAACTGAGCACAGGTCATACCCCAGGTCATAGCCCAGGGCATCACAGACCTCACAAAGACCATACCAGAAACATAGGACACCCCAGAAAATGGAAAGATTCACAAGTGTGGCTGTTCCAGTTCTGTATAAATAACAGATTCAGGAAAACCAACAAGCTAAAGAAATGAAAGCTCACAGTAGAAATCAGAGAACTGATTTCAGAGAGAGCCGAGAGCGGTAGTCAGAACAATAAACAATAAAATAACAATAAATCTCTACGAACCTGGTCTGGCTTTCTCATCACCCACTGACCCCATACCCCACAACTGCCTGACACCAACTGTCTGACCACTATTTCACTGAACAGCACCCAAATCCATGGCTGCATCATCTTCTCAGTACTAAACCTGAAACGGCAGTGAAAGGCCCCCGTCACACCAGCAAAAACCAGCCTGCCACCGCCCAACTTCAGCAGGACCACACAACACACACAGCACCCTCAGCACACCCAAAGCATTCACAGATATCACTCACCAAACAGCAACCCAGCCCCAAAACACACCCCACCCCGCTCCCCAATTAGCCTGAGCCCCGGTGGCGATCCCGGCTTGCTCTCCCCGTTTGGGACGTCTAAGCGAAGGGGCGAGGGCACTGCCTTCCCCTGCAGTTTCGGTAGGCGAGAGCAGGATCCTCCACGGCACTTATCCACTCGGGGCGCTGTCATTAGCATTACGCAACACCCTTGATCCACGAGCACAAAGAGCGCTCCACAGAAAGAAAGAGACACTGAGAGAGAGAGAGAGAGAGAGAGAGAGAAGGGAAAAAACACCCACGCACACAGTGCAGTCGATAAGCCCAGAGCATAAACCCACTCCAGGAGACCCCAGTGCCCGCGGGTCGGAACGAGCAAAGTGTGTCCAGGGACTCTGGTGGCAGAGAAAGGCTGTGTGTTAGCCCTGCGATGGCCGCCAATCCAACGGCCGGCCAGCGAAAGGGACTGTGTGGGGGCTGTGGAGGCGGGGGGAGCACCTGGGAAACGGACCAATTAAGCAAACTATGAAGTAAAGAGCCCTTTTCATCGTCACACGGCTAAGTGCTCTGGAGCGCTGCAGCGTCAAGCCACTACACATGCCAGAAATTAACGGGAAAACTCTTCACCTAAGTCTCCCCGGCGTGGAGGACCCTAAAATGAGCATGTTCCACAGAAGAGTGCTTATGCGCACCTCATTAGGGCACCTTGAGAAAAAGTATTTTCACCAGCTACAGTGAAATATCATGACAAATGGCGTCAAACCCTGGCATTGCTGCCAATACGTTCAAAGCAACAGCAACACAACGATTTCTCTCTGCGCCTGTACATTTAGGCCGAAACTCATAATGAATCATAATGTGAACATAACTGAGGAACCAGATAACTGGAGGAACCATTTGTTCCCATTATTTTAATGACTGCAACTAACCAAAGCACAAAGGGAAAAATGAAAAGGCACTCAATTAAGACAAAAGGATCCAATCAACTCTGTGCATAAAATCTTCAGCCGTGTATAATTCCATTCGGTACACCCATCACAATCCAGCTCAGTTCATCCCAAGGATGTAGCTGCATGAGCCAGTTACACGGGTTATGGTTTATATGAAAACAGACACAGTGCTTTGAAAGAACTAATTGGGTCTCTATGTAGGGCAGTCCTGCCAGAAGCAGCCATACTCGCAAGAGAACTCAAAAGTGTGACGAATTTGGTGCCGACTGGACAGCTGTTTTTGTTTCGTGGGACTGCTTTTGCACCACTTTACCCAATTAAATTTTTGTCACTTGCATGAGCACCATCGCAATTTGTTTCATGAAGAAGTGTAATTTGGTTAGCGTGCGGTTAGCGTGTGGTGAGCTGATCTAAATAACTTTTTTTACTTGATTGCAGTCTTCTGAGTGTTTTCTGAGTTACGCATTCACTTTTTAGGTGTAGAATGAATTTGAGAACACACTTTAACAAGGTTTTGTTCAGTGGGTATCCTGATACCACCAGACTCCTAGTATAGGTGTGCGTACAGGAACTTTCATCAGCTCAGTGGGGTTTTACACCTGAACGTGATAAAAATTAGGTTGTACAGGTTCAGCCCCACATTGGGTGCCAATTGTTTTAAATAAATACATTTTTAAAAAAGGAAATAAATCACATGGTCAGTCGCAGCAGTTGTGTGGAATCCCAGGACACTTCTCCTCAGGCCCAGAACGATGTGAACGGAGGAGACTTGTGTGACAGTCTCAACCCGCACACCATCTTAAAAATGCATTAGGTTAACCGCCTGCTCTCCTCATTAAAACAGGACACAAAAGAATACTTATAAATGACCACCATCAGCAACTCCCCATATGCTCTCAGGGGCCAAATGCTGCCAGAACGGGCTTTTAAATGCAGCAGTGCTGATTAAGAGATTTAATTCATCGGCTTGATTATTCTGCTCGTGGACATGTAGGGGAAGAATAAGGTCTTTCATTTGGGCTTGTGCATATGAAGGCATCGCGGGCAGCAGGAACAGGTCTTCAGATCAGCGGTGACAGACAAGCACTGCAGAACTTCATTAACCGCACCTGCTGGCGTTGAGGCTCCAGACACTACGGACCCTCAGCCTGCCGTTTGGCTCTCTGCAGGAATGTGACCTTTGTTTGTTGTGGAGGCTTAATGTCATCGTCTCTTTCTGCTATGGAAATGTCATTAAACACCTCGGCAGACACACAGTAAAGCACGTCCGATTATCAATAGCTACAACTGTCAACAAGTTTCCCCACAGTCGCTGCTTTCTCCAATCATGCCTAAATATGAATAAACCTTTCGCTTATTTGCGTGGCAAAGACATCAGAAATACGCAACACGAAAGGTAATTAAGGCAATTTCTCACAAGGCTAAGTAACATGCAATCCCATTAATAATCACAAAACATCTCGGTGTCTTTGCAGCAGAGGCAAATTAATCTGTCATTCACCCGGCTAGGCGAAGCTCAAAGGGGGGACACTGTGTACAAAGGTCTGTATTCTGACCGCGAGCCAGAGCAGTAAGTGATGTTCGCAAGGTGTTCACCAAAGGGTGCTGACGTAGTAAGTCTTAAAATAGTCCTGACTTAGTGAAGGCCGGGTGTAGACAGATTCCTCTGGTGCAACAGCTATAATGCAAGCCTATGCCTAGGCAGACCTTTAGGATAATTATGTGTTCGTTTGTGGATTGTTTATGAATTCCAGCGCAAAGATGATTATTCGTCTAGGTCAATGAGGGTACACTGTATATTCAAAACAAGCCAGCATAATCTGATGCACACAGAATTATTATGTTTTAGGTTTGCCCTGTGTTTTTGGAGGGTGCAAATATGAATCCGCATGAAATTCAAAAATTAACACAGGAAATGACAAATAATTGCTATAGTCAAGGAGTTAAATGTGGTTAAGCATTATATGTGACAAACTACAGTGGGGTCCAAACATTTGGGCACCCCTGGTTTAAATGTCTGTTACAATGAATCTGTATGTGATCGAAAGGAAACCTTAACTCTAAATTGTGCAGTTGCACATGAGACCTTTCTGCAAATTCTAAAGCAAGATTGCTTTTTAATTTCATTTTTGACCATTTATAAATTATTTAAAAAAAGAAAAGGGCCTTGTGCAAAAGTTTGGGAGCCCTTTTGGATTATTTTTTGTTACTTTTTAAAAAGATTATTAATAAGGCCCAGACCCAGGTGACTTACTTGTTACAGTTTCAATGAGTCAGGTGAGTATAATACTAGGGCTGAACTTTTTATTCTGAAGTAACTCCATGCCTTCTAAAGCATCAGATCCAGCTCCAGCTCCAGTGGCTGTTCTGTCTAATGTTAATAACCATGGGTTCCTCTAAACTCTAAAGGATTTCAGAATGAAGATGGTTCATTTCCACCAAGAAGAAGGCTACAAAACTCTCTCAATGTTTCAAACTGCCTATTTCCACAGTCAGAAATATTATTAGAAAATGGAAGATAAATGGAACAGTTGAAGTGAAGGCAAGGTCTAAAAGTCCAATAAATATTTCAGATAGAGACCTGGTGAGAAACATTCAAAAGAACCCACACATCACTGCAAAAGAGCTACAAAAAAAAAAAGAGTTTCAAACACAGGTCTAGCTGTTCACAGGACAACAATACAACATACTTTAAAATACCTCCATGTCAGAGTTGCCAGAAAGAACAACCAACACAAAATTAAGTGTCTGAAGTATGCAAAAGAAAACATTGAGAAGCCTGAAGCCTTCCTTTACAAAAGCATTTTAACTGAGATCCACCTCTCCCCATCTGCACGCCTGTAACTGATGTTTGAAGGAGCAAGGACAATCCATTTGCCTAATTCACATTTTCTTGATTTCACTGTCTTCAGTTCTTTTTCTTGCCTCTTTTTCTAGCCTCTCACCCTTGGTTGGAGTGAGCAGTAGAATAAAAGAACAGGAAAAATAAGCAATTGGAATGACCCCTGAGTCTCACCACAGAGCGCTTACCATCTGTGGATTGAGGACATCCAGGACCTAATAAAGTACTGTACATACATTTTGTAGTGGTTAAACAGGCAAAAATGCAGAAAGATTCTTTTTTTTTTTTGTATGTTTGTCTTAATGCATATGCAATTTCAGCACTCCAAATATGTGGGAGGAATGAATGCTAAATGGATTGAGTCTATCAGTCATTTGTGGCCATTATTTAATGGAGATGGAAGGTGTAAACTTCACAGAAACGCATTTAATGGGTAAAGTGCTCTCAGAAGTATTCAACCTCTTGAACTCTTTCACAATTTGTCCTTTTACAACCTAAAATCTTAGCTGAAATATTCCCTCAACTCTCTTTCATCCTCGATTTTATGAAGCAAAAAGAAAAAAAAAATCAATTCAATGAAAGTCTCACATTTAACATTTTAAAAAGTATTCTGCACCCACTCCCCCGCACCCCATTTCTCCAAAGACATTTTCTCCAAACTCTGCAAATTTACATGGTGACCATTGGTGGTCAGACATTTCAGAAATCTTGATGGGATTTCAGTCTGGGTATTGGACAGGCCATTCCTTATAGTGTTTCTGCTTTTGGTCATTATCTCATTGGAACATTAATCTTCACTCTAAACACAGATCCCTGGCAGACTGCAACACGTTCTCCTCAAGGATTTGCCTGTATTTGGCTCAGTTCATCTTACCCTTTGATGGCAAAACACTTCCCTGTCCTTCCTGCTGAAAACAAACCCCACATTAAGATGCTTGGTGGAGGGGATGATGTTACCAGGGTGATGGGTGGGCTTGATTGCACCAAACACTGCTTTGCTTTCAGGCTAAAGAGCTCAACTTTAGTCTCATTAGACCACAACATCATCTTCCAAAAGGCTTCAAAGTCTGTCACATGGCTTCTGGCAAACTCCAGGTGTGATTTAATGGTTGCTTTTCTCAGAAGTGGCCACTCTCCAAAAGAGGACTAGTCTGTCAAACGCTGAAGAGACAGTTGATCTCTGGACAGTTTCTCCCATTTCAGTTTCTTGGCCTTTCACATCTCAGACCTCACTAAATTATATTATATTAGTGATGTATTATGCAATAATGCAAGTGAACATGGGTGGATTAAAAATCAACATCAGTGGACCGCATGAACATATTTTTTCCCCTCAAGAAAATGGAAGAACACCCAGGTTGCAAATACAAAATGGGTGATTATTTAAATTAAGTCCTTTTTTACATTACATTAATGCCATTTGGCAGACGCTCTTATCCAGAGCGACATACAGTTGATCAGACTAAGCAGGAGACAATCCTCCCCTGGAGAAATGCAGGGTTAAGGGCCTTGCTCAAGGGCCCAACGGCTGTGCGGATCTTATTGTGGCTACACCGGGAATTGAACCGCCGACCTTGCGTGTCCCAGTCATGTACCTTAACCACTACGCTACAGGCCGCCAAACCTTTTCAGGTTTTTAGTTAAAATATAATTCTGAAAACACCCAAATACTTTAATCCATTTTGATATTATATAGTTACATAAGTAGGAGTAACAGTGCCGACTGTCATCTTTAATTTGCAGGTATTTACATCCATAGTGGGCGACATGGTCTCAGGCGGTCAGAGCAGTCGTCGTCCCCCCCCCCCCCCCCCAATATAAATGCATTAATATGGTGGAAAATAGCAGTGCTATTGTTTGTGAGTGTGCTTTGTGTGCCATTGTCAGCTTCAAAGCCCTGGGTACTAATGCCATTGGACCTCTTACTTTCTCTATGGAAGTTCCTTACCCTCGGTGGTGAACAATGCAAAAGGAAATCCAGGGAGTTGCTGCACTGGTCTTTCCCAAAAGGTTATCTTCACTCCACCCACCAAGCTAATAGCTGTTTGACCTTAGATATACAGAGATAAGAGCTTGCCAAGCCATCATTTTAAAAAAAATAGATCTGATGCTTTCATAGCCTAAAAGCATTCAACATTAATGGTGCATTATTTGATGATTTGAACCAGGAGGCTGACTGGTAAGACAAAGCTTACTGGAACCCAACCTACTTCAGAGACAATAGTGTAAGAAACTCCAGTAAGCAGTAACTTAAATAAAAAAGAGTCCACAGAACAGATAGCCTATATACTTAGTGGAGGCGATGCATGAGTCTCATTGTGCTCAACACGGGGATGGAGGATTTGTGAGCCTGGGACCCACTAGCCTGCAATGGGAGTTAATGGGTCAGATTAGTCCAGCCTCTGCTCCCAGGGATTAACAGCATTGTGTTTCAGAGCGTGCACCATCCGGCCAGCGACACTGTCAGCGAGTCGCGGAGCGTGAGCGTGAGTGTGAGTGAGAGTGAGAGCGAGACTGGCACTCTGACCCTGTGGCCATACACACATCCTCTCTGCCCTCTCCAGCTGAAGCCCGTCAGTCACATGACCTTGTATTGAGCATTTCAAGTGCGCAAGCGGCACATTGCTGGAAGGTGAGGTAACCGCTCTCTTGCAACGTGCAGAAACAGCCCGACAACAAACATTTGAATGAACGCCCGCACATGGCACCAATGTCAGCAATTCTGAAAAGAGCAGACATTTTGTGTCATCGGCAAGTAAAAAGGTGCTATAAAACTAGCCGTTTCTTTCCAAAAGTCTTGCAGATGCATCACTTGAATTCAAATTAAACTGGGAGGATTTAAGGAGCCCTGTGGGTGGATGGGCAGGAAGCTACGCCCTGGAAAGAACAGCATTCCAGCAGGGCTGTGCGGTGCGGAGATGCAAGAGGCCATCATCTCGCCCCTCTCACAGGAGAGAGAGAGAGAGGAAGGAAGTGTTTAACACCCGGGAGAGCCTACTGTGCACACCCATTCCTTATTCACAGGGAGGAATTAAGGAGCAGAGCAACTCACCCAGCCTGCGAGCGGGCGCTGTCCTCATTCGCCTTTTGTTCTACCATAACAAACTGTTAAACTGTTTTTCAAAAAGGGGAATAACAAAGCATTACGCTACGGGAGGGATAACACTATTGTGGGGTGTAGGGCATCTTCTTGGCCACAGAAGCAGCGCAAATATGTTGTTATATCCCTCATATGTCTCATGATCGTTTCCACAAACTGCCATTCAATACACAAGTTCCCTTGTGCCTCTAATGGTTCCCCCTAAATACCTGAATAGCACATTTGTAATGTCAGAGAAGCATCACGCTCTAAACAACTAATGGTTCACATTTCCACACACACACCACGAAGAAAAGACATCTGCAGCACTACATGAGCTTATAAGCTTGATGTACAAGCACAATACCAAAACAAATGATATGGATGGATGGATGGGTGGATGGGTGGATGGGTGGGTGGGTGGGGGCAACAATTTGTCTTGCAAGTTTACCCGTAACATAACAGCGCAAAACAGTCACTGATAAATATTATAATTTTATTTGAATTGAAATATGCCTATGTAACGATTTCAACCCTAGCTCTCTCCAAGCCAATGATCTTTCCAGTCTGTGGATTAATAATAGACCTGCTGTCTGCAGTTTTTAAATCAGCTCTTCCATCTTATTTTAATGAAAATCAGCAGTCTGTGATAAATACTCCTTGTGCAGTAGAGTATGTGTTGGAACAGTCCCTAAGTTTACAACAAGCAAAATACACTTTAATTGGAGTGATCCACGTTTTCAATTGGCAAAAGTCGATATTGTATGCCTCCAATATGAAATAATTCATTCATCACGTCATTAATCATGTCTCTGCTGATCGTCAACCAGTTGCCGAACGTGGAGTATCTACAGGTACACCTGTAGGATGACTACCTAAATTCAGCTTGACAGCCCTAATGGTCACATACATTCAGATATACGCCAGGGGCCTGTATCAAGAAGCAGCTAGTAAAAAATTTAAAATTTAAATAAAAGAAGGAGAAGCACAGTAAAACTCAGAACAGAACTTTTTACTTAAGTCTATGTCCCAGATTTGGGAGGGTTCCAGGTTCAGTTATCCAGTTAATTTGGCAATCCTGCTTTGTGATATAGGCCCCAGGTCCTGACCATGTACTGTGCTGTATGAGGATATTGGATGTCTGTAGTGAAGCCACTGTACAATGTACTGAAGGTACTGTGCCAGGTAACATTTGGTGTAATAAATAGTACTGTGTTTAGTGTTTGGACAATTCTGACTGAACACTTTCAGCTAAAATAAAACGCATGCAGTAAGTCTACACACTGGACTAATAGGGTTCATTTAACGGTGAGAATTCAGTTGTAAGCTATGACGGGGAGCATGAACACTGCAAATCTAATAATAATACAAGATGGGTTAATAACAGGGTTTTGAGCCTCTGGTGTCTTTGTCTTTCGTCAGCAAATTTCTTAAGCACAAGCAGGCTACAGTTTGAATGTCTAACCGTTGTAGAAGGAACGAGTTGATGCTACTGTAGACCTGACAGCATAGCATTGTTCTTTATTTTTAACTAGAATAGCGACATAATTGGCTATAAAACCCTGCCTTCGAGTACATTGCACTAGAGAAGAAGGTTTTTTTTTTTTTTTAATTTTTTTTAAAGATCCTATGTTTCTGACGTCACATAGGTGATAACACTTACAGAAACCGAGGACACGGAAAGAAACGGTGATAATAAAGCGATAACGTTCCTCAACAAAACAAGGGCCACCTGAACTGAGGCAGCACACAATGGGCTACATCAAATAACATTTCGTCGAAACAACTGTAGCCTATACATTTCGGAGTCCTACTGATAAAAAGCCTGGCAAAGAATATCCGATGAAATTGCGCCCTTCATAGGATAAATCAATACATATGAACTGCCGCCAAAGCATAAGCTTATAGCAACCCCCTAAGATACAATTCCCGCCAGTCGCCATCCTGACTAATATCTGTCTGTCTTTCCGCAAACTAACTGCAGCTCAAAGTAGAGTCATTGCTGTAGTCTAATATATCGAAGCATTGACTTATGAAGTTACTTATTTAATTTCACAGTCATCTCAAGCAGATATCACATTGTATAGTACATATGTGTCTGGAGGAAAGTGACAAGTTGTTATATTTTAATTTTAAACTTTAAAATCTAAACAACCGGAAATATTGTTCGAAGCTATCCATTCATATCACTAGCTCCACTCGAGCTACAGTCTATAGGCTACGCAGTAAGTAAATTTCTACGAAAATTACAGAAATTACATACCAATAAATAATGTATTTTTATTCGATATAAATTGGCTGGATAAAATGTAGATAGTCTATTATAAAATATATTGTCAGACAAATTAGAACATTCCTCATAGGTTAACCGGAAAGTAACCTATTCTTTATGAGCTTTATGAGCTATTCAACGTTACATACAGGCAAGCTATAGTAGTATACAGTTTTGATGCCTTGTGATAACGTTGGCTATGGGGGTCCAGTTCGTTCAAAGCTTGAAGGAATTAGCGTTAGGGCAAACGAGAGAAAATATATCAGGAGATTAACGTTACATTTTAGAACACACACGTAGAAATAGCTATGGTCTAAATGTTTCTTGTTTCTTGCTTTTTTGTTTGTTTATTCTACTCAGTTGACAGCTCTGCAACGTAGCTAGTGCTTCATCAATAGAACAGCCTTTATTTACAATTCAGCAAAACGGTCTAAAGCGAAGTGGAAAAATTCTTCTAATATTTTCAGTCTTGAAATTTGAAGTTTGCGGAAAACACTGGCTATTTCCAGCTAACCTAAATTTAATTGGTGACAGTAGAAAGTCGAGATTAAGTTTTAAAATGGAACGTTAGTCATTTCTAACTAGTAGTAGGATGCAAACATACGGTTTAGCTTAAAATACCCTAAAATAAGTATTTTAATTCTCACCTGTTGGGCAACCTAGATGCTGGGACGTAGCGAGGACACTTTGCAACCTCCATTAAAAGGCTCTGTCTCGGCACAGGATATCGTCAGCGCGTGGTTGTAAATGTGTCTTCTGTGGCTATTCCCTTCAAGGTTCGAAGATATTTGTTTTCATTCAGTGTGTAGGCTGCAGTCCAGTAATCCTACTCGTTTTAACTCTCCCCTCTCTTGCTCTCCAAATAAAAGGTGCGCACCCTTTGTGCGCTGCCGAAAGAAGGGCTCACGCTCTCTCCCAATTGCGGAAACGAACAGTTGAGCCTTTACGAAATTGCATCGCATGGAAACCCTCGGAAAGCTAGTGAAGTCCAATCCATCATAGTTGTCAACAGTGTTCGCGTTCAAGCACGCACTTTGGGCTAGATTTTCTTCTTTTGCACTTAAAACGAAACACGCTCTATGTGACGATCGGTTTATCGAAGGGTTAGGCTACTTGGATATTTAGTTACCATCTTAAACCAAATTATGTCAGAAATGGCTATTCAACCTAATTGATGAAAGTGTGGCCACCAAAACTGACAATTTGGTAGATATTGAAGCGTTCAAAGATAACAAGCCAAACCTGCAATGCGTTAATTTGATGAAGGGGGAAAATATGGAAGAGCTTAAACACATTCACATTAAACAATACAACATGAGCATATATTAATTCACCTCGGCCTTTAATTTGATCGGTTAAAAACATGCATCTCTTTTTAGGTTTACTATAGCTCAATGTGAACAAGGGATTTGTATTATTCATGGAAAGCATAGCTTTGTCTGACAATGCGTTTTAAGAGGGCAAATCAGTCCAAAAATGAAAAGCCCCAATTAAGAAAAAATCACAACTTGATAAAATTCAGGGATTGCGACTGAGGTTGGGGAAAAAAACCAGCACACACAGGGGGTCACAATTAACCGAGGGTGGGAGCCACTTCAATCATAGGGATATCCGTTTAACAGGGAGGTATAGGCACCATTTGATGCGCCTGATTTAATTGAGTGGAAACCACGCCCACACGGTGCAACCAGTTCGCTGGGTGGCGGGGTTGTGGAGCCGACCCATTGCTGACACCAGTGGTCTCAAATTTGTTGCCACGGAGGGCCGTCTGCACAGGTTTTCGTTCCAACCAAATAATGCAGCCTTAATTGATTCCAATTATACATTTAGCCGTAGCCCTATACACTTAACTGCATTAAAGCACAAAATGGAAGTAGCCGTCGTTATTTAGACAACACAAATGGCACGTTTCACGTCATAAAGCCTACATTAGCCTACCACCCTATCCGGCAAATCATTTAACTAAATATGTAATCAAGATCTGAGGCTGGAATAAAAACAAGCACACACGGTCCTCCTTGCTTAAGATGCTTCATCACATAGTCGCCTGAGAACCCTCAAAATAGTGGGCTACACGATTTAGTTATCGCCCGGCTGTCCACGCATTTGTGCAAATGAAAAATAAATCCTGCACAACATAGATAATACCCGTTTCATTTAAAATATTATAATTAAATGAAATCATTGTAAACCATTTTTATAGATATCTTCACCTACACATTCCCAAGATACATTAAAATTGGAAAATAACCAAGTAGAAAAGGATACAAACCTTTGACAGTGATTACGTCGTAATCGGGAAGATCAACATACATCCTCGACCAATCCACCAATATCTGTTGGCCTGTATCCTTTTCTCCCTTTGTAAACGGTCACAATAACCTGAATATTCTCTACCAACAAGAACACAAAACACACATCTGACAAAGAGCATGAAATATTTAAGTGACTTTTAATTTTGAAATTTGCCATTTAAGATAATTTCAACCCCAAATTAACCCGGGGGTTTCAGCACTTAAATCAAAAATGTATTCAAATACTCACAAAAATATTGTTTGCAAAAGATCTTTATATGCTCCAAAAATACAACTAGAATGAGATGATGATACAGATGGACAGTGATATGAACAAAGAACAGACAAGAGGAAAAATTCCAATATTAAAAAGTGAAATCAGAACAGTTCAACTGTTCACATTTAATACATAAAGGTTGTTCCTAGAAAAACGAAGCCATCAAGTAATGGTTAATATGTAATAAGATTTCAGTGAAGAATTTATCTTGAAATGTGACTTCAGTTGCATGTACAGTAGCTCAAGCGTTTGATTTAGGTGCATGCATCAGATCAGATTTATGTATCATACCAGCTCACTCTTCAAAAATAATCTACATTCCTTTTCCAAAATGCTGGTAGCGATCTGACACATTTGATTAGATACTCAACAAAACGAGACTGCTTTGCATTTGGAATATATTGTGGACATTTATGGAACAGAGTAAAATCTTTGGGTGCTTAAATTTTAGAATATGGAATAACCACAAGTTTGTCCAAACATGGGCCCGATCTGTAAAAATGTGAGCAACACATTCCCACATCGACTATTAGATAAGTGTAGTAACCATTCAGCAGCAATACTAGGGACAATAATGCACATATTACAATGAATAGTTATGAATACATTCATAGCCAAGGGCAAAACCGGGGAGTAAATCCTCTTACGTGACATGACATACACCAATTTTCAACATCTCTCAATATTAATTTAGTCTCATAAGTAAGAATGGGTAGGAATAGGGACAGCGTTGTTCAGAGCAAAGGATTCCAAGGCGTAAATGTAAGAGGACCCAGGATTACAATGTTATTTTACACAGCCATGTGCACAAGTATGTGAACCCCACCCCCCCCCACCCCCCCATGCACATATCAAAGGCTTATTTGGCTGATTTAATTGCCTAATGGGAGAATGAAAAGTTGGAATTCAAAATATGCACGATGAAGCTTATCTAATCCAATCATAAGTCAAGCTAGTTTGTAGGAATACTTTGGATATAGAAGAGAGTTCTTTAAAGTTTAAACAACGGCACACAAATATTGTGGAATTCTAGCAATCCCATGGCTATGACCATTATCTAAGCCTACATTTAATATATTAAGTGCATTTATTGAACGCCTTCACGGTAAAAACCAGCTTCACTAAATGCTGGTCAAAGTCCCGCAATGCATTTAGTCAATTTTCACTGAAGAAAGGTCATAGTGTCTGTGCGTACTTATAGAAGTTCTTTGCATCAATACTCAAAAGTTCCTTCTGAGCATTAGCCTACAACTAGACTGAAAGCATTCATCATCTCATGAGTGTTCTCATTGGTGAAATATCGTAATCATTAAGGCGTTTAAAATAAATACATTTTCCAGTTATTTAATAATTGTACTTTTGATTTTATTGCATGTATTTAAGCATCTGAAGTACCTACAATTCAATTAATTCAGTTTCAGCCTATTTAAATACTCCACTTGAGCAGCAATGATTAGGGAATACAAATGGCACCATTAAATTACCTTCAGCATTTCTGTCCATTGTTGTATTGCGCCGCCTAATGTTCGGACGAGGAAGTGCGCAAAAGCCAATTCCGAGGTGAGAAAGTTTCATTTGTACTACAGAATATTGCGTAAAATCCAAACAGGAACAACCAAAATTCAGCTCCCTTTTAAAGTAAGTAGACCAGCCACACATAAAAATACATTTCCATCTTATGTAAAGTGGTCACACAACTTTCTGAAGTAACTTGGTCACTGAAATACAATTTTCACTGAAAGGAAAAAAGAGGCATTTGAAAGACTGAAGACACAGACAGACAGACTGTTAGCACTGTAACCGATAAGATTACTCTCCCTCTCTATCCCAGTTACCCATCCAAGAGTAACGAATGGGGACATGGGCTTTACTCTATGTTTTATATATCGATTTATGCGTGTATACATGTGCAATATATATGCCGTATATATACACACATATATACACACACATACTTATATAGATATAAAAATAAATACATAAACAAATACAAATGCTTTTGTAATTGGTAAAATATAGAAAAAAGATTGATATCCTCACACGAGAAGAAACAAATTGCAAGTGCAAGATTTTTTTTTTTTGTGGTAATATTTCCATTACCGCTTTTTCTTATTCAGATTCTGAAGCACTTCTACAGTATTGTAATCTTTTTTTAAAAGAAGAGAAACGTAAAGAAAAACAAACCCTGTGGATGTGCAGGGCACGGCGGGTGTGGGAGCATCGTGCTCACAGGATGGCAGCAGCCAGGTACAATAGATGCTGATGATCGGTATTGGCAATGAAGCCTGCACTTGGCTTTGTCAACTAGCAGTGAAATTGTACACATTTTTCTTTGAAACTAGTACATCATGTCAAAAGTAATATGAAACCATCTTTTTTTTTTTTGTTCTTATGTAGTTCTTTGAGACCTTGCGTTAAGTTTCTTATACAAATACCGTCTTTGTATAATCTGTATATGTATACAAAAAAAATTCTACCCGTCAACAAAAAGAAAAAAAAAAAACAATCTTCATGCATAACTGAAATTCGCATTCTTACCGATTGCATTTTTAGTTTTTTTCTTTTTATAATTTTTGTGCATATTTTTCAATATAATACTTTTTTTGTACATTTTTGTATTGCGTCCTTTTTATGTTTTTTTTTTTTTTGTTCTTGTTTTTGTGGTAGTGGCTGATCGCTGGGATTGGGAAGTCCGGGATCATTCCTATGGTCAGACCCTTCCCAGCAGCCTCTGCTCCACTCAAACAACAGGAGGCCGAGAGGGGGCGAGGGACCGGATGGAGATTGGGAGCGGCTCCACAGAAGGGCAGTGTGTTTGGGTTATAAAATCAATACATCCTTCATCATGTCTGCTGAACCCCAGGAACTCACTCACCCCTCTCTCCCGTTTTAGGTTCTATAAAAATGTATGTGTCCCAAAAGGGACAAAAAAGCTTAATACTACTAACAATCCCCTAGGGGACAGGTCCTGCAGCGGCAGTCTGTGAGGTGCAGCTGGCGCCCCCTATCTGCAGAAGTCCTCGTGTGCAGCCTCCCGCTGCGGTTTCCTCTTCTTGCCGTTGCCCTGGTGATGAGGCTTGCTGCTTTGGTGGGTCTTGCTGGCGGACGAGGTGTTGGAGTGTACCGTGCTCTCCTGCGCCTGGGCGTTTCTGCTGGAGGAGGGGCGAAACTGCCGTGTGCCCGTCTGCAGACAAACAAACGAAACGAAACGCGTTCAATACCCGAAAACGCCCGACGTACTGCGCCTATCGCTATTTACAGACGAGACGGAGAGCATAAAATGATTACGTAGAAATGAAACCACACACAGGTAAAGGGATCACAGCCAGCGCTGGGACTGCGTCCAGAATGACCTGAAGCGTAAATGTACTACATGTACAGCTGCCAGGGTGTGGCGCGTCTGGGCTAGCGAGTCCCACCTTGCCCTTGTTGATGTTGCCTTGGTTACTGAAGGAATGGCTCTGTGTTCTGTGTGTGGCCACGCCCACCGGGTTCTCTCTGTGTGAGCTGGAGCCCCTCCCACCCAGCTGCTTCACTGTCTTACAGGGGGTTCCGTCAGAGTCCTGGGAAGAACCAATTATCTGTCAGGAGAATGCACACCTCAGCAATCCAGCTAGATCACTGGACTCGTGTGTTGCCATAGCAGCAGTGCGCAAGTGACACACTCCTTGTTGGCGTGTGCTCACAATCATGTAATACATGGAAATAATCTTATGCATTGCAGATCTGATATTTGATGTACTATTGCCACTGTCAATATTGTATGATACGATACATGTATGTATGATAATCTGCGGACTGTATAGACTGAAGTTGCGTGCGTGCATGTCGGGGAAGGAGGCGAGAGCCACCGAGCCTCGACCAGCAGGGGGCAGAACTCACAGCGTCGCTGGAGCTGGAGGCCGTGGAGGAGGGTGAGGAGGGCGATGACGAAGACGAGGAGGAGGAAGAGGAGGAGGAGGAGGAAGGCGAGGAGGGAGGTGGGGAGGAGGAATTGGAGGAGCGTTTGCTGTGGGACACAGGGGGCAGCACCACCACCTCCTCAGACAGGTTGTTGTTGCACTTGTCCAACTGCTGGGGCTCCACCAGCAGCGTGACATCATTTCCTGTGGAAAAGCAGAAACGGAGACATGTGATCAGCCGCTGCTTACAGACGACAGTCGCGCTTGGTTCTCGTTTCCTCTCCACTGTGCGGCGTCACCAGGCCCTACCGTTAAAGGCAGGGTCCGTCTGGGCCTGGGCTCCCCAGTGCTTTGTGATCCAGTCCCTGTACTCCGCCACCTCCTGGGTCACCCGGATAATCCGGCCCAATATACTGTCAGGGGAGAAAGACAGGACTGGATTACTCTGAGAGCACAGCATCAATCAGCCGTATGAAAACATTTCATATCAACCCCCCATCAATCCCAGGAGCCCTCGCCCTCACCTCTCGGACTCGTTGTTGGGGTAGTACTTGGCGATGGGGGACACAGCGTGGCTGAGGACCACGTAGGCGTAGTCGAAGGCCTGCTTCACCTGCATGGCGCCGTAGGAGCTGCGGCCCACGTCGTTTCCTGCGCAGACGGGAACACGGACGTTAGAGCAGGAAGGGGTTACTGACAGCTACTGTGGTCACCCACTCTTACACTAGGCTAACGTAATGAGCCTGGCTGCAGGCAGGGGAAGGGGGGGCTATGCAGTGGAAAGGGGGCTATGCAGTGGGAAGGGGGCTATGCAGTGGGAAGGGGGCTATGCAGTGGGAAGGGGACTAGGCTGTGGGAAGGGGACTAGGCTGTGGGAAGGGGACTAGGCTGTGGGAAAGGGGGTGTGGAAGGGGACTAGGCTGTGGAAGGGGACTAGGCTGTGGGAAAGGGGGTGTGGAAGGGGACTAGGCTGTGCTGTGGAAGGGAGTAGGCTGTGGAAGGGGGCTGTGCTGTGGAAGGGGACTAGGATGTGGGAAAGGGGGTGTGGAAGGGGACTAGGCTGTGGGAAAGGGGCTGTGGAAGGGGACTAGGCTGTGGAAGGGGACTAGGCTGTGGGAAAGGGGGTGTGGAAGGGGACTAGGCTGTGGGAAAGGGGGTGTGGAAGGGGACTAGGCTGTGGGAAAGGGGGTGTGGAAGGGGACTAGGCTGTGGAAGGGGGCTAGGATGTGGAAGGGGCTGTGCTGTGGAAGGGGACTGCAGAGCACTTGCCTGGCTGCAGCGGGTCCTCGATGTAAAGCATGGAGGGCCGGTATCCATCCAGCATGCTCTTCTGCACCTCGTCTTTGGCAACGTAGCAGCCGCCATCCTTTATCCTGATCCCCGTCTTCAGGTAATTGAAGTGTCTCCCGTAGAGCTCAAAGAACTCTATCAGGAGGACGCCCATGTTGGCGTTGGGACTGATGGCGTCCTCTCTGTAGTGCAGCTGGACCAAACGGAAACAGAAAACAGAGGATTAACTGACACCGGGTGCAAAAACAACCTACAGCACAGAAAAGTGTGCTTTTCCAATCACACAACTCACAACGCAGTAAGCATGACCCAGAGGAGGAGTAAGAGGCTAAACGAACGTGAAACAGAGAACAATATGTACACTTTATTCCATCTTTATCTGTGTGAAGCGCTGACGCCCACCTGCAGGAAGCTGACGGCCATTAGGAAGAGGCTGTAGGAACCGATCCCTCCAGTGAACACCTCGTTCAGGTCCCTCTGCAACAGGAACTGCTTCAGCACCAACACCAGGTAGGGAAGCACGGGGTATTTCTGCAGGGAAGAACACAGTCAGCATAGGGTATTTCTATAGAGGTGAACACAGTCAGCACAACTATGGAAGCACAGGGTATTTCTAAAGAGGTGAACACAGTCAGCACAACTATGGAAGCACAGGGTATTTCTAAAGAGGTGAACACAGTCAGCACAACTATGGAAGCACAGGGTATTTCTAAAGAGGTGAACACAGTCAGCACAACTATGGAAGCACAGGGTATTTCTGTGGACATGAACACAAGTCAGCATAGGTATGGAAGCACAGGGTATTCCCACGGAGGTGAACACAGTCAGCACAGGTAGGGAAGCGCAGGGTATTTCTGAGATGAACACAGTCAACACATGCATTGAAGCATAGGTTGTTTCTGAGAATATTTAATTTGAATTCACAGTTGATACGCACAGCCAGTCTGCTCCAGAGCGGGCAATGTTTCAAAGGCCTAGGGCCATTCATAGAAAGGGGAATTCAACTACTCATTGGAGTTCATCCCGGGCAGGATGTGAAACTCAGCCTCTAATGATGGAATTTGAGTTCCACAGGGCTTCCCCTAACACCCATCGCTGTCACTTCTAGAAAGTGTACTGTCCCTTTAAGAGAGGAAGATTCTAAATGCGTGACCTATGCAAAATCTTCCGCTCAATTTGCTTATTGGCCACATCATGTGATGTTCCAGTCCAGCTTCCCCTTAAATGTGGAGCAGGAGCCCCTCCCCTCCTCACCTTTTTGAACTCTTTGATGAGCACGGCAGCCTTGACGCCGTTATGCACGTTGAAGCTGATGTCCACTTTGACCTCAGTGTACGAGTCAGTCAGCTTTATGATGGGCACCTAAGAGGAGGAGAAAGTGCAAGCTCTTCAACACAACAAACCCAGTTTACTTCAGCCAGCGAGACCGGCCCTGCTCTCATAGGAAGTGACACGTGTCTGCTGTCATAGGAAGTGACACGTACCGTGGCCTTGTCCAGCACCTTCACAGAGTTCTCGTCGGCCACGTTCTGCTTCCGGAGAGCCTCCTCCAGAGTCCACAGCGGCAGATTGTCCCACTTACCGAACACCACCAGATCAATATCACTGAAAACGACACACATACGGAGTTCAGTTATGTTTCCTTACAGGGCAGACTGCACTCATAGTTTTATATCCTGGTTTACAGCAATGTTTCTCTGGAAAATAAAAAAGTACAAACTCAAAAGTTTAAAATGGCTCACCTGGTTGGTAAATATAGGCCAGTGCTAAAACTCCCAAATATTTGAACCTAAAAAAATAGAAGAAGATTATCATGATTAAAATTAGGTGTACCTTTACATGCAATCTCACATTTAACATTTTGATCCTAAAAAGAAAACATACCACAATAGAAAAAGCACAATAAATGTTCCACAACTGCAACGGAGGTGAAATGCTGCCCTCTAGGGGCAAAATACAAGTTCTAACATCGATGAAAAGCACCCATAACACACAGGACAACAGCTGTTCAACTAAGTGCACAGGTTTGAAATAAAACGTGAGCCATTAATACTGCTTTAATATCGATTTTGACAGCTTGACAAATCTGTCCCTAAGTGCTGAACAGACAGGACTCAAAAAGGAGCAGCCATGACTGGTGGGCGTTTTCTTCAGCAGCCAATCAATGCCAAAGCACACTATAGGCTCTATACAGGAGGCGGAGCAACTCCCAACCACTCCCGAGGGGGGTGTAACCAGCCTGTCAAACCCCTGTAGACTGCTGCACACACCAGGCCAGCAGGCTCCGCAAACTCTTTCACACAACAGCCAAGAGGCTCACAGAACATCCCTGATTCTGATTACAGGTGCACGGCAGAAGTGTGACCAGGGGATCTTCTACCGCTGTCGGTAAGGACAAGCAATCACTTCATATTGTCACTGCATTCCGAAACGTCCACCCACCCAGCAGTGAGTGGAGTTTGTACGGAGAGGAGGAGTCTTCGGACAGCTGTACCGCTGTCTCAGAGCCTCAGTGGGCCAGGGCTTTTGTTCACAGAAGGCGTTCATAAACTAAGCTGGCCTTCTCTGGTGAACGCACGGGGCTGTGACACTAACACAGCACACGCTGCTGCAGAGAGCACCAGAGACAGCAGGTTACGCCAAGTGAACCACAAATCAACCCCCGTCAAACTCAGGCCCTCACCGGAGACGGCAGGTTACGCCAAGTGAACCACAAATCAACCACGTCAAACTCAGGCCTTCTCAACGCAGGCTGTGAGACTGCAATCAATGACTAGCTTGCATCACATCTGCATTATTAAAGTGATCCGCTCAGCAAATTAACCTCTTCTTCATATTTTAAATGTGTGGTTTTGGCTGCATCAATGTCATGGTCAGCCTTACACAGGTATACCAGCAACCATTTTCTGCTTTTTTTTTGCCGCTCGCCACACCATCTTAAAATGTTCAATTATTTGAACTCAAGAAAACACTTCACTTCATAACCGGTAAAGACAATGCACATTGCCTTCATAGCCAGTGGGATGACACACAATGGACAGTTATGTGAAACAGAAATGGTCGAACATTCATTGTCAGTCTCCATGAAAATGTCAACACACTTAAAAGATCATAGGCAGGGTATACAGGCAGCGATGGCTTTTTAATATGCCATTCTATCATTTCAAACCCATTTTAAGACACTGGCATTTCAGTATTACTGAAAAGAATACTTAATGGTAATGGCTTGGCTGTTATTGTATAAAATGATAGACAAGACAGTCTAGCGCATTCAGAGGCATGCTTGAAGAGGTGAGGAAGATCACAGCTGCCTGAAAAGGGAACAAAGCAGCCATAAACTTCAGTCTTTCCCCTGATAAACAGCACAAACTGCAGCAATGTTTTCATCCCGCTCCCTTATCAGGCCTGGCTCAAAGTCAGCGGGAATAAGGGCACCTGGGAGGGTGAGCTGATAGAGCAGCCAGGCACAACACACGACACGTGAGGGAAAACCACTCCTCCGCAACAACACTGCAGCCCTCGTCTCGTCTCATGACAAAACAGACAAGGAATATCCAACTGGTAAACTGGTCAAGGGAATGCATGAGCGACCTACAGAGATGGGCGTTGCTTTTGAGGGTAACTGAAAATTAAAGTAAGCAGGCAGTTAGAACATTTGTGACCTAAGTGAGTACCTTTGTGGCCTCGGTAAGGATGGGAGCGGTGAGAGTGTGTCAGAGTGGGTAACCACAGCGGGTGTGGCCTCTGGGTGGGGTCACTGTATCCTGGGTGTGGGTGTGAGGGGGGGGCAGGGTGTAGGTGTGAGGGGGGGCAGGGTGTAGGTGTGAGGGGGAAACAGGGTGTAGGTGTGGGGGGGGCAGGGTGTAGGTGTGAGGGGGAAACAGGGTGTAGGTGTGAGGGGGAACAGGGTGTAGGTGTGAGAGGGGGGCAGGGTGTAGGTGTGAGAGGGGGGCAGGGTGTAAGTGTGAGGGGGAACAGGGTGTAGGTGTGAGAGGGGGGCAGGGTGTAAGTGTGAGGGGGAACAGGGTGTAGGTGTGAGGGGGGGCAGGGTGTAGGTGTGAGGGGGGGGCAGGGTGTAGGTGTGAGGGGGGGGCAGGGTGTAGGTGTGAGGGGGGCAGGGTGTAGGTGTGAGAGGGGGGCAGGGTGTAGGTGTGAGGGGGAAACAGGGTGTAGGTGTGGGGGGGGCAGGGTGTAGGTGTGAGGGGGAAACAGGGTGTAGGTGTGAGGGGGAACAGGGTGTAGGTGTGAGAGGGGGGCAGGGTGTAGGTGTGAGAGGGGGGCAGGGTGTAAGTGTGAGGGGGAACAGGGTGTAGGTGTGAGAGGGGGGCAGGGTGTAAGTGTGAGGGGGAACAGGGTGTAGGTGTGAGGGGGGGCAGGGTGTAGGTGTGAGGGGGGGGCAGGGTGTAGGTGTGAGGGGGGGGCAGGGTGTAGGTGTGAGGGGGGCAGGGTGTAGGTGTGAGAGGGGGGCAGGGTGTAGGTGTGAGGGGGGGGACAGGGTGTAGGTGTGAGGGGGGGGACAGGGTGTAGGTGTGAGGGGGGAAACAGGGTGTAGGTGTGAGGGGGGAAACAGGGTGTAGGTGTGAGGGGGGAAACAGGGTGTAGGTGTGAGGGGGAAACAGGGTGTAGGTGTGAGGGGGGAACAGGGTGTAGGTGTGAGGGGGAAACAGGGTGTAGGTGTGAGGGGGGAAACAGGGTGTAGGTGTGAGGGGGGAACAGGGTGTAGGTGTGAGGGGGGGAACAGGGTGTAGGTGTGAGGGGGGGGGAACAGGGTGTAGGTGTGAGGGGGGGAACAGGGTGTAGGTGTGAGGGGGGGAACAGGGTGTAGGTGTGAGGGGGGAACAGGGTGTAGGTGTGAGGGGGGAACAGGGTGTAGGTGTGAGGGGGAAACAGGGTGTAGGTGTGAGGGGGGAATAGGGTGTAGGTGTGAGGGGGGCAGGGTGTAGGTGTGAGAGGGGGGCAGGGTGTAGGTGTGAGGGGGGG
Source organism: Conger conger (assembly GCF_963514075.1). NCBI lineage: Eukaryota > Metazoa > Chordata > Actinopteri > Anguilliformes > Congridae > Conger > Conger conger. The sequence continues at coordinate 9,178,904 of NC_083774.1, read as the reverse complement.
AACAGGGTGTAGGTGTGAGGGGGGAAACAGGATGTAGGTGTGAGGGGGGAAACAGGGTGTAGGTGTGAGGGGGGAAACGGTGTAGGTGTGAGGGGGGAAACAGGGTGTAGGTGTGAGGGGGGAAACAGGGTGTAGGTGTGAGGGGGGAAACAGGGTGTAGGTGTGAGGGGGGAAACAGGGTGTAGGTGTGAGGGGGGGAACAGGGTGTAGGTGTGAGGGGGGAACAGGGTGTAGGTGTGAGGGGGGAACAGGGTGTAGGTGTGAGGGGGAAACAGGGTATAGGTGTGAGGGGGAAACAGGGTGTAGGTGTGAGGGGGGAACAGGGTGTAGGTGTGAGGGGGGAACAGGGTGTAGGTGTGAGGGGGGGGAACAGGGTGTAGGTGTGAGGGGGAAAAGGGTGTAGGTGTGAGGGGGGGGGGCAGGGTGTAGGTGTGAGGGGGGAACAGGGTGTAGGTGTGAGAGGGGGGCAGGGTGTAAGTGTGAGGGGGAACAGGGTGTAGGTGTGAGGGGAATAGGGTGTAGGTGTGAGGGGAATAGGGTGTAGGTGTGAGGGGAATAGGGCGTAGGTGTGAGAGGGGGGCAGGGTGTAGGTGTGAGGGGAATAGGGTGTAGGTGTGAGGGGGGGAACAGGGTGTAAGTGTGAGGGGGGCAGGGTGTAGGTGTGAGGGGAATAGGGTGTAGGTGTGAGAGGGGGGCAGGGTGTAAGTGTGAGGGGGGCAGGGTGTAGGTGTGAGGGGAATAGGGTGTAGGTGTGAGAGGGGGGCAGGGTGTGGGTGTGAGGGGGTGACAGGGTGTAGGTGTGAGGGGGTGACAGGGTGTAGGTGTGAGGGGGGAACAGGTGTAGGTGTGAGAGGGGGGCAGGGTGTAGGTGTGAGGGGGGAACAGGGTGTAGGTGTGAGAGGGGGGCAGGGTGTAGGTGTGAGGGGGGGAACAGGGTGTAGGTGTGAGGGGGGGAACAGGGTGTAGGTGTGAGGGGGGGAACAGGGTGTAGGTGTGAGGGGGGAACAGGGTGTAGGTGTGAGGGGGGAACAGGGTGTAGGTGTGAGGGGGGGAACAGGGTGTAGGTGTGAGGGGGGCAGGGTGTAGGTGTGAGGGGGGGAACAGGGTGTAGGTGTGAGGGGGGGGGGCAGGGTGTAGGTGTGAGGGGGGGGGGGCACTTACATCAGCGCTGGGCCACAGGTCCTTGATAACCCTCTCTATCCGCTCCACCACCTCCATCCTCATCCTCTCCTCCTCCGGCCGTGGGGACATGTATTCGTAGAAGTCATTGATCTCCTCATGCAGCCTGCAGAGCAAGCAGAGAGAGGTGAGAGAGGAGCTCGACACGGCACCGCACAGCCACGGGCCTCCTCATCGTCCCGCAAAACGCCGTCGCGCCGGCACCCACCTCCTTCATTCAACCGGAACAACTTTCAGACTTCTGTCTGAGGTTCACACCGGAGGAGACAAACGCGCAGCGCTCGCCTAAATTATAACGCTCTCCCCTCATTTCAGAAAGACGTGTGCACTGGAGGCGTACCGAAAAGCCAGCCACTCAGCAGCCCGCAGGACTTAATCCGTCGCCTAATTTTGAACACGTCTCCATTTCAAGGCAACTAAATTGTAAAGGTGCGTTTGAGGACGGGGGACGGTAAGCTAGCACGTTAAGCTAGCACGTTAGCCACATCAAAGTCAAACGGGCCAAGCAGAGTTCACAGGCCTCGCCTTTCAACCGTGTCTGTGAACAATTTCATCCCGGCCCAGAAACATCACGCACACAGCCCTTTCCCTGCGAGTGAGTAATGGCTCTGCCAGGCAGTACAACCCTGTTTGTGCCTGACTGTCTCTGCATGCATGCTAGCCATGTGCAGTCGGGCAGTGTGGAAAATCCATCTCATTTGCTAAGCTTGCAGATCAGGTTGCGTTTCACATAAAACTCAGTTCTTCCATCACCAGAAAAAATCCCCTCCTACATCTGTTACATTGTGGAGGCAACAATGGACTGGAAGAAAACTAATATGCAATGTCAACAATATCATATTGTGTACCTGACAAGCAAACAACTGCTGTACAGCAAACTAAAATCTAATCAACATATCAGAGAAATCAATCTGAAATTTACGGGGCATAAATGGCAATTACTCCGATTCGATTGCGGCCGTTTGCACATTATACGAGACGCTCATTAAAGAAAAACTAATGACTGGGGATAACAGAGAGACGCAGACGGCGGAAATGGAGACACGGCACGGAGAGGCAGAGCGGTTCCGGCGTGCTGAAAAGCCGGGGCGTGAGAATGCCCGGCGCTCCGGTGCTAATTGTGGCGCGGCGTGACGCCGTGCATTCCCCGGGAGACGGGGCTACCTCGGCGGACAGCGTGTCACTGTCACTCACCGGCGCCCTTTCCGCCGCGACGCCACGCGCGGAAGAGTCCGGTCACGCTCAGGCGCTCCTTCACCGCCCGAGTCGGACCTTATTTCTCATTTCCCAATGTGTCGGGCCCGGGGCAACGAAGCCTAAATAACAGCACCTGCGGCCCCCGCACCGGCGCATTACACCAGGCCAACAGCCGCATTACTTTAGCGCACATCATTTAGCCACACCTTACACAACAGTGTGACATCCATCACCAATGCACCGAGTCCTGTTTGTTTCATTTTCAGCAGCTGTTGAGCCACAGCAGGGCACGTTGTGATACTGTACGTGCAGATAAGCTGTGTTTTTCTATCCAAAGTTCAACATGTGTACAAGGGCACTTTTATAACACAACAAATTCAGCACTAATTCTGATAAAGGAGGCCACAGAACTGGATAGGACACTGAATAGGACACTGGATAGAACACTTCCAATCACAAAGGCTAGGTTTCTCCATTTAACCTCATTTAAGTGCAGTTACAGCGCACTCAAAAAAATGTATCCCTCAATCGAACAATTCCAGTGAATCGACTGTTTTTTTTACTGGAACAAGTTCTAACGATTCCTGCCCAACTGCCAATTTCCCTGACATTTAGCCTCAGTCAGCGAACCAAGCCAAAAAGGCCACAGTTCTGCTGGGTAACACCCTGGGTCTGCAGATTATTGATCCAGTTATTCAGCCACTCGTTCACCTTGACATATAAAAACCAAAACGCATGTCTTTTCCACACATCGCACGAACCTCATTTGAAAGCCTTGCTGAGAACACCTGGGTCTTGCTCTAATGTCCCTGCTCGTAGCGGACACCTTATGAAGCCTCCTCTCAGTGTCACCCACGCTAGCAGTGCTAGCCCTGTTCAGCCCCCGTGACCTCAGCAGCACTGGGCTTTGGCAGAGGCTGGGTCACAGTTCGGCTGGGGGGTCTGTGCCGGCTACAGAATAGCCTTGTTTTCACTGCCACGGAAGGAAGGGCAGCTCATTTCAAACAGGCCAACGGAGGAGGCCCAACATCTGATAAGACTCCATGGGGACCCATTAGCAACACAGAAAGGGAAACTGTAAAAAAGCTGATGACCATCAGAACTGCCCGAGGGAAGAGAGGTCACACAGGCCTTTATGGAAGAGCTCACGTTAGCAGCCGTCAAACCGACTACAGAAAATGTTCAGACCTGGTGTAGCCGAGGCATTCCCTTCGTCAATCCTGCACATACGTTAACGAGTCTGACTGTAGGAGACGGGGTAGCTAAGCTAAGCTAATCTAAGCTAAGGTAAGTAAAGTAAAGTAAAGAAACCGTACCAGCCGAGTTAGTAACAGCTCTTCTGACACCCTCTATCACGGCGGAGCGTGTTTATGAGCGGACCCACGAGCGAACATTTTGTCCTTTTCGTCTGGTTCCCGGGCGGGCGGCGGGGAGAGAGGCGTGCTGCGGTATGGGGCTCGGCCCGCGCGCACACGGCCCTTTAGGCCAGGCCAGATCCGCTAAATAAAGCCGGCCAATGGCGCGGCTTGGGCTCCGCTTCCCCCCCCCGGCAGGAAACGGAGAAAAACACGGCGTGTGCCATTTAAAGGAGCTGGTCGTCATGCGAAAGCATCGCGGGGCGGGACAGCGGTCAGCTTCTCACGGCCGCTACGTGACAGGCCCGGAGCGCGGTACAGACTGTACAACTGGAAGGGGTTCAGGAAGTCCTGGAACGCCAGTCCCAAATATCTTTTAGTTTTCGTATCCCCGGCCGTCCAGCGCACACGCCCGCGGTTTTCACACTCGTGTCGTAAATCTTGCAGGACCGTGACGCCGAGTGCATTTCCTGCTGGCCCCGGGACCTTCGCAGCTGCAGGTCAGAGCTGGCGGATTCCATGCAGCGGTCCACGTCTGGGCATGTCCCTGTACTGCCACACAAGCATGAGTGTGCATTAAGTACACGCAGATCAACACCGCGCTCCCTGGTCCTCTACTGTACTTCTGTTATTGAATGTCAAAGAAGTAGTTTACACTACTGCAAAACTGTGTGGTGAACTATGCAGGCCGGCATTTTGATATCTTTTCTGGGATATGCAAGAAATCCACACAACTATCCTCCCCCATAGTCAGGCAATGCCATGTATGACCAAGACTCTAGAAGGTTCTCTCGATTCCTTCCTGCCGCAGTCAAGAGTGGGCTCCCTTTTCATCAGGCGGTAAGATTTGGGTTTAAATCTTACCACCAGATTCTGCGATTAGGAAGACGGAGTGGCACAACAGAGTGGTTTTGGACCTCGTTTAAAGGCAGAAATCTGCTCTCGACGCACAGCGGCAGGGCTCGGTAGAGTAACCCGGAGGAGGAACCTCCGGACGCAGAGCGAGAGTGCAGCTGACACGCGGGAGGAGGAGCCAGCGAGGCGCTCTGTGTTTAAACGCATCATTAAGTGGCAGATCCCATCCCCTCTGATCACAGGCTGGCAGACGTTAGCGCTGTTCCCCCTCATTACATTTTTACCGGGCTGCTGCTGACAGGGAGACTCATCCATCACTCTCTCTCTCCCTCTCTCTCCCCGCGGTGTGCAGCGCGGCTGGGAGAGCAGCTGTATCCGGCGCGGCCGCGCGGAGCACCTTGAGAAGATTGGGCCGCTGCTGAGGGCAGCTGGCTTTGTGCTGATCTCACATTAAACTGGGCCAAGGGCCAGAGCGTGACAGTGTGAGCCCACGGACTGCAGTCATCACCACCGCCACCACTGCAGGGAGCACACGCACACAAGAGCACATACACACGCACACAAGAGCACATACACACATAAACACACAAACACAGATAAACACAGATAAACTCACACGCGTGCACACGCGAGGGCATAAACACACACACACGCACGCACATACACGCACACATGCAAGAGCACATATACACACATACACACAAGCACACGCAGGCATGCACATACGCACATTCATACACATACACGCTCACATATATACACAATATAAACACAGGCGTGCACAAACACATATACTCACACACATGTCCATTACACACATACACGTGTACGCTCACGTGCACACACATACACAAAAGCACATGCACACACAGGAGCAGAAGGGAGGGGTAAGGCCGAGGAGACGCCCTCTCTCCCTCAGACTACACACACCCATAGATACATATGCTACGCCCACGTGCACACACACACACACCCAAACACACACACCTGCTCACACAAGCCACACAGGAGCAGAACGGAGACGCCCTCTCTCCCTCAGACTGCAGACACACTAAATCCAGCCCAGGCTGGGAAACCGTGTCACTGGCACTTTCGTTTCAGGGTCCCTCCGCCAAACTGCGCCACCAGCACTTTCATTTCAGGGATTAGGGAATAAGCAAACGACCAGGAACCTGCGACAGCGGTTACCACGGCAGCCTTTCACAGACCTGGTGCACCTCACGCTCCTGCCCCCCCCCCCCCCCCCCCCGTATCGAATTACATCCACTGGCACAGAGGACTGGAGTGGCCTGACATTCAGAATATGACAATCACACCGAGCCCCGAGACCACTGCACTGGAGCCAAGGGCTCCGAGTTTACACCCAATGCAGCCAATATGCAAAGAGCAGGAGTAAAACTCGTTTTACTGGGGGCGGGAGGAAGGGACAGTTCAACTGCCAATCTTTCACCTTGGGAACGCTGAAGCGGGGCCGCCTCATCGGGACGGCTATCGAGGAGCGGGTGGGCACGGCGTACAGGATACACATCAGAGCCTGGGGAGCGAGTGCAGTCAGCCCAGCGAGGGGGTGTCACCTCCGTGGCAGAGCAGGGCTTATCAAACGCTCAGATAGGGCACGGGTACAAAGGTGCGAGTGTGTGGGCGAGGGGGGAGGAGAGGCGCCGAGCAGGGCCCGGGCTGAAGCCCGCTCAGAGGCAGGTGTCTGCCGATAGTTTTTCGATACTCCGCGCCGCGCAGCAAAGGGTAGCCGCGCCGCGCTATAAATACCGCGGAGGAACCGGGGACCGAAATAACCGGGTTCCCGAGTCGCGGCAGCGTGTGAAACGGCAGAGCTGCCCAAAATTTCGAGCCCTGTGTTGTCAAGAGCACCCCGCTACCATACTAACCTCGTGATTACTCGCAGAATCAGGAACCAAACGCATGCGGTTCCAGCGCTCTATGAAACTGGGCCATTTGTGTGAGCCAAAATGGAGTCACAGCAGATACAGAGAAAGCATAATGTGAAACAGCCCTAATGGCATGTTATTAAAGCCCTCCCCTCGCTTCTGCTTTCCGGGCAATTTCCGCCCTCGGCACGAAACGGCCACGTCCAAACAGCAGCTACAGCAACCGCCATGTTCGCCTACGCATTCCACGGACGGCGAACGCGAACTGCAGCCGTTACGTCGGCACAATCGCAGTTCTGTTCACAGGAGCGATGGCGCCGATGTCAAGGCCTTCATTCCGGCTCCTGTGGAGGGTGCGTTCAAAGCCCCGCGCTCCGGCGAGCACTCGAGCCTCCCAGCGTTCTGGGAAAGCTGAAAAACATCTGCGGCCAATCGGCGAGCCCGGCCGCGGACACTCCCCCCGCGTACCGCCGGACAGAAGGGGAAGCCCTGGGCCTGCGGCCTGGCAGACAGGCTGTGTTTGTGCCCGCGCTAACAGCGAGCGTGTAATAAGAGCGTGTCTAATGAGCGCAGAGATGGGAGCGCAGGCAGCCTGCCGCAGCTGCTGCCCGACAGGGTCCAGCCCCGCGGGGGGGGAGTGTGCGAGGGGAACATGGGCTCTGTGGCCCCGCCAGCCCACCCAATGTGTGCTCACTACATGCACAGCCACGCAACGCTTATCGCTAACGCAGTCCGCCGTTTTCCCACACAATCTTACGGCTCCGTCGGACTGCGGAAAATATCCGTCACGGAAACTACGCTTGGCCCGTTCCATAATATCTCTTTGTTTTATGGTCTAAAAGACAAACATATCTCACCGAATGTGTATTTGACAAAATGTTTCCATGTCACATTCATGGGGAACGTACGAGAGATGTGCTATTCTTTCTACGACGTTTGTTTTAATAAATGTTTTAATAAATTAAAACAGACGGCTGTTCTCAGCCCTTGCAGATCAAGTCCCCTGCTGTAGCCATGTACGAGAAGCCAAAATGGAGTGGAATGTGTTGTCGTCAGAAATATCTCCACGCTACATCTGGTGCAGAGCAGTGGTACCAGAGCTATGCCCAGCGAAAGGCAGCTCCAAAAAATCTCAAAAACAACAGTGCAAATATTCATACAGTATACCGCCAGCAAACCTCTCCCAGGCCAAACTTGCCAGGCCTGTTCAGCATTCCGATACCAGTTACAAACACCCTCCAATAAGGATGCAATAGCGGTTTGAATTCCCCATGTACTGTTTAACATTCCTTGTATGCGTAAAAACACACTTGCCCAATAAAGCCTGGATGTGATTCTCTGGCACAGTGATGAGTTAATCACCAGGGTGCAGACACCCACAGTGAGCCACACTGGGGCCGCTGTGCAGGCACAGCGCATGGGCTGGCCCCGCGGTCCGGTATCAAGTCCAAACCGTGCCGGTGCCGACTGCAGCTGGCAGCGCCCCAGGGCGACACCACTGGCTCGAGTGCTGGCCGGGTGGCCGGGACTCACCGCACAGCAGCGACCCCTGCAGGTCGACCGGGCGTCTGCAGCCCCTGCTGCTGAATCGCGCGTGAAAGCAGCTGCTCCTGTCCTCACGGGCTTCAGAGAAGAGCATTCCAACCCATATCAGAGGCTATAGCACGGACTCGCATACATACTCCTCTCCCATATGGCCTGTCCTTCCAAATTGGACAGAAAAGAGGGGGCAGCATTTTTGAAAAAGTAATAAGCGATACGGCGCACTCCATCATTCTTTCTTAAATGTCATGCAGAAGCTGCGAGGATTTCATTCAGAGGGCCGCAGCTTAATGTCCCGTATAGCAGTGGGAGGAGGTTTTGTTCTGAGCGTAGAGGCAGTGTATGCATGCCCTGACAAGGGCTGTCAGGAATGTGAATACGTAAAGAACGGCTCGCGCTTTCAAAACGGAGATGCTCACCAAGAATGACACCTCCAGTTACAAAAGGGAGAAAACACTGTCAGTCAAACCAGCCAGCAGTTGGACAGCAAAGAGACGGATGGGTTTTGTGTTTTCCCCTTTGGGACGCATACAGTAGTGCACACGGGACTAGGGTTACATCACTATAATTCATTCATTAGCCATCTGGGTGAGACGCGACACCCCCAAGCATTTTACACAGAAACAAAACCTCTGTGCCCTGCTCTCATCAACCCATGGGAACTCAAACCTCTTTATGACTTTTCTTCATCCATGACAGAACCATAAAAGCAAGACATTTTCAATACTCCATATATTCTCCGGCCTTCACTGGGGCATTTACTCCTCTGTAGCTGGAAGGCAATCATCCGTGTTGGGCTCTCTCACGCTTCTGCAACACAACATAAACTGCATCATACCAGGGCCCAACCTCATCTCTCCACCATAAAACCGCATCTGCCCTAGAAGCAGGAACAGGAGCAGCGTCTCGGACAGCGCCTCCATTTGCACCGACCTTCCAGGAACCCCCCCGTGGAGTGAGAAGAGGAGACTGAGAGAGAGAAACGGGGAAGGAGAGAGCAGCCTGTCGAACACGCGCTGGAGCTGGGGTTTAAGAGGGCTTCCCCGCTGATGCGGTAAGGGGGGGGGGGAGGGGGGCGGGCTTATATGCCGCCACGGGACTCAGGCCTATCACACAGCGCCCTGCACACGCGGCGTGCCCAATAGCGGCCCTGCGCTGCTCTCCCCGGCCCGGGCGGTCAGCCAGAGTGCGACTCTGTCACCTGCGCTCAAGAGTGAGGCGTGACCGCAGTGCTCTCCTCCCCCGCCCCCCCCCATTGGCTGGGGCAGCCCTCCGCTCAGCCCCCACACAGACCTGCCGACCGGAGCTCCAGGGCATGATTACCTGGAGAAAAAAAAAACACCACCGGGCCCTAAAACCTCCATTATTACGGGTTAACTACTGCCAGTGCGCAGAATACACCATCACGCTGGCACAAGGCAATACACAACCGCTCCTCGATCTGTGTGTTTTCCATGCACACGATCATGGCACCCCACTGCAATCTCCGAAACGCCCCCCTTCACAGAGAGGAAGCCTGTTATTTGTCATTTCAACACTGCACCGGGTCACACAGTGCGCAGTGCCCACTGCTGCTGCTTATAGCTCTACACACCATGGCGGTACTAGAGGAGGATCGTATCCATTCCACACACTGCCGGGAGCCTGGAGGCTTCTCAGAGGGCTGTGCATAACCAGGTATACCCAGTGACCTGTGGTCCTGGCAGCCTGCTGCAAACACAGGGCAGGAGTATCAGCCCTCCGCTGGGTGAAGAAGTCAATCGCAAGGCAGTGCGGATTAAACAGGCACACCTCAGGGCTCTGACTGTGAAACTGCTGTGCTATCCCCAGCAACCCAAGCGCAATGCCATCGCAACAGGTTTTCAAAGGGCAAAAGACAATAAACAGCAGGATTATCATACCCCCTCCCATCGCTAAACGTGTGTCCCCCCCCATTCACAATGTAGCTTACAGGGCACGCAAGGTCAACACAGAGGTGGGACACCACAGTTCTGCCCTGTTCATCCCTTTCAGACGCTTCACGCACAAAACGCATCTCTTCTCCCCAATAGCTCATTGGGAAGCTATTACTATAAACTATTTTTAGAACAACACTTTGAGCCTTGACAGTGAAGCATAAATATTTAATTGCCCACTGTGTTCTAGTTGCTATTGTTGGTCCCTCTCACATGTTGTCGGTGAGGATCGCCTGCAAAGGCACTCCAACCGACTGGCCTACTCTTCTTCTCAGCAGCAGAAAAATGGCTCCACACCCAGCGGCCAGTTGTTTGCATTCTGAGGGATACGGGTAGTACTCCTGCACACAAACTCCATCTGAACCAGCATGAAGGAGCGTGATTATTATCACCAGCAACACAACACATCGTGTTTGCACACACAGCCCCTGGATTCACCCTGCGCAACAGCTGCGGCGGAACTCTCCGGAGCCGAGAAGGGGCTGGCCGGCTGGGTCCCGGTGACTTCACAACGTGAGCGATCGGGTTGCACAAGGAGGAGGGGCAGGGTTTGTTTTGGAGTGTAGGGCTGGGACTCGCTCAGCGTGCGCAGCATGTAAACACAGCCTCCTCCGCCCTTCTGAGCGGTCTCAGAACAGCCTATCCCACGGCACGGTCCAAACGCACGCGGTCAAACCGTGCCCCAAACGCACTCGCAGGTCCCTGCCTATCCCACGGCACGGTCCGAACGCACGCGGTCGAACCGTGCCCCAAACACACTCACAGGCCCCCGCCTACGCCACGGCACGGTCCAAACGTGTGCAAAAACAGACTCGCAGATCCCCGCCTGTCCCACGACACGGTCCAAACTTGCGCTAAACACACTCAAAGGTTTCTGCCTATCGTACGGGATGGTCCAAACAAGCGCGAAACACACTCACAGGCGCATGCCTATGGCATGGGACGGTCCAAACGTGCGCTAAACACACTCCTGTAGTCAGCCACAGCGCCGACTCTGCTCTTCCGTCGCTCACAGCGCTACACTACAGAAGGGCTGTGCATCGGGAGAGTGGGACTGCAGAAATGCAGAAGGAAGCCTTGACTAAGGCGTGGATGAATCATCCTAAATGTATCAGACTCAGGGCTGACTGTAAACGGCTTTCTGCATTTGTGAATGCCAGCAATGCAAATGCCCATGAAAAGCTTCCACAAACAAAGATGTACAACTGCTAATTAACCGTCTTAGCATGTGTTCAAAATGCCAAACTCAATCAAAAAGGGTTAAACGATCACTTGTTGCTTAGGAAAAATAAAAATACCCCACTACCAATCTAAAAGAATGAATAGCCTAATCACAATTAATTACTCTGAGAGGACGGCAACATCTTTGCAGGGAAATATGCCAGACTGGTTCAGCAAATCAATTCAACAGAAAACTTCAGGCCTTCAAACTTTTGGGCTCCACTAACCAGTATGAAAAAATGTTAATAATAATAAAGTCCACAGTAATGGTAGGATTGAGTGAAAATTTACCAAACTGCTTTAAAAGCGGTGGCTGTCGGACAGATAAAAATTAAAGGAACAACATGTATGACATGATTAATAAAACGTTAAGATTACTGTACACCAGTATCAAACAATCGACAAGCTCAGGCTGAGAAAAATTTTTGCGTCGCAAATATGATCCAGGCTGTGGGATAAAGGTTGCAGCATTAGTCTATCCCAAAAGAATGCACTTGTACAAACAGTGCACTTCCCCACTACCATCAATGAGCATATGCCTCTGCTTCTCTTCTCAAGGTTTCAGGAGCGGCTGCGCCTGTTCGCTTCTGAAAAGGACACACACCTCAATACTCTGCAAAGCACTCCACCCATTCTAATCGCATTCTGACTTTGGAGTGAAATAACTGGTTGAGTGGGTATCACAGTGCCCGGCTAAAATCAAGACGACTTCACACGCACGGGAATGTGTATTTTCACCTTTTCCAGAGTGACATTAACTGAGTTCAACTGATCCCACCAAGAGAATTCTTATGCTGCCTGACATTTGCCTTTGATTTTCATTAACACAGCTCTACAACATAAAAGTGAACAAGCCAACGAGTCAAGCACACTCATTCCTAAAAGAGCAGTGGTATCAGTTAGTTGCCTGTGTTACATATGAACAATTGCAATTGCTCATCTGACCTTTATGGTTTTTGGCAACAACAAAAAAACTGACTGCAACACTTTCTTGAAATAATTCTAACCATGGAATTGCATCGTCAATTTCATAGAAAGCCATTCAATTAACCTCATCCCTGAACTTGCCAGTTCAGAAGGCAATGGTGACCTTATTTGTAAAAAAGTACGCGTTTCCTAAATATATTCTAAAGTGGGTTTCTTTGACAGTCATTCCAACAGACGTCATTACTTGTTTAACTGTAGATTTACATGCCATTCTTTATTGAGGGTCCTCCGTCATTTATTCATTCTGGCGTTAGGACTGAATGTCTGCTGTAACTTTATCTCACGTTTGCTACAAAGTGCTAGAGATATCGTTACCTATATCTGCATCACGCCAACATATATCAAACGTTAGGTAACACACAAGTGGGCGAATTCCATAGTAAAAGTGACACTGTAGCTAGCTAGTCTAAATTATGTCCCGAGAATATGGCTCCTGTTCAGTCTCATGAATGTAACGTTACTTAAAACCAGCTAAATAAAAGTGCTCGTTCATAGACAGCTAGCAAATGACTGAGATAGTTACGACTTAGAAAACTAAATTCTTCCACAGCACATGAGTCTCGCAATAGGCCTTTTTGTCGACATGGTCTCTGTCTGGAGTAGTTAACGGTTACAAGATTTAACGTTAGTGTATAACCTAGACCAAACCTGTGGTAACATAAAATCCAAAAATACATTAACGTTAGTCATTTCCTGCAAGTCAATGTAGTCAATAAAGTGATTGTCTAAGTTAGTGGCCAGCTAGCTCGCTCGTGGGTAGCCATGAGCCATTTTCTGGCTATATAATTAGCCTAGCTGAGTAGCTAGCAAGATAGCAAGTATTACTAGCTAGCTAACCAGGTACTTGATGCTAGCCAGAAAGATACGCGTTATCTAATACAATAGCCACCAAGCAAGCTAATTTGTCCCTCGCGTACGATATCGACCAATGTTAAAACGGTCAACTAGGCTAGCTCGCTAGCTTAGCTTTACTTACCCCAAAATCCCTTCGGAGTAGTTTCTAGTTTTCCAAGGCGTACCCGTGTAGCCGCCATCGCACCCCACCCCCTCGGCCCCTGAGCCGCTGAGCAGAAGGCTACTGTTGAATCCGAATGTGCTCGCCTTGTTATCCCTTTTCCTTTTGTTGCGATGCCCGACGTCCGAGCCACCTCTCCAGACACCAGCGCCACCCACTAGCCCCCTTCCTCTGCTGCCGCCGCCCCTCCCAGCTGCCCGGTTGTTGTGGTTGTTATTGGCTTCCAGGGGTATGAAGTCCTGTTGTTCCGCGATTTCATTCTCGGCCCTTGAGTTAGACATTCCCTGGTTCCTCGCGTCGTTGGTGCCTCCCTGCAGAGACCCGTTCTTGACCGCGTTCACGTTTCCCTCGTTACTGTTCAATTTAGGACTCTGGCTTGACGTGCTACAGCCGGTGCTATAATTATTATTAAAGTACAGATTCCCCAGACCTTGCGTCGTTTCCCAAATCTGCATCCACAGGCTGTTAGCAGGTCCGAGCTGTTCTGGCTGAAACCAGGCGATTCTCGGATCCATCAAACGACACTGCACACAGCCTCCCGACCAAGGCTTAGCTAGTTCGTGGCTATGCGTGTTTAGCTACTAGCTAGCCACTAGTTAGCTAGCTGCCTCTGTCAGGACTGCTTTGCCTTGTACGAATATGTATCCAATTCAGCTACCATTGGACTTGATTTAATCAATCACGAAAACAGAAAGGAAATGGTGACAGAATAAAAGTTCAGTTTCTAGAAATCCAAAAGACGAAAACGTGCTCCCGTTGACTGTTGCTGCGAACCTCGACCCTGCTCTAGCTGGGTCTCAATGGCGGACCATGCATTGTCACCGCGCATACTCGCACGGAATGAGGGGGAGAGGGGAGGCGGGGCTGGGGGGTTGTGCTGGGCGGAGAATATGGGATGTTACGCAACACAGTACAGCATTTTTCAAGTTACATAACAATGAGCAATTGATAAATTGTTGTCTGGCTTAAAGATACGGTGTGTACATATAGCGAACATTTCTCATATTATGATCCTTTGTCAACAAATGAAGTTATTTTTTCTGCCCTAATATAGCAGGCTATAATGTAGACTTAGTTTGCTACTGTCCATTTTGCAGTAACTAACCTGCTAGCTCCTGTAGAAAATTACTGTATCATTTAAAGGTACGAGTACAAAATGTAACTCAACAATTATGTAGGCCTAATACTTGTAAATCACAGCCTAGCAGCTAGTCTAAAAATATCACCCATTATGTTTTAGAGACTACATCTAGCATGTAAAAATTAGCTATGGTTTACTTTATATTTTTTTAATGGTGGGAATTGACCATATCCTATATACATTATTCTAGTTCTGTTCTTGTACTTGTTTCTATGGGCTGTATTTCATCTTAACATTTGTGCTTCTTATCCTGTATTACTTCTTCATGTAATGTTCACCCCTCGTTCTCTCAACTTCCCAATAAGGAATTCTACCAATGATAAAGTTCTGGTCAAGACATTTTAGTTCTTTCAAAGTTCTCCACTGTCCACTGTCACTTTACTCCAGAATTCTTATCACCGGCTGCAATCTTCTCATTGTGCACTCCATTGTCTTTCAGTTATTATTCATTTGTGCATTCAAATCTCTTTAATAACCACGATTCAGTGCATACTGTATTCTCTTTTCCATACCTTCATGAAATTACTTTTTCATATATTGGTCTTTACTCTTAACACCATGAATGCTTTTCCTCGATGATAATGATTGTACTAAATTGTTGCACAATTGCGAATCATAGGCCATTTTTATGTGACGATTATGAATGGCTTATTTTCTCATCTGTCCATTGATCAAATTTGCTGAATTTTTACATACCTAGTGTACATTTCAGGGAGACACATTTGAATTATCAGCAACATCTCCATTGATCTTTTGGATGGTGAGTACATTTTGTCTCAAATTAAACTACATATGCCATTTTGAAAAGTTTGAAAACGTTAAGAACAAAGTTATGGTAAAGTAACTGGTAAGAGTACTGTCATGGTGCTTTTCTTGAATTTCAATGTTTTTCAGCTTACCTGCTTACTTATATAGTCTTAACATGCCTTTTAATAAAACTACATTGTAGCAGCTACAAAACAATCAACCTCACAATCAGCACCTGAAAATGAAAATCAGCCTGGTACCTTGTAGGTCACTAGAGAGCCGATTTTAACAGATGACTCAGTTCAGATCAGGCTTTTGGAAATCAGGTGTAACATGACACCATGACTTACAAAGAGCAACATTTTTATGCCACCTATAAAGGCAATGTGACAGAACAGGTGTCTTCGTTTGTCTTTTTTGAGATACTGCACTTAGTGAATAGAAAATAATAGCTTGGGTATAAGCATGTTGAGAAGAACAGTATGTACATATGTACATCCTGAAATACTTGTTTTTCTTCAGTAGTAGCACTGAAGCAGTTATAACAGATTGACTGTATATTACTTCATTCACAAATGCATTTGCTTGTTTACATGTATGTGTATTTGTGTGTAGTAAAATCTGCATGACCTGTAAAAAGCTAAGACTTAAACCAGTATTCTTGGCACCTTCCAGCTACTGTAACAGCATTTGTAAAATCATTAATTTGAGATGTGAATTAACCGTTGGAACCTAAACCATGTTGCAATTGTAATAAGACTGGCAGCAGCCTCTTAGCTATGCCCTTCTTATGTGCTAAGCTGAGCTAGGGTGGTGCCAGGGTAGCCCGTGTTGGCCACCAGTATGTTAACTGTCACACTTATCGAGTATGTCACAATTGTAATTATGCCGCACACGTAGCAGTCCTTAGGAACTATGAATATATTCTAAAATATACTGAAATAATCTATATATGGTAACACAAATATGCTCATTATTTTAGGATGTAGTAATACATTACATCTACTTGAATTTTCTACATAAGTCCACAAATGTGTGATATATTGCAGTATATTCCATTTCCATAGGGGTGGGGCCTCCTCTACAAATATAGACAGCGTGCGTTCCAGGGTATTAAACAGGGCAGAGGAATAAATCGCTGGTTTGGCATTAATTGAATAAGCAGTGTGAAGTTAATTAGGAAATATCGATATTTCAGATTAGATCTCTCAGGAAATAGCAGACTTTGGTTGTGTGGATCAATAACCTCCTACCTGGGGATGTTTTTTTGGTGGGCAGAGTCAGTAATAATGATCAGTTTGGGCCGGTGATAGCCCAGAAGAACTTTTGTTTTTAGAAATTCTCATTAATAACAAAAACCACACACCCCCTCAGCTGCAGAAATTCACGACATGGTCTCATTAACAGTGTGTGTGTGTAAGGGGGAGTTGCCTAGCTGCATGAGAACCAGCTTGCACAGGTACTCAGTCAGTTAGTACTTGTAAGTGAGTTATAAGTCAGCACCTGGTTCTGCTGGATCCTGGGAAAGACAGACCTCCCTATGACACACAAAATCCAAAGTCACAGCAGCATAAGATCACACATAAAATATCTCAGCCCCCAATCCCTTTCAGCAACAGCCATGGGCCTTTTTTGATGAATGCAATATTTTTATGTGAAAACCCAAGTAGTATTCTGGACATTAAAAAACACTGACAAGCCAGTGAGAAACTATCACACATTTTATAGGCCAATAGAAAATAGTCCAAAATCGTATTAACTTTTTTCAGGCCTTCAGGCTGGATATTGACAACAAACAACCCATGGGAGAAACATGGGCATATATCTATTTGAGTGTCTTTGGGTTGGCAACAAAATATAGCAATTACAATGGTTTCTATGAGTGCTGTACTGTAAAAAGTAATTCTACCCAATCCTGTTCCTGAAGATCTACCATCCTGTAGGTTTTCACTCCAACCCTAATAAAGCACATCTCATTCAATAACTGCAAATATGGTTGAGCTGATGAACATGCGGAAACCTACAGGACATTAGATCTCCAGGAACAGGGTTGGGCAGCTCTGTTTTAGTACAATGGCGAGGAACAGAAACTAGAGAGAAATGGAAACCAGAGAGAAATAGAAACTTAAGCAGAGAAATAGAAACTTAAGCCGAGAAATGGAAAGCTAATGTTACACACTGATCAGACACAAATAATAGCAGAAGACTTTGAACCTCAGCATACAAACAAAGGAAGGATAGTTCAATGTAGATCAGAAATGGGACAAGGAAAAATCTCATATGTCTCACCTGATGAATGTACGTCACAGGATATGCATAAAAACTACAGGTGGGTTTAGAACTCTTTAATGTTCTTCTTGGCTGTTTGGTAGAGCATATTATGTTTGCTATGGCTCTTTACTTGGTGAGGACATTAAAGGATTAAGGGCATCTGACCCCCAAATTTGAGACTTGAACCCCAAGAAGGAAGTAAAATGTGTAGTCTATTAAAAAAAAATCTTTAAATAGACTACACAATTCTAATAGTAAATATTCAAATGTGTTTCCCCAGCCTTCTCTGAAGTTAAATTCTACTGCAATTTCTGACACCCCTATGGTGGGTCATACCATTTCTTAACCGCTGAGACTGCGTGAGTGAGCTTGACTCACTCATTACATGAGTACATTAATTGTTAAGACAGAATGTAAGTCATGGGGGGGGGGGGCTGGTCTATGATCACAACTGTGGATAAACATTAAATCCTGCTGCCGTCACATTGCCTCTGTAGTCTCAGCCTTCTCTTTTGTCCAGTCCTTTTGGTAAGCTGTCCCACCATATGAGCAGTGCTCATTGACAATGATTAACAGAGAAATCTACTGTACTGCTTTCCCCACCTGGATCAAACATGCAGATATCAACCAAGGCACAAACCACGTGATCAAGCTGAACCAATAAGTTCTTAGCACTATTATCTAGGGATTACTCAAGTTATGCTGATGTTGTGACTTTGGTGCCAGCTTCATAAACTGCATTTTTGTTTTGGTGCCTTTAAATGTACCACCAACAATACTGTACTAGAGCATAAGGCAAGGTCCAATGATTTGTTTAAACAAGTCTTTGAAGAAAGGGAACAAACTAAAGAAATCATGTTCAAAAATACAAGGCACATCAAAATAACATGAGAAAATGGGAAGTCTTGGCTAGAGACTGCTGACTGAAAAGGACATTTTGCTTTAATCACAGTTAAGATCAAAAAATCATACTTCTGTCATGGCAATATTGTTGTTACACGCAACTGTTATTTCATTGTCAATTCAATTTGGCACAGTACTATATTTATTCTGTGATGCACTACCAACCAGTTGTGCATGCATATACTATTTTCTTTTTTCCATTTTATTCCTTAACTGTATGATTCCCATGAATTATTTATTAACCCACACAGCGTTAGATGCTATTTCCTTTATATATTGAAATGACATGACTGTGCAGTTCCGATAAATCTATTTTCAGGATGGAGGACAGCTGTTTCTCTGTGGAGGGTTGAGAAAAGGGGGCCCATTCAATACAACATGAGCATACCAAGTATGCCACAGCATACGTTCAGCAACTTCTGTGAAAAAAACCATACCTGCTGGTTTGAACACCTATTTGTGTCCTGCATGCACAACATGAAAAGATACAATATGCTCATAAGATACGTGATATAAATGGCAGGCATTTATATAGCGCCTTTATCCAAAGCGCTGTACAATCGATGCTTCTCCATTCACCCATTCATACACACACTCACGACGATTGGCTGCCATGCAAGGCCCCGACCAGCTTGTCAGGAGCATTTGGGGGTTAGGTGTCTTGCTCAGGGACACTTCGACACAGCCCGGGCGGGGGATCGAACCGGCAACCCTCCGACTGCCAGATGACTGCTCTTACTGCCTGTGCCATGTCGCCCCCGATATATGCTTAGCCCATTTTGTATGCAGTCTGAAAGTAATCATGTTTGTAGAGCAGCTAAATTTGCTATCCACACAAATGGGCGGAGTTGAAGTGCTCTGACTTTGTCAACAGAGTAGTCAGTGGTGTAAGCATGTCTACACTATGCCATGTCTTCAAACACCTCCAATATTCCCACTGACACTGAAGCACCAATAATTCCAAACCACACTGCTATTAACCATTAAATTTGATGAAAACAGAAAACAGTGGATATATTAAATCATGGGGAGGATTCTGGAACTAAAAGGATGAAATAAGCCTGCACAAAGGTTTATAAAAGATTTCAGTCAATCACCTGACTAACAGTCTAAACGTACATTTAGAAAAAGTTATGATGCATCTCTCGAGCAAGACCTGTGACATTCTAATCTCTTTCCTTTGCTTTCACCCATTACATTGTACTTCTCACTTTCCTGTGCTGACAATGTACTTCCAGTAGGCTACACACGTCAACTTCCTATCTGATCCTTTGATGTTCCAGTGAATGCTTTTGTGTGTAGAGTGATATGTACATCTGTTGCCAGAATCAGGTTTGTTTGCATGCAAAGCGGAGTTGCTTATCTTGTTTCGATGACAGGGAAAAGAATGAGAGTTCAGCCTGCAGCCAGAAATGAAAATCATTACAAACTGCAAAATAGCAACACAAAAAAATGTAAAGAAAAAAAAAGAAAAAAAGGCTGAAGCTTCAGGACAACTTTAGGACATGTATTCACCATTACACAGAGAGGAAATCGGAAATAACATAAGATGAGCCAAATTAAGATATAAAGTGAAACAATTTAATTTTAAAATGTCTTTGTACAACAACTGTAAATAATGGAATTAAGTTCAAGGACCACTGAGAAATAAGCAAACTATTCTGTTTAAAAAACTACTATTTAAAAAAATTTCAGTTTTTGTGGATTTAGTGACATCCGTGAAAAAAGTTCAAATACCTATTACATTCAAAACGAAGCCATTTACTAGGAGCACAAAGTGCCTTTAAAAAAAAAAAAAGAGAATCCAGGGGGAAGCATTTTTGGAGAAAGAATTCCTAGAGACAACCAACAATATTGTATGATACAGTAATACTGAGCGAGTGTGGGGGGTGAGCACTCCAATTTTGCTAAAACATTGTATAAATGTTCCTTATATAGTCAGTAGAGAACATGCAGCCTGTTGGATTTGTTGTTCTAGAGATATTGGCTTTTAAAATAAGTGGGGGGGGAAGGTCACTCTTGAGTGCAAATTGGGGGTTGTGTCGATTTTGGAGCAGCACATCATTGGCATTAAAGTAGGGGAAAAACCTTAAAAGAGAAAGTTATGGACATTCAAAATGCTAAGCTGTAATAATGGCTTGTTACATCAGTACCACTTGGTGTATGACTTCTAAGACGAGTAGAGACTTTGGTTAATAACAGCCATAAGGAAAATGAAGTAACGCAAATCATTTATTAAAAAATAATACAAATTTGGGTCCGACCAGAAAAAGCCTTGCATATTCAAGCAAGTATTTGGTAAGGTGGAAAGTTTCCGATCAAAAAGGAAGTTTGTGTACTTCAGAAGGTATAAAAGGCCTACGTATGTACAAACATTTGAGTTGTTACTATCGTGGCATGTTTTGATCGTTTCAAAGTGAACCATAATTCACAATACAACATACATCGATGGCTTCCAACATCAGCGCCACTTGGTGTATGGTACCTAGACATCTTGATTAAGAACAACCACAAGTGAAAAGAAGTAGAATAGATCATTTATTTTAAATACATACAATGTCAAAGTTGGTTTTGGCCAGAAAGTGTTAAGATATTCAACCAAATAGCTGAAGGAAGTTTTCTATTTTCAAGTTTCCAGATGTAGAATAAAAAAAAATAATAATCATATATTTTTTCCTGAGAAATATTATGAAAAATATTATGAAAAAAGTTTTTACCTGATTTAATGCCAAAGATATGATTATCCAAAATCGACGCAAACCCCAATGTCCACTCTCGAGTGACATTTTTATTTTTTGGGTGCCACCCCTCCCTTTTTTATATATCTCTGGATATATATATTTCTTTTTTTCATATGCCCCAGACACTTTTTGGATTTTAGCCGCTTGCTCTTCCACATTTGCTATGCAACATTGTGTGCATGCATCAGACCTTCTGAGCTCCTACTCATCATCAAATATGAAGACCTGACACAAGCAGTGGAAAATAGCCTATAGGGGAGCAATGTGCACACAATTTAGCAATATTGCTGTAAAAAACCCATTGTGAAAATGACAAATTGACACCAAAATATCTTCAGAGGTTTGATTTAACAGTGTTATTACCAGGAATTTATTTTAAACGTTTGAATATTTACATCAGTGTTAATGATGTTTTCATTATAAAAAGATTGTTCACTCGTTATTTAAACTGTAGCTTTATTAGACTGGGACCAATATCTAACAATAAGCAGACATAAGCAACACTGTGCATGATGTTTAAAAAAACATTTAATCAAGTCATTTCAGAGAGTAATTTGCTTCAGACAGAATCCTGAGACAAATGTGAATATTGAAATATTGCTTCTCTGTGGCACTGAATACAATCAAGGTAATGGAACACAAACCAGCTTTGGTACCACCCTTTAAATCTACTTAAAAGATAAATATATTCACACAAATTCTCAATGTCTGGGTTGTGCCCAAAATGGTCAATACAACGTCCAGATAAATACAGTAAAAGACACCAAGACTCAGGATGCTTGGTCACACTCATACATATGAACAAGAAGCCTTACCTCACAAATTAATATTTATTTATCACTGTGTTAAACAGTTAAAAAGTAGGAACACAGAGCATATCTATTTAAAACATCTCAGATATGTATAAACAGGCTAAGGCTAAAACATTTCATAGGGCTCTCATAAAGGTGTTTTTACACATATGGCTTCCAAAAGTGACAGCCAACACTGACGGGATTGAAAAGCACCATCCCATGATCCTCTGCACTTTGGACTGGAGTAGCAGAACCACTCAGTGTTCTACCTCTTCCTTTCCTCTTCTTACGCACGTGAATGACTCTAGCAAACATGTGACCTATCGCCTGTTCCTTGCCATAAGGATTCTGTAAGAAGACGTTTATCTATCAGAGGGTGAAGACAGAAAAGCGCTACTGAATATGCGGCCGTGGTTTCAGGATCAGTTTCCCCGTCTGGAAAAGGAAAAATAAAGAAATAAAAATAAAGAAATAATAAAATAAAGTAATATATATATTTAGATTTATTTTTTAATTTAAAAAAAAAATTTTTTTTAAAGAGATTGCATTAGTACAAACACTACAGTTCCTGCGGGTATTCATGGTGATTTTTTCAGTATTTCACCGCATCCTAAACTACTTGAAGATCATTTCATCAGATCACTTAAGAACAAGGAGAAATTGTTCACTTTAATCATAGTGAGAAAAACAGGTAGATTTTGAACAATTTAGAATAATTTAAACAGACAAGTTTGAGAAGAATTTAAAAAATTGGCCATTCCAAATAACCACAATTGATTTTATTACAAGGATAACATTTCTACCCAAAGCCTTAATTCACTGCTTACTGAAGGCAGCTTCCAAGCCCTTGGTAAATTAATCTATGGGGCTCACCAATTTCAGGCTTTCATGCAAATGTATTACAAAACAGAAGACAACTTACATCATCACAGGACATGTTATATTCTGCAAGTACTGTCCGACAACGGGCCGCAATTCTGAGGAGTTTGCGTTAAAAATAAAAACCACATAAAACGTGAATGTAATTCAGGCAGCTGTACATTATTAAATGAGAAACACCTATTGAAATTACCTTTGCATTTATCAACTTCGAATGATTGTCCAGTTAGTAAATATTCTTAATTCTATTGTAAATGTATAAAGATTATTAATGATGTAAGACTAATGTACCTAAGGGTGATAAGTTTCATTGCTGTTAACCTGCAATTTTCTACCCAGCAACAAACCAATGAAATGGTGTTCTGAAAAGCATTTACTTGTACTTCTTCTTGAGATTCTTGAGCTGGATGAAATGGATGTAATTTAATACAGCTGTCAATCAATTTTGACATGCCCATGTACTAGGAGGGTTGGGGTCAACTTCTGTCCCATAAAAAGCAAACCAAAAAAAGCATTTCAAAGAAGGATGCTGACAACAGCTTACGCCAAAGTATTCAAACATTATTCCAGCCTGAAATAAATAATTACAATTCAAAAGGGTGGCTGCTTTGTGCATTTATTTCTGTAACATAATGCAGGTGCCTGTATATTTTTGATTTATTTAAAGGATACATTGACGGGGCCACAACTCGTTTATGAATCCCAGCAAAGAACAAACCGATCAGTGTGATGCAGCTTATTGTAAAAAAAGGGTGATTCCACAACGACGAGAAGAATGACACCTGCCAAATGAACAGCATTATTAGAACATACAACAGTGTGCCTGGACAAAAAGCCTTTTTCAATCAATATCTATGTGAACAGAAGCAAACCTGACCATGTTAAATGGTAAAAAAAAGTTAAACTTGACATTTCTTTAGATTTTAAAGCAAAATTCCTTTTATTTACATTTTTCACCAGGTCTCTGGCAGTTCTATCTGAAATCTTTCTTGGTCTTCCGCACCTTGATTTCAATCGTTCCACTTCAGAAAAGTTCAGCCTTAGAATTATACTCACCCGGACTCATTGAAACCCTAACAAGTAAATCACCTGGGTCTGGGCCTTAGTAATTATCTTTTTAAAAAGTAACAAAGAATAATCCAAAAGGGTTCCCAAACTATTGCAAAGGGCCCTTTTCCTGTTCTGAGCATTTCTAAACAGTAAAAAATGAAAATAAAAGCAATCTTGCTTTAAAATTTTCGGAAAAAAGCTCATGTTTAACTCTGTACCAGAATTCAGGTTTGCTTTCCAACACATACAGATTCATTGTAACATACATTTAAACCAGGGGTGGCCCACTGCGATAACTAATGATGGCGCAATACAAATCAGTGTCCTGCAGAAAATAAAGATGAATGAAATCTCTGACCTTCTGAGTGTCTGGGTCTATTAACCAGTTCCAAGCCCCAGTTGCTGTACAGACAGATACCACGATCAGAATCACTGTTGAAAGGAGGAGACAGAAGTTAGGGCAGAGCAGGTGACTATTATCTTAACTGGTCCAATAATGGCACATAGTTTAACCTACCTATACAAAATATTCTCAACACCTAAAATGGTAGCTTAAATTTCACTCTACAAAGACTTACTTCGCCACCGGCCTGTTGCAGGCTGCAAACATGACACATACTCTGTCAATCTTCTTTCAAACGCCTTTAGATCTGTCCAAAACAAACAACATGTCATATTCCCAGGCATTTATTTACCATACCTGTGCAACACGTTACCAGGCTTACACATGGATGTTACAAAGGTCCTAAACTAGACGTTTGTACTTGTATGGTAAGCGCTGAATTGTGCCTAAAATGTATTTCAATTATTAGAAGTCAGAATAAAACTGTCAGAGGTTCACTGCTAAATTGTACGA
The DNA here is from genome assembly GCF_963514075.1 of Conger conger. Lineage (NCBI taxonomy): Eukaryota > Metazoa > Chordata > Actinopteri > Anguilliformes > Congridae > Conger > Conger conger. Next base: position 9,154,330 of record NC_083774.1, on the reverse strand, counting down.
CATTTAGGCCAAATGGTACACCCTGTTGACAATATCTATCAGAATCTAAAACTATGTACAAATTACAATAGCCACCAAGAGTAAAATGATGTACAAAGTATGTACTTTCAATTATTAAAAAAAAAAAAAAAAACATGAATAAAATGCCCCACTGTCTTGAGTGTCCGAGTAGTATTCCACTCTAACTTCCCCTAGACCTTTTTGGAGCCCCAGTATGCAGTATGTGCAACTGAAGTGAAGTGCGAGGACCAAAAATAGGTGTGACCCATGCCTTGCCCCCTCCTGAATGCACAAGGTGGTTTGATGTGTGTCAGGTCCAGGTGCATGTTCTACATGTTCAGTGAATGAGCTGGAGGGGGGTCATTCAGCTTCTCGAAGGGCATGCCTAACCTTACGGTTCTGAGCATTTTCTACATGCTGGTAATTAGCCTGTTGTAATCTGTTGGTGTGTGTACATTCAGTACAGCTGCTATTACTGTTCTAATCAGCATCATCATTCTGCTCTAATGACAAAAGCTCGCGGGACATGTATAGGACTTTACAGCCATCTTACGATAGATCAAACGAGCTAGTTTGTAATCCCTTGAAGTTGGATGCATGTTAGCTAACTGACAAGCTAGGTAACGTTAGTTTGGCATATTAAGTTGGCTAACATTAGCTAATGTTACCTCTCTAAATAGCGTTCGCTAAAACGCCAATCAACTATCCGACTATATTTTTTAACTATCTAGCAGTCATTGGACAATCTTATTATTAGACGGTTACATTAGTCATTTCAAAAAACACTGAATGAACACTTGCTACTGGAGGTTAGCTAGCTAGCTAGCTAGCTAGCTAGCTACCTCCCAGAGCCGGCTTGGCACGGTTGTCCTAAAGGCTTTAAATTAATGCCCTATTTCGAGACCTTTTCTTAACGTTCTCCATAACAACATGAAAACTTCATAACACCGTTACTCACAAACAATGAACCAAACAAGGTTGAAGGGATAATATAACTACCTTCTGCCTGTTCCAGTGAATTCATCGTTCCTACTTCTCAAGTACTTAGCTCGCTAGGTTGAACTCGGATCAGGCCCCGGTGCACACAAGAAAATTTCACTGTTGATTGGTCGATTCTGAAACGTTATACTTTCATTGGTTAAAGATATGACCTTCGGTGCCAACAACAAAAAGAAGTACATCCGGTGGCCGTATTTATCTCATTTCTCCAGCATAAAATCAAATCATTTCGCATTTTATATGACTGTCGCATGTAAAACTTTACAGTAGCCTAAAGATGTTTGGTTGTCATAATAATGGTAGGTGCATTACAGCTTTATACCTGATCACAAGCATCAGTTCAGCCAGCTGACATTGTTTGATGATGATGATGATGATGATGATGATTATTATTATTATTATTATTATTATTATTATTATTATTATTGTTATTGTGCTCTGGTTGTTTTGTAGCTGCTACTGTTGCTATGATTCTGAACACATTTCTTTCATTATTCCTTAATTATAACATAAATACATTATTATGTATTTGCTTGAAAGATCAGTATTTTACTTGGTAATTTTAAATTGATGAGTTACAAATACAAACTGTGAATGTTAACCATCCATTCACACTGCACCCCTTTCAATTGGACTCCAAGTAATCTACTACAGATATTAATATCCATTTTTATCTCAAACAAGGGAGGCTTTGAGGACTGTTAGTGTTTTGAACAGCTGTTGTGATGTGCCCAGACAGGAGCTAATATCACTGAGGACTTGTTGAAAGTATGACACCAAAGACATAGACTCAGCAGGACAGGGGTCCTTCTGTGAATTGCATGCTGTGTATCTGATGAGTGATCTCTCTTGATAGCGCTGATTGATTATTTTGGTAGATTAATACGGTAAAATCAAACTTCATTTTCCAATAATTTATGGACATAAAAAACACTGCTATCAGCAGCCATCAGCAACTACAAGACTAATTGAAGCTAATATTACATACCTTGAGCTACTCTTAATAATAACTTTTTGTTTTATTCTGGTGGTTTGCCTCTTTCAGTTGTGGATAAAATATATGTATTAAAATATGCATCCCTCCAGCAATTTCATAATAAAAAGTATTCTGATGGGACCGATCAGATCATGGCAGTAGGTGGCAGCACTGTGTTGTTCTTGTGCTTGGAAATCACTTGTATCTTTTCCATTATAAAAATACACATTCTTGACACTGTTTGACTTCCACATATTAGCTTTACAATACTGTGTCTTCTGTGTACAGGACACTGAACTCTATTATCTCTATGGTCATCAAGATATATAAGAACCCTCGAGATACAGTGTATAAGAACTGGAGACCAGTTCCATGGATTTCCGTGAGAACTGCTAAGTGGCACATGAAGCAAGTTTGACGCTGCCGTGTTTGACATGTTTTTCTGGCACAAGAGCATGCACAATGGTTTATATTTTTGTGCGGCTCCAGAAAAATGAGAGCCACACAGGAGGAGTATTTAGTTCAGTGTGAAGACATTTTATAATTTAAAAGTACTGAAATGAAAGTAGTATCATTTCGCAAATTGGGTAAATTCATAGTTTCAATGGGGAAATTTCCTTTTTGGCTTAATAAACTGTAATACCTCCGGTAACCACTGAAGCTTGCGTTGATCCAGGATTCTCTACTGGAAACTCCAATCCAGTAGGTGGTGGTATTCAGCTAAGGCAGGTTATTATACTTCACAAATATATTCACAAAATAAGAAAAATATCTCGTGTGGAGTTCTAAGATGGCCGCGTCCGTGTAGTGTTTTTGTGCTGTTTTAACACACCATATGTGATTTTAAGTTATTGAAAATGGCAAACGAGAACGCAGCGAAACTTTCCAAAAATCTCCTGCGCATGAAGGTACGAAGACGGGGGACACTGTTTCGTAACGTGTATTTGTATTCTACGAGTACAAATAAGCGGGTTTTTAAGTAGCTAGCTACTAAGCCTGCCATGTCAGTGTGTTCTTTTCATTTCATTCAGTCCAGATAACTTTGCTTGATCCCTGTTTCTCTTCAGTTCATGCAGCGTGGTCTTGATGCTGACGTCAAGAAGCAACTTGAAGAGGAGGAGAAAAGGATCATCAGTGACGAGCACTGGTATCTCGACCTGCCAGAACTTCAAGCTAAAGAGTAAGTTGGTTATTACATGCGGGTGTGGGGACGTTGGCACTTCGGGTCGTTTGTCGTACTGACCCTATTTATGCCATGCTGTGACGTGACTCTTAATTACAATTAAAGGGGTAACACAGTGTACGTCTATATGGGTTTAGGGAATTGTTAAAGCTGATATTCACAATGTCACGGTATATGCAGGAACTTTATTATCGAAGAAAGAAGTTTTGTGCCATGTGAAGAGTTGGTGTACGGCAGAATGTCATTCAAGGGCTTCAATCCTGAAGTTGAGGTAATTTAATGTATTCATCTAACTTCCTTATGCAACGTAAATGCCAGCTAGCTGTGTTGTATTTCATGTAGTATTTTATATCCTTATTGTTTTATAACCTGTTTTTATTTGCTGCAGTTCTGAAATGAATGTATCATAATCTTTGACTGAAAATTTCACCGCAGTGTGGCTTTGATTAATAATCTTATGTAATGATTTTTTTTTGTACAGCAGGAGTCTGTATTGTACAATGTGGGTCTGTCTGTATTTCTATTGCTGATTTCTGTACAATTTTTTTCATTGGATAAAGAAACTGATGGCACTGATGAACACTCAGAACAAAAATGAGGATGAGGAGGAGGGAGAAGATATCACCAGGATGGAAACGGATGTTACAGATGAAGAGATGGCTAGAAGGTAGGAGATCTTATCTTATTTACAATCTGCTACCATAGCAGTCCTGGCCAGAACCTGTTCATATTGAGATTAATTGCTTTTTACTGATATGCATTTTAATGCATGCCGTGATTGGAAGGGATTTACAGTGATCTTGTAACAATGTCTTAACACAAAATTCTTTCCTATTGTACCTGTAAAGCACTCTTGTTTTTTTTTTTTCCATTGCAGATATGAGAGCTTAGTGGGGAGCATGAAAAGAAAATTTGCAACAAAACGTGAGAGATCACAGATTCAGGATGAAGATGGCAAAAGGATGATTGAAGCAAAAGTTAAAAAAGTATTTTTAAAGCCACAGGATTAGGAACATTTTGTGTGTGTGTGTTCTCCTTTAGATTGAATGGTCTTCTGCTGTTTTAAGTTTTATGAAAATATAAATGTTGAATTTTGGACCGGAGGTTGTGAAGGCCAGCTAAGAATGTTGGTCTGTATTTACTTTATCCTTTCTCTGTATATTTGGAGACATAATTTGGACCAATATCCTGATGAAATGTCACCATTTCTACCAAGCTTGGACTTTCGAGCAGGAAGATCCTGGATTGTATCCGAATTGTGCCGGTATACATTTAAACCAACCTTCATCTTGACTCTGATATGGGAACCAAAACATTTACAATGTCCCCAAAGCAAAAACAATTATCTGATCTAATTGAGTTCCATTACTGCAAGTTACTGATGATCTTTTTTGTATTTTTATTTTCAACCCAACCAAAGAAAAAAAATCTGTTGACCATTTTTCCCCTCTGATGGTGCAACTTAGGAAGGGGCTTCCTCCTGCCACGACGACTGACACCTACCGCCAAAATGGAGTAGAATTGTTGAGAGATTGTGTCCTGGTTTAACTGAGGCTCTCAGAATCGTTTACTTGTGGTTGCTTTTCTAAACACCTTTATTTTGGTAAAATGTTTTGTTGACATGACAAGAAAATTCTGAAAGACTTTTACACCACAGAGAAAAGTTCAGTTCAGTTTCTCTTGACGACTGTGTGAAATTAATGACAATAACTTTGTGTTAGTTGTTGTCATCATCAAACTTGAATCAGTGACCTTTTTCAGCCTGTTGTCTGATTTTTACCATGCTGTCAAATGTGAATAATAATGAATCACTCGTATACATAACCACCTGGTGTACATACCTGTATTTATTCTTGTCCTTATTATACATTCCTGTCAACCTCAAGGCATGATACAGAGTTATCTTTGCATTTTGATGCCAGTAAACCTCCAATCAGGTGGAATGGTACCATATACAGTAAGCTTTCCATAGTTGTGGCATTTTCTGATTGTATTCTGATTCAGTTTGTCATATAGCAAGCATATCAGCAAGAGCAAAAGTGACTTCTTTAAATCATTCAATTAAAGCAGCCTTTGTGAAGACCTTTTTAAAAATTGAATGAAATTTAGAGCCTTTGCTGAATAAATTCCATTCACAAAAGCCATTAAAATGTATATTGCTTAATTAAAAATGAAATAATGAGTATAAGGCTGAAGTGCAGACTGACACCTTTAACATCAGGCTATTTACATATCCAGTGATCTGAGTCGGAATCGCAACCTTTTATATACATTTTAGAGGACCAAAAGTAATCGGACAGTTTGCTTCTCCGCTGATGCATTCAAGTGCTCTTGTCGTGAGCCCGGACCCCGTGCCGAGCTCAGACCTCACGTTCCCACGAGCAGTACCCCACGAGGAGGTGTCTCGGAGACAAACTCTCTTTTCCTTTAAGTACTTTCAAACGTCCTGGAGAACTGGTAAGTTCTACTGAACTTCCAGCCCAGTCTCGAAGTGAAGTGGTGTGACGCAACACTTATATGATCTCCTGTATTCACTAGTTTTTCTAGTTGACTCAATTCCACTCAATTATAATTATGATTAAGCATATTTTATTGTAGTCAAGTAAATATAATTATACAGCTCACAGGTTAAATATCATCTTTCAGTTTGCTAATCACATACATTGCTTTATATTCTTTCAACCATATACCGGTGCCTTTACATGATTCACATAAGGTACATATAACCCCTTTGTTTTCTAATTCACCTTTCCACCAGATGTCAAGATACACCCTTCAAATATCCATCCTCTTTGGCCTTTACCTTATCCTATGACTCCCCCTTCAGGGAGATAAAAGCTACTCCTAGAATATTGTGGGCTCGAACACCCCTAAAATTTTCTACTTTTTTCCTACCTTATATAGTATCTTACTGAAAAATAAAAGACATAAAAATGAAAGGAAACTTGGAACTTTAAATCACCTAACAATGCTACCTTCTACCTTAGATAGTATCTTACTGAAAAATAAAAGACATAAAAATGAAAGGAAACTTATAGCTTTAAATCACCTAACAATGCTACCTTCTACCTTATAAGCAATATAAAATATAATTACCACCCACTCCCTAAATATGGCCATCTCGCTTCGTCTCATTTTCCGCGGGATTTGATCCCTCCTCCTTGCTGTTGATGAGCTCTTTGAACAGCTGCATTGGTTTGGGAATCTGGGGCAGGATCAGGACCCAGACTTTCGAAAGACGTGACTTTGCTCCAGTCACTGGCTCCAATGCCGCAGATGTCCTTGGAGACAGCCTTGACCTGCACTTCATACCGTGAGTGCCTGTTGTATGGGATTTGCACTGGTGTGTCCGGTAAACTATACTTCTCCTGCCAGTCAGAGGACCCGCTGCTTCTGTAGCGGTACGTGTACTTCCAGCAGTCTTCGAACACGTCGGGGGGGTTGCAGTGCAGCCTAGCATGTGCCTCTCCATTGTACTGCTGTTCAATTTCTCCGGTGGGCTCCAGGTCAAGTTCACGCAGAAGTCGTTGAGGAATTGCAGATACACATCACTAGGCAGAGGGAGCGCACCACTCCAGCTTGATTATAGTTGTCCTGCGTTGCTCTCTCCTCAACAGCCCATAGATATCTTGTTAAGCTAAATCCTAAGAGCCTTTTTTAATGTCTAAAAGCTCACTCCTTATATATCCTATAACTTGTATAGAAGTGTACTTATTTTGGTAAGACATTCATCCAGAAATATCCCCATTATACCGAGGGGGAAAACACTAGCTCTTATGCAACTTATTTAATGAGCCTATTCATCACTGTTATCTGCCTCACTGTCATAGTCTCTCCTAGACTCTCTCCACACTTTGACTTCATACAAGCCAGCAGTAAGTGCCTTCCACCATCTCAATACATTCTTCAGGTGCTCTTTCTTGTGGCGCCTTAAGGAATCTACAAAGGACATCCAATTAATAGCCGAGTGTAATCCATCACCCAACTCCTCATACTCTTTCATTTCCCAATCGTCCACATGGTTTTCCTCATCTCTTTGCTTTAACCAGGCCTTATGCTCCTCCCCTGTAGGAGCAAGCCCACACTTCTCAACCAAGAATGTTATTATATATTCATGTTACGCATGGCCTCAGTCAGACCTTTAGCCTTGCTCCTTAGTACCCTAAATCTAAGTCCTCCGACTTCAGACTCCTCTGCTGACAAGTAGGGCTGCACATTATCTCTGAACCACATATTTTTCCTCTTACGGGCATTCTTACTACCACCTCAATGGCGTGTGTGAGGGGTTAAAAATGCATTCCTGCCTAACCCCTCTTCTGTCAATCTCTCATCAGGCGGGCCTAGGGCCGGGTCCTCGACACTCTCTTGATGCAGATATAAGAAAGCTTTCAATATCTAGTCTTGATTCTAGGGTTTTCATTGCCTTTGGAGTTATTCCCGTTTGTCAATGTGGGGACCAGACTTGTGGCAATGACATTCAAGGAAGCCGTTATGAGGCTGAGAAAAAAAAACATACATTAAAAACAGACATATACCATGTACATGGTGTATAAAAGAGACATGTACTTGTGTATGTTTTGGATCATGCCTTGTTGTGGGATGAAGCACCTAATAAGGGATGTAATGGATTGCATGGATTGCCCAATATGTATGTAAATAGCCTCAAATTAAAGGTGACAGTCTCATTTAATTTTTCATTTCAAATCCAATGTGCTGGAGTACAGAGCCAAAACAACAGAAATTGTACCGCTGTCCAAATCATGACGCACTAGTAACCAGCACTGATAGATCAGCTGCCCACATTCACTGTTTTCCCGTTATCATACATTTCATAAAAAGTTCTGTGTATGAATTATCCATATGGATGGTTAGTCTTGCATTTAAATAAGAAAGGATATGTAACGATGAGCAAATTTTGCTTCAACCAGATGTGGTTACTGGACTACAGGTTGAAGCAGACTTTTGTGTTTTTGGGAGTAAGTTTACTCTTTAATGACAGGGAAAATTCTTCCTTTAATACTTTATCTATTTCATCATTGGCTATATCCTTCATATCAAGCAGATCAATCCCATCTTGGTAATTGTAGGTGACTTCACTATATGTCCAGCCAATGAGTGCCTTGAATCCAGTGGGTGTCTGCAGGGAGCAGATGGACTTGTTTGTGAATAGAGCCTCTGGTGAGGTCTGATAGAAATTAGAGGTCTCCTGGAAGTGGTCAATGCCCCGTGGTTTTAGAGTGAAGGAGTACATTTGTGAAGTTAAGCTTTTGTTTATAAGACTTGAATTGGCAAAGCTCTCATTTGGAATAAGGGGCTTTCTTCCTGTTTTCTCTAAAATCCACACTCCACTTTTCTCCACAAGGCGGAACACACCAGGGAGCTGTGGTTGATCTTTGCCTGAGACGAGTTCAATGGGATGCCATAGTTGATAAGACACCCCAAAGCTCACATCTGCAATGTATGATTTCCCATTAATTAGGACCTTGTTAATGAGATGGGACTCATTTGGGTTAAATTCTTTTTTGTCTCTATTGAACACTCTTGACCCCAGTGTTGTGTTGGTGTAGCCCATCTCTTTCAGTACCCATGAGAAGAGATGGTTGTTTTCCATGCACCAACCCCCTCGATTATTCTTCACAATTTTGGTGTAGATGGACTCCAGGTCCGTGGTGATCCACTCTCCACAGTGAATGCTGAGGTTTTCAAATGGGATTGACAGGACATGTTGCCGGTGGAGATTCTTTAGGGTTTCCAGATCTGCTTTGTCAGAAGGACCATTGTAGCCAATCCTCTCAAAGTAGCTCTCCAGATTCATGTTGCCCTGCTAAAAACAATTCTGTTACAGTTTATCTTTGTCACATCTATCATGTATATATTAGTGTAATCTTTGACATGCACTCAGTGACCACTTTATTAGGTATTTATTACTTATTTTTTCTTCTGCTGCTGTAGCCCATTCACTTCAACATTGGACGTGCTGCATGTTCAGAGCAGCATACCAGTGTTGTAATGTGTAGTTATTTGAGTTACTGTCGCCTTCCTGTCAGCTTGAGTTTTGCCATTCTCCTCTGACTTCTATCATTCACAAAGTTGGTGTGATTAAATGAGCATGAATAATTTAGCCTAATATATATACCTATTGCAGTTAAAATTAAATGGCACTGTATGCAAGTCATCTGAAAAGACTATCAATGTAGAAGAACAGCATTCTGATTACCTAAGACCTAACTTTATTGCGAATTAAATGTATTCTTATATCAAATAACCATGACTTTGTGGTCGCCGGATTCGGTGTGAAATTTAACTGAAGGCTGTGTATTCCGGTACAAATGATTCACTGAGTGAATAATTAGCCATTGCAACAGGTTTTGGATTTATCATTATTTTACGAACATGAGCCACTAACTACAGCAAGTTAAAACTTGTACTATTTACACAACCACATCACTGTAAAGAATAAACTTTCGTCCGCACACAATAGCAACTTCAAATCCAATGTGCTGGAGTAATCCAATAAAATAGTAGATTAATTCAGTTGTTTAAACCGTTACTTTCACTTTCGGCAGAAAATGTCAACTTCAACATTTCATTCACTTTCAAATAGAACAGAAAGTAATGATGGAAATTGGGTACGATGAATATAAGGTTGGAAAAAAAACGGAATTATCCTTTAAGCATATTGCCAAATTAACATAGGCTACCACTGGAGGGTACAGCTGAACAGACGCATTCTTGCAGTTAGGCAATTTACCAGTAAGTCAGTTGGAGGTTCCAAAGCTCTACCCCTTGCCTGCTGCTACTTCAGACATCCACAGCCGGGAACTTACCAGAGAGCGTCTATAAAAGTCCTGGAGAGAGAGTTCGGACGCGGGAGGGGCCAGGCAGAGAATCACCCGGATGCATTACGTGCTGCATAAGAGCTTTCTGTCTATTGACTTAGCTTTATATTGGCCAAGCAAACTATATTAACTGCATTATCACTTTGCTTGCCAGCTGAACTGCAACAGTTAGATAGCTAATCTATCACTGAAGTAATATATTAGTCAACATTGTATATTATGTTCTTACAGACCTTAGACAAGAGATTGGACACAGGGCTCCGTAAACTTTCTACTGTAAAAAAAAAGGTATAAAAATTCAATATTTTCCCAAAACTTCTGGACCAAAACAACCATTATTTCACAAGTTACTACACATAATACAATGTAGTATTTAAGAAAAACGACCAATTAGCTTTTCTTTGGTTGTTAAATCAGCTTGGGTTTTTACATGTAAGTCAATGGGGGAAAGCCCTTTTGCACTCAGCATGCATACTTCTGAGTGCTTCACTGCCTGGCCTTTAGATTGAATGGTCTTCTGCTGTTTTAAGTTTTATGAAAATATAAATGTTGAACTTTGGACCGGAGGTTGTGAAGGCCAGCTAAGAATGTTGGTCTGTATTTACTTTATCCTTTCTCTGTATATTTGGAGACATAATTTGGACCAATATCCTGATGAAATGTCACCATTTCTACCAAGCTTGGACTTTCGAGCAGGAAGATCCTGGATTGTATCCGAATTGTGCCGGTATACATTTAAACCAACCTTCACCTTGACTCTGATATGGGAACCAAAACATTTACAATGTCCCCAAAGCAAAAACAATTATCTGATCTAATTGAGTTCCATTACTGCAAGTTACTGATGATCTTTTTTGTATTTTTATTTTCAACCCAACCAAAGAAAAAAAATCTGTTGACCATTTTTCCCCTCTGATGGTGCAACTTAGGAAGGGGCTTCCTCCTGCCACGACGACTGACACCTACCGCCAAAATGGAGTAGAATTGTTGAGAGATTGTGTCCTGGTTTAACTGAGGCTCTCAGAATCGTTTACTTGTGGTTGCTTTTCTAAACACCTTTATTTTGGTAAAATGTTTTGTTGACATGACAAGAAAACTCTGAAAGACTTTTACACCACAGAGAAAAGTTCAGTTCAGTTTCTCTTGACGACTGTGTGAAATTAATGACAATAACTTTGTGTTAGTTGTTGTCATCATCAAACTTGAATCAGTGACCTTTTTCAGCCTGTTGTCTGATTTTTACCATGCTGTCAAATGTGAATAATAATGAATCACTCGTATACATAACCACCTGGTGTACATACCTGTATTTATTCTTGTCCTTATTATACATACAGAGTTATCTTTGCATTTTGATGCCAGTAAACCTCCAATCATGTGGAATGGTACCATATACAGTAAGCTTTCCACAGTTGTGGCATTTTCTGATTGTATTCTGATTCAGTTTGTCATATAGCAAGCATATCAGCAAGATCTCAGCAAAAGTGACTTATTTAAATCATTCAATTAAAGCAGCCTTTCCCAACTAGTGTGCTGTGAAGACCTTTTTAAAAAATGAATGAAATTTAGAACCTTTGCTGAATAAATTCCATTCACAAAAGCCATTAAAATGTATATTGCTTAATTAAAAATGAAATAATGAGTATAATGCTGAAGTGCGATACCTTTAATATCAGGCTATTTTTTCATATCCAGTGATCTGAGTAGGAATCGCAACCTTTTATATACATTTTAGAGGACCAAAAGTAATTGGACAGTCCGCTTCTCCGCTGATGCATTCAAGTGCTCTCTTGATGCAGATATAAGAAAGCTTTCAATATCTAGTCTTGATTCTAGGGTTTTCATTGCCTATGGAGTTATTCCCGTTTGTCAATGTGGGGACCAGACTTGTGGCAATGACATTCAAGGAAGCCGTTATGAGGCTGAGAAAAAAAACATACATTAAAAACAGACATATACCATGTACATGGTGTATAAAAGAGACATGTACTCGTGTATGTTTTGGATCATGCCTTGTTGTGGGATGAAGCACCTAATATGGGATGTAATGGATTGCCCAATATGTATGTAAATAGCCTCAAATTAAAGGTGACAGTCTCATTTAATTTTTCATTTCAAATCCAATGTGCTGGAGTACAGAGCCAAAACAACAGAAATTGTACCGCTGTCCAAATCATGACGCACTGGTAACCAGCACTGATAGATCCCGTTATCATACATTTCATAAAAAGTTCTGTGTATGAATTATCCATATGGATGGTTAGTCTTGCATTTAAATAAGAAAGGATATGTAACAATGAGCAAATTTTGCTTCAACCAGATGTGGTTACTGGACTACAGGGTGTAGCAGACTTTTGTGTTTTTGGGAGTATGTTTACTCTTTAATGACAGGGAAAATTCTTCCTTTAATACTTTATCGATTTCATCATTGGCTATATCCTTCATATCAAGCAGATCAATCCCATCCTGGTAATTGTAGGTGACTTCACTATATGTCCAGCCAATGAGTGCCTTGAATCCAGAGGGTGTCTGCAGGGAGCAGATGGACTTGTTTGTGAATAGAGACTCTGGTGAGGTCTGAAGCAATTTAGAGGTCTCCTGGAAGTGGTCAATGTCCCGTGGTTTTAAAGCAAAGGAGTATATTTGTGATGTTAATGTTTTGTTTATAAGACTTGAATTGGCAAAGCTCTCGTTTGGAATAAGGGGCTTTCTTCCTGTTTTCTCTAAAATCCACACTCCACTTTTCTCCACAATGCGGAACACACCAGGGAGCTGTGGTTGATCTTTGCCTGAGACGAGTTCAATGGGATGCCATAGTTGATTAGACACCCCAAAGCTCACATCTGCAATGTATGATTTCCCATTAATTAGGACCTTGTTAATGAGATGGGACTCATCTGGGTAAAATTCTTTTTTGTCTCTATTGAACACTCTTGCCCCCAGTGTTGTGTTGGTGTAGCCCATCTCTTTCAATACCCAAGAGAAGAGCTGGTTGTTTTCAAAGCACCAACCCCCTCGATTATTCTTCACAATTTTGGTGTAGATGGACTCCAGGTCCGTGGTGATCCACTCTCCACAGTGAATGCTGAGGTTTTCAAATGGGATTGACAGGACATGTTGCCGGTGGAGATTCTTTAGGGTTTCCAAATCTGCTTTGTCAGAAGGACCATTGTAGCCAATCCTCTCAAAGTAGCTCTCCAGATTCATGTTGCCCTGCTAAAAACAATTCTGTTACAGTTTATCTTTATCACATCTATTGTGTATATATTAGTGTAATCTTTGACATGCACTCAGTGACCACTTTATTAGGTATTTATTACTTATTTTTTCTTCTGCTGCTGTAGCCCATTCACTTCAACATTGGACGTGCTGCATGTTCAGAGCAGCATACCAGTGTTGTAATGTGTAGTTATTTGAGTTACTGTCGCCTTCCTGTCAGCTTGAGTTTTGCCATTCTCCTCTGACTTCTATCATTCACAAAGTTGGTGTGATTAAATGAGCATGAATAATTTAGCCTAATATATATACCTATTGCAGTTAAAATTAAATGTATGCAAGCCATCTGAAAAGACTATCAATATAGAAGAACAGCATTCTGATTACCTAAGACCTAACTTTATTGCGAATTAAATGTATTCTTATATCAAATAACCATGACTTTGTGGTCGCCGGATTCGGTGTGAAATTTAACTGAAGGCTGTGTATTCCGGTACAAATGATTCACTGAGTGAATAATTAGCCATTGCAACAGGTTTTGGATTTATCATTATCTTACGAACATGAGCCACTAACTACAGCAAGTTAAAACTTGTACTATTTACACAACCACATCACTGTAAAGAATAAACTTTCGTCCGCACACAATAGCAACTTCAAATCCAATGTGCTGGAGTAATCCAATAAAATAGTAGATTAATTCAGTTGTTTAAACCTAACGTTACTTTCGCTTTCGGCAGAAAATGTCAACTTCAACATTTCAGTCACTTTCAAATAGAACAGAAAGTAATGAGGAAATTGGCTACTATGAATATAAGTTTGGAAAAAAACGGAATTATCCTTGAAGCATATTGCCAAATTAACATAGGCTACCACTGGAGGGTACAGCTGAACAGACGCATTCTTGCAGTTAGGCAATTTACCAGTAAGTCAGTTGGAGGTTCCAAAGCTCTGCCCCTTGCCTGCTGCTACTTCAGACATCCACAGCCGGGAACTTACCAGAGAGCGTCTATAAAAGTCCTGGAGAGAGAGTTCGGACGCGGGAGGGGCCAGGCAGAGAATCACCCGGATGCATTACGTGCTGCATAAGAGCTTTCTGTCTATTGACTTAGCTTTATATTGGCCAAGCAAACTATATTAACTGCATTATCACTTTGCTTGCCAGCTGAACTGCAACAGTTAGATAGCTAATCTATCACTGAAGTAATATATTAGTCAACATTGTATATTATGTTCTTACAGACCTTAGACAAGAGATTGGACACAGGGCTCCGTAAACTTTCTACTGTAAAAAAAAAGGTATAAAAATTCAATATTTTCCCAAAACTTCTGGACCAAAACAACCATTGTTTCACAAGTTACTACACATAATACAATGTAGTATTTAAGAAAAACGACCAATTAGCTTTTCTTTGGTTGTTAAATCAGCTTGGGTTTTTACATGTAAGTCAATGGGGGAAAGCCCTTTTGCACTCAGCATGCATACTTCTGAGTGCTTCACTGCCTGGCCTTTAGATTGAATGGTCTTCTGCTGTTTTAAGTTTTATGAAAATATAAATGTTGAACTTTGGACCGGAGGTTGTGAAGGCCAGCTAAGAATGTTGGTCTGTATTTACTTTATCCTTTCTCTGTATATTTGGAGACATAATTTGGACCAATATCCTGATGAAATGTCACCATTTCTACCAAGCTTGGACTTTCGAGCAGGAAGATCCTGGATTGTATCCGAATTGTGCCGGTATACATTTAAACCAACCTTCACCTTGACTCTGATATGGGAACCAAAACATTTACAATGTCCCCAAAGCAAAAACAATTATCTGATCTAATTGAGTTCCATTACTGCAAGTTACTGATGATCTTTTTTGTATTTTTATTTTCAACCCAACCAAAGAAAAAAAATCTGTTGACCATTTTTCCCCTCTGATGGTGCAACTTAGATTGTGTCCTGGTTTAACTGAGGCTCTCCTAATCGTTTACTTGTGGTTGCTTTTCTAAACACCTTTATTTTGGTAAAATGTTTTGTTGACATGACAAGAAAATTCTGAAAGACTTTTACACCACAGAGAAAAGTTCAGTTCAGTTTCTCTTGACGACTGTGTGAAATTAATGACAATAACTTTGTGTTAGTTGTTGTCATCATCAAACTTGAATCAGTGACCTTTTTCAGCCTGTTGTCAGATTTTTACCTTGCTATCAAATGTGAATAATAATGAATCACTCGTACACATAAACACCTGGTGTACATACCTGTATTTATTCTTGTCCTTATTATACATACAGAGTTATCTTTGCATTTTGATGCCAGTAAACCTCCAAACATGTGGAATGGTACCATATACAGTAAGCTTTCCACAGTTGTGGCATTTTCTGATTGTATTCTGATTCAGTTTGTCATATAGCAAGCATATCAGCAAGATCTCAGCAAAAGTGACTTATTTAAATCATTCAATTAAAGCAGCCTTTCCCAACTAGTGTGCTGTGAAGACCTTTTTAAAAAATGAATGAAATTTAGAACCTTTGCTGAATAAATTCCATTCACAAAAGCCATTAAAATGTATATTGCTTAATTAAAAATGAAATAATGAGTATAATGCTGAAGTGCGATACCTTTAATATCAGGCTATTTTTTCATATCCAGTGATCTGAGTAGGAATCGCAACCTTTTATATACATTTTAGAGGACCAAAAGTAATTGGACAGTCCGCTTCTCCGCTGATGCATTCAAGTGCTCTCTTGATGCAGATATAAGAAAGCTTTCAATATCTAGTCTTGATTCTAGGGTTTTCATTGCCTATGGAGTTATTCCCGTTTGTCAATGTGGGGACCAGACTTGTGGCAATGACATTCAAGGAAGCCGCTATGAGGCTGAGAAAAAAAACATACATTAAAAACAGACATATACCATGTACATGGTGTATAAAAGAGACATGTACTCGTGTATGTTTTGGATCATGCCTTGTTGTGGGATGAAGCACCTAATATGGGATGTAATGGATTGCCCAATATGTATGTAAATAGCCTCAAATTAAAGGTGACAGTCTCATTTAATTTTTCATTTCAAATCCAATGTGCTGGAGTACAGAGCCAAAACAACAGAAATTGTACCGCTGTCCAAATCATGACGCACTAGTAACCAGCACTGATAGATCCCGTTATCATACATTTCATAAAAAGTTCTGTGTATGAATTATCCATATGGATGGTTAGTCTTGCATTTAAATAAGAAAGGATATGTAACAATGAGCAAATTTTGCTGCAACCAGATGTGGTTACTGGACTACAGGGTGTAGCAAACTTTTGTGTTTTTGGGAGTATGTTTACTCTTTAATGACAGGGAAAATTCTTCCTTTAATACTTTATCGATTTCATCATTGGCTATATCCTTCATATCAAGCAGATCAACCCCATCTTGGTAATTGTAGGTGACTTCACTATATGTCCAGCCAATGAGTGCCTTGAATCCAGAGGGTGTCTGCAGGGAGCAGATGGACTTGTTTGTGAATGGAGACTCTGGTGAGGTCTGAAGCAATTTAGAGGTCTCCTGGAAGTGGTCAATGTCCCGTGGTTTTAAAGCAAAGGAGTATATTTGTGATGTTAATGTTTTGTTTATAAGACTTGAATTGGCAAAGCTCTCGTTTGGAATAAGGGGCTTTCTTCCTGTTTTCTCTAAAATCCACACTCCACTTTTCTCCACAATGCGGAACACACCAGGGAGCTGTGGTTGATCTTTGCCTGAGACGAGTTCAATGGGATGCCATAGTTGATTAGACACCCCAAAGCTCACATCTGCAATGTATGATTTCCCATTAATTAGGACCTTGTTAATGAGATGGGACTCATCTGGGTTAAATTCTTTTTTGTTTCTATTGAACACTCTTGCCCCCAGTCTTGCGTTGGTGTAGCCCATCTCTTTCAATACCCAAGAGAAGAGCTGGTTGTTTTCAAAGCACCAACCCCCTCGATTATTCTTCACAATTTTGGTGTAGATGGACTCCAGGTCCGTGGTGATCCACTCTCCACAGTGAATGCTGAGGTTTTCAAATGGGATTGACAGGACATGTTGCCGGTGGAGATTCTTTAGGGTTTCCAGATCTGCTTTGTCAGAAGGACCATTGTAGCCAATCCTCTCAAAGTAGCTCTCCAGATTCATGTTGCCCTGCTAAAAACAATTCTGTTACAGTTTATCTTTATCACATCTATCATGTATATATTAGTGTAATCTTTGACATGCACTCAGTGACCACTTTATTAGGTATTTATTACTTATTTTTTCTTCTGCTGCTGTAGCCCATTCACTTCAAGATTGGACGTGCTGCATGTTCAGAGCAGCATACCAGTGTTGTAATGTGTAGTTATTTGAGTTACTGTCGCTTGAGTTTTGCCATTCTCCTCTGACTTCTATCATTCACAAAGTTGGTGTGATTAAATGAGCATGAATAATTTAGCCTAATATATATACCTATTGCAGTTAAAATTAAATGTATGCAAGTCATCTGAAAAGACTATCAATATAGAAGAACAGCATTCTGATTACCTAAGACCTAACTTTATTGCAAATTAAATGTATTCTTATATCAAATAACCATGACTTTGTGGTCGCCGGATTCGGTGTGAAATTTAACTGAAGGCTGTGTATTCTGGTACAAATGATTCACTGAGTGAATAATTAGCCTGAGGGACATCCAGAGCTGGATGGACAACCACCATCTAAAGCTCAACCCAGGTAAAACTGAAATGATATTCATCCCTGCTAATACTTCTCCCCATCTGGATCTCTCCATTTCCCTCGGGGATACCACACTCACGCCGTCACCCAGTGCAAGGAACCTCGGCGTGGTGATGGACAGCAGACTGTCCCTTTCCGAGAACATTGCGGCGGTGACCCGGTCTTGCAGGTTCTTCCTATACAACATATGGAGAATCCGCCCCTTTCTCACCCCCTACTCGACCCAGCTCCTGGTCCAAGCGATGGTTCTGTCCCGCCTGGACTACTGCAATTCCCTCTTGGCTGGCCTCCCAGCGTCCGCCATCAGACCCCTCCAACTCATCCAGAATGCAGCAGCTCGTCTGGTCTTCAACCTTCCCAAATACTCACACGTCACCCCCCTGCTTACTTCCCTCCACTGGCTGCCTGTCATGGCTCGCATCAAATTCAAAACATTGGTGCTAGCCTTCCAAGCAGTTAAAGGGTCTTCCCCAGCTTATCTGCAAAAAATCATCAGACCCTACACCCCTGCCAGACCTCTTCGTTCAGCCTCCACAGGCCGCTTGGCACCTCCCCCTCTCCGAACCTCCACCTCACGCTCACGACTACTGTCTGTTCTGGCTCCACGGTGGTGGAACGAACTCCCCGTTGAGGTCAGAACTATAGAATCTCTCCCCACCTTCAAGCGCAAGCTGAAGACACACCTCTTCAAGCAGCACCTCTCCCCATCCCTCCCTACCTCCCTGTGAACCTTAATTGTTGTCTCTGTGACTTGCTTTGTGTATCGGTATTTTTAGTTGGCTAGGTAAGCAGTGTTTTGATAGTTAACTTTGGTGACTTTTGCTCTGTTTGTTTGTTTAAAAAAAAAAAAAAAAAAAAAAAAAAAAAGGCCCTTGTCCTTATCTTTGTTGTACAGGTAGCAGTTGAAATTGTACTTACCTCTAGGGTCTTTCAGCGAACTTATCCCTGGTTCTGGGTATGCACTTTGTTGTACGTCGCTCTGGATAAGAGCGTCTGCCAAATGCCAATAATGTAATGTAATGTAATGTAGCCATTGCAACAGGTTTTGGATTTATCATTATCTTACGAACATGAGCCACTAACTACAGCAAGTTAAAACTTGTACTATTTACACAACCACATCACTGTAAAGAATAAACTTTCGTCCGCACACAATAGCAACTTCAAATCCAATGTGCTGGAGTAATCCAATAAAATAGTAGATTAATTCAGTTGTTTAAACCTAACGTTACTTTCACTTTCGGCAGAAAATGTCAACTTCAACATTTCCTTCACTTTCAAATAGAAAGTAATGATGGAAATTGGATACGATGAATATAAGTTTGGAAAAAAATGGAATTATCCTTGAAGCATATTGCCAAATTAACATAGGCTACTTCTGGAGGGTACAGCTGAACAGACGCATTCTTGCAGTTAGGCAATTTACCAGTAAGTCAGTTGGAGGTTCCAAAGCTCTGCCCCTTGCCTGCTGCGACTTCAGACATCCACAGCTGGGAACTTACCAGAGAGCGTCTATAAGTCCTGGAAAGAGAGGTTGGACGCGGGAGGGGCCAGGCAGAGAATCACCCGGATGCATTACGTGCTGCATAAGAGCTTTCTGTCCATTGACCTAGCTTTATATTGGCCAAGCAAGCAAACTATATTAACTGCATTATCACTTCGCTTGCCAGCTGAACTGCAACAGTTAGATAGCTAATCTATCACTGAAGTAATATATTAGTCAACATTTTATATTATGTTCTTACAGACCTTAGACAAGAGATTGGACACGGGGCTCCGTAAACTTTCTTCTGTAAAAAAAAAGGTATAGAAATTCAATATTTTCCCAAAACTTCTGGACCAAAACAACCATTGTTTCACAAGTTACTACACATAATACAATGTAGTATTTAAGAAAAACGACCAATTAGCTTTTCTTTGGTTGTTAAATCAGTTTGGGTTTTTACATGTAAGTCAATGGGGGAAAGCCCTTTTGCACTCAGCATGCATACTTCTGAGTGCTTCACTGCCTGGCCCTTCCCACACTCTCCAGGTCTTATATATGCTCCATGGCTACGACACTGTGGAAGGAAGATATCAGTTGCGTCCCATAAGCCAGAAAGTGCATACTCCTTCACTCCACGACCACCCTCCTCCACGCCATGCCCCCGAAACCGATCATTGTGGACTCCCTCCCTCCACTGTCATTTCCATTTTCAAGGTAGATGAACGAAAAGGTTATAATTCCGCCCTCCTCCACTCCCCAGGTCGAGTGTACAACAATGTATGTTCCAGCAGAAGTCTTTTCACATTTCTGGGTTCATATATTTATTTGTACATAAAACCGGCATGACTAAATAAGCCCAGTAGCTACCATTATTTCAGTAGCCTACATAAACATGCATGGATGAATTTATTCAACCAACCGTTTCCACATGACATAATTATTACCAATACATTTGTTACAGTGGGAAATACTTGTTTTTCGATGTGAACACTGAACATTGGACAACGTTAACTCGCACATGAAGCAAAGTGTCATATAGGCTAGACTACATTTCACTAATCTACAGAACTGTTTCTGAATTAGCGTACGTGAGATGCAACTGACAATAGCAAAGAAGATAATTGTTACGCTACTAGGTGTTCTGATCGCACACACCAGGATTCTGGGATTACAGTACATCGCTATGTTTGTATAGATTGTTACTTTCATCCAATGTTGCTGGTTACGTATGAAGTAGTGTCTTGAGGCGACCGCAAAGTCATGTTCGTGTTTTTACAGGCCATTGTATCCTACTATGCAACTTGTACTGGAAACTTACAAGCAATTTTGTGAATGGGCTGACCACGTATACGATCTGTAATTGGCTATGGGGATGTGTGTGGGCTCGGCAAAAAAAACCGATTATGATAGGGCTATTTCTTCAACACAGAATGTTCACTTTGATGATGACAAAAAGTCGAAAAACGCTTGTCTCAATTTTCTTCACTCCCCCTCCTTCACTCATTTGCTCCACATTCTTCCGCTGGAGTAAAGGAGTGGTTAGTTAACCCCTTAAGCAGATGCTGAGCATTGTGATGCTTCTCATTCACCCCTACCCACCAGCCAACCAGCTCATTAGGAGCATTTGGGGGCTTCGGCGTTTTGTTCAGGGACACGAAGACACACCCAGTGCAGGATCGATCCAGCAACCCCCTGACTGCCAGACGACTGCTCTTACTGCCTGAGTCAATGTCACATGCAGCCATACCCACCCACCCAACTGCTTCATATCTTGTACAATTTAACTTGTGCCTCTCCTGCCCACCATACCCTCCCCCGCCATTCACATCTTCCTCCTACCCACAACACCCCACCAAACCACTGTGATAACACACACAAATTGAAAAAAAAGCATACAAATAATAATCATAATGATGATAATATAAGCATAAAATTTACAGGCTTCAGAAGAATGGATATGAGAACAAAATATGATTTATTCAATTCAGCTGTACTTGCATAACATTTTGTCACATGTATTTCACTGTTCATTGTAAAGCAACTGGTGTGTGATTTAGCCAATAAGAAACACAATGAAAAATGGAAATGGGGCTGCTGAGTGGCTCATGCTGTTAAGGCAGTGTTCTAGTTCATGGATATTCACAGTTTTTAATCTGGATCATGCCTGCTGGCTGGGATGAGGGCATGTCATTGTGCACTAGTAACCCGCGCTGGTCCATCAGCTGCCCCACGTTCTCAAATTATCTCATGCAAAGCTCTGTGTATGAATTGTAGTGCAGTGCCGCCTCACAGCAAGGAGGTCCTGGGTTCGAATCCTCGTCAGCTGGGGCCTCTCTGTGTGGAGTTTGCATGTTCTCCCTGTGTTTGTGTGGGTTTCCTCCGGGTACTCCGGTTTCCTCCCACAGTCCAAAGACATGCAGGTTAGGCTGATTGGAGAGTCTGAATTGCCCATGGGTGTGGGTGTGGGTATGTGGGTGAATGGTGTGTGTGCCCTGCGATGGACTGGCGACCTGTCCAGGGTGTAGTCCTGCCTTTCGCCCAATATATGCTGGGATGGGCTCCGGCCCCCTGCGCCCCTGTTCAGGATAGGCGGGTTAGGATAATGAATGAATGAATGAATGAATGAATGCTTAGTATTGCATTGAGTTAAGAGTCAGTTACAAATCTTCAACCAGATGGGGTTGAAAGAGTCAGTTGCAACCAGATGGGGTTACTGGACTAAAGGCTGTTGTCACCTTTCATGTTTTAGGGAGTATGTTTACTCTTCAATGACATGGAAAATTCTTTGTTTAATACTTTATCTGTTTCATCATTGGCTATATCCTTCATATCAAGCAGATCAACCCCATCTTGGTAATTGTAGGTGACCTCACTATATGTCCAGCCAATGAGTCCCTTGAATCCAGAGGGTGTCTGCAGGGAGCAGATGGACTTGTTTGTGAATAGAGACTCTGGTGAGGTCTGAAGCAATTTAGAGGTCTCCTGGAAGTGGTCAATGCCCCGTGGTTTTGAAATGTAACTGAAGGCTGTATATTCCGGTACAAATGAATATGGGCGGCCATCAAAGTGAAAAGACACTGCGTAATAGTCTAATGTTTCACTGAGTGAATAATCAGCCATTGCAGCAGGTTTTGGATTTATCATTATCTTACGAACATGAGCCACTAACTACAGCGAGTTAAAACTTCTCCCATTTACACAGCCACATCACTGTAAAGAATACATTTTTGTACGCACACAATAGTGTAATTATAGATCTAACGTTACTTTCAATTATTATTATTTTTTTTTTTTTCATTTCCTAATATCTACACCTTTTCACTTTCAAATAGAACAGAAAGAAATGATGGAAATAATAGGCTACTATGAAGATAAGGTTGGAAATGAACATATGCTACTTCTGGAGGGTGCACCTGTGTAGATGCATTCTGGCAGTTATGCAACTTACCAGTGTGTCAGTTGGAAGTTGCAAAGATCTGTAGTCTGCCTGCTGCCACTTCAGATATCCACAGCCAGGAACTTACCAGAGAGCGTTTATAAGTCCTGGAGGGAAAGGTCGGACGCGGGAGGGGCCAGGCAGTGAATAACCTGGATGCATGCATGCCGCAAAATAGTTTTTGGTCCATTGACTTAGCTTTATATTGGCCAAACAAGCAAACTACACTCACCGAGCACTTTATTAGCAACATTTTTACTTTTTTACACCTACTTATTCATGCTATTATCTAATCAGCCAATTGTGTGGCAGCAGTACAATGCATACAATCATGAAGATACAGGTCAGGAGCTTCAGGTAATGTTCACACCAACCATCTGAATGGGGAAAACAAAAATTATTTCAAATTGCCCCAATTTTCTTCACTCCCCCTCCTTCATTCCTTTGCTCCACATTCTTCTGCTTGAGTAAAGGAGTGGTAGTGGGGAGTGGAGTTTTTTTGGTTGGAAACATTATTTCTGACTGAGTGGCCAGAGACTGATTCCCCCCATGGCCAGTTAACCCCTTAAGCAGATGCTGAGCAGCGGTAATGGTAAATGTCTGCATTTATATAGCGCCTTTATCCAAAGCACTGTACAACTGATGCTTCTCATTCACCCATTCACAAACAAAGACAGCCATCAGCTCCTCAGGAGAAATTGGGGGTTAGGTGTCTTACAACACCCCACAAAACCACTGTGATAAAACACACAAACTGACAAAAAAAAAGCATACTAATAATAATCATAATGATAATAATATAAGCATATACCTTGAAGGATTCAGGATTACAATATAACATGATTTACTCAGAAAGTATTTAGCCAATAAGAAACGCAATGAAAAATGGAAATGGGGCTGCTGAGTGGCTCATCCTGTTAAGGCAGTGTTCTAGTGCATGGATATTCACACAGTTTTTAATCTGGATCATGCCTGCTGGCTGGGATGAGGGCATGTCATTGTGCACTAGTAACCCGCGCTGGTCCATCAGCTGCCCCACGTTCACAAATTACAATGCAAGAAGGCAGTCTCAGTTTTTCAGTGATTATACATCTCATGCAAGGCGCTGTATATGAATTGTTCATGAATTGGATGCTTAGTATTGCATTGCAATAAGAGACAGTTACAAATTTTGCTGCAGCATTACATTACAAAGCATTTAGCAGACGCTCTTTTCCAGAGCAACGTACAACAAAGATGGGGTTCCAGGACTAAAGTCCGAAGTTGTATTTCTTGTTTTTGGGAGTAAGTTTACTCTTTAATGATATGGCAAATTCTTCCTGTAATACTTTATCTATTTCACCATTGGCTATATCCTTCATATCAAGCAGATCAACCCCATCCTGGTAATTGTAGGTGACCTCACTATATGTCCAGCCAATGAGTGCCTTGAATCCAGAGGGTGTCTGCAGGGAGCAGATGGACTTGTTTGTGAATAGAGACTCTGGTGAGGTCTGAAGCAATTTAGAGGTCTCCTGGAAGTGGTCAATCCCCCGTGGTTTTAGAGTGAAGGAGTATAATGTCTGACATGAGCTTTTGTTTATAAGACTTGAATTGGCAAAGCTCTTATTTGGAATAAGGGGCTTTCGTCTGGTTTTCTCCAAGACCCACACCCCACTTTTCTCCACAAGGCGGAACACACCAGGGAGCTGTGGTTGATCTTTCCCTGAGATAAGTTCAATGGGGTGCCATATTTGATCAGACATCCCATAGCTCACATCTGCAATGTATGCTTTTCCATCAATTAGGACCTTGTTCATGATATGAGTGTAATATGGCATAAATTCATCATTTTTGAACACTCTTGCCCCCAGTGTTGTGTTGGTGTAGCCCATCTCTTTCAGTACCCAAGAGAAGAGCTGGTTGTTTTCCATGCACCAACCCCCTCGATTATTCTTCACAATTTTGGTGTAGATGGATTCCAGGTCCGTGGTGATCCACTCTCCACAGTGAATGCTGAGGTTTTCAAATGGGATTGACAGGACATGTTGCCTGTGGAGATTCTTTAGGGTTTCCAGATCTGCTTTGTCAGAAGGACCATTGTAGCCAATCCTCTCAAAGTAGCACTCCAGATTCATGTTGCCCTGCTAAAAACAATTTTGTTAGTTTATCTTTATCATATCTATCGTGTGTGTGTGTGTGTGTGTGTGTGTGTGTGTGTGTGTGTGTGTGTGTGTGTATATGTGTGTGTGTATATATATATATATCAGTGATGCCAAGATCTTTGACTCAGTTTATTGACTTTTTTTTATATATATTTTTTTACTTATTGTCTTCTGCTTCTGTAGCCCATCCACTTCAAAGTTGGACGTGTTGTGTGTTCAGAGCTGCATACCAGTGATTATGCAACTTATTATATGTGACTTATTTGACGAACTGTCAGCTTCCTGTCTGCTTGAACCAGTTTGGCCATTCTCCTCTGACGTTAGATCTATATTTACACTATTGTGTGCATATGAAAATGTATTCTTTACAATGATGTGGCTGTGTAAATGGGAGAAGTTTTAACTTGTTGTAGTTAGTGGCTCATGTTCGTAAGATAATTATAAATTCAAAACCTGCTGCAATGGCTGATTATTCACTCAGTGAAACATTAGACTATTACACGGTGTCTTTTCACTTTGATGGCCGTCCATATTAATTTGTACCGGAATACACAGCCTTCAGTTACATTTCACACCAAATCCGGCGACCACAAAGTCATGGTTATTTGCGATAAGAAATATTTTATTTGCAATAAAGTTAGGTCTTCGGTAATCAGAATGCTGTTCTTCTATATTGATAGTCTTTTCAGATGACATGCATACATGTAATTTTCACTGCAACAGGTGTATATATAGTAGGCTAAATTATTTGTGCCCATTTAATCACACCAAAGTTCAAACCTGTGCCAGATAATGTAGCCTTTTGGATTAAATTAGTGAATTGTTATATGATAAACTATATATTAAATATAGAGTTGCTTGAACACCATGACCACTTTATTAGGTAGACCTTTTTTACATTTCCTAATATCTACACCTGTTCACTTTCAAATAGAACAGAAAGAAATGATGGAAATGATGGGCTACTATGAAGATAAGGTTGGAAATGAACATATGCTACTTCTGGAGGGTGCACCTGTGTAGATGCATTCTGGCAGTTATGCAACTTACCAGTGTGTCAGTTGGAAGTTGCAAAGATCTGTAGTCTGCCTGCTGCCACTTCAGATATCCACAGCCAGGAACTTACCAGAGAGCGTCTATAAGTCCTGGAGGGAAAGGTCGGACGCGGCAGTGAATAACCTGGATGCATGCATGCCGCAAAATAGTTTTCGGTCCATTGACTTAGCTTTATATTGGCCAAACAAGCAAACTACACTCACCGAGCACTTTATTAGCAACATTTTTACTTTTTTACACCTACTTATTCATGCTATTATCTAATCAGCCAATTGTGTGGCAGCAGTACAATGCATACAATCATTAAGATACAGGTCAGGAGCTTCAGGTAATGTTCACACCAACCATCTGAATGGGGAAAACTAAAATTCTTTCAAATTGCCCCAATTTTCTTCACTCCCCCTCCTTCATTCCTTTGCTCCACATTCTTCTGCTTGAGTAAAGGAGTGGTAGTGGGGAGTGGAGTTTTTTGGTTGGAAACATTATTTCTGACTGAGTGGCCAGAGACTGATTCCCCCCATGGCCAGTTAACCCCTTAAGCAGATGCTGAGCAGAGGTAATGGTAAATGTCTGCATTTATATAGCGCCTTTATCCAAAGCACTGTACAACTGATGCTTCTCATTCACCCATTCACAAACAAAGACAGCCATCAGCTCCTCAGGAGAAATTGGGGGTTAGGTGTCTTACAACACCCCACAAAACCACTGTGATAAAACACACAAACTGACAAAAAAAAAGCACCTGTGTAGACGCATTCTGGCAGTTACGCAACTTACCAGTGTGTCAGTTGGAAGTTGCAAAGATCTGTAGTCTGCCTGCTGCAACTTCAGATATCCACAGCCAGGAACTTACCAGAGAGCGTCTATAAGTCCTGGAGGGAAAGGTCGGACGCGGCAGTGAATAACCTGGATGCATGCATGCCGCAAAATAGTTTTCGGTCCATTGACTTAGCTTTATATTGGCCAAACAAGCAAACTACACTCACCGAGCACTTTATTAGCAACATTTTTACTTTTTTACACCTACTTATTCATGCTATTATCTAATCAGCCAATTGTGTGGCAGCAGTACAATGCATACAATCATTAAGATACAGGTCAGGAGCTTCAGGTAATGTTCACACCAACCATCTGAATGGGGAAAACTAAAATTCTTTCAAATTGCCCCAATTTTCTTCACTCCCCCTCCTTCATTCCTTTGCTCCACATTCTTCTGCTTGAGTAAAGGAGTGGTAGTGGGGAGTGGAGTTTTTTGGTTGGAAACATTATTTCTGACTGAGTGGCCAGAGACTGATTCCCCCCATGGCCAGTTAACCCCTTAAGCAGATGCTGAGCAGAGGTAATGGTAAATGTCTGCATTTATATAGCGCCTTTATCCAAAGCACTGTACAACTGATGCTTCTCATTCACCCATTCACAAACAAAGACAACCATCAGCTCCTCAGGAGAAATTGGGGGTTAGGTGTCTTACAACACCCCACAAAACCACTGTGATAAAACACACAAACTGACAAAAAAAAAGCACCTGTGTAGACGCATTCTGGCAGTTACGCAACTTACCAGTGTGTCAGTTGGAAGTTGCAAAGATCTGTAGTCTGCCTGCTGCAACTTCAGATATCCACAGCCAGGAACTTACCAGAGAGCGTCTATAAGTCCTGGAGGGAAAGGTCGGACACGGGAGGGGCCAGGCAGTGAATCACGCAGATGCATGTGTCACCAGGTGCATAAATGTAAGGTTCAACCTGAAGTACGCCCAGTCACACAATATAACAGAGGCCCCCTCTACAGTTTGTTAATAACAAGACAGAGACGTGGTCTAAGTTAAATGCGATTACTTTATTAAATCAATTCTGATGCTGGAAGGCAATAATGAGGTTAAGACAAATGCTCATATTCGTAGAAAAATATATATTTTTTGAACATCAATTTTAGCAGAATAAATAGGGAAAAAATGGACTGATGTAAAGGTTAAGGATGGTGGGTGACGACGCTGATGGGATGGGGCATACTCACCTTCAGGGCTCCCAATGTGTAGTTACAACCCAGTGCTCTCTCACAGCAAGCCTTACTGCAAACAAGGTGATACTATATGTGATTCAGGTGCCATTAACACTTACACTCTATACGGTACCCCTATTGACTAACCCCGCCACCAATCAGCGCCGAGCCCACCAAAAAACAAGAGACAAGTCCTAGGAGTCCAATGAATAACCTAACTACAGCCTACCTATACCAGTTGCTTCAATACATGAAAATAAAGAAAATAAAGGAAATAGAAAGGTACAAGTGCGCCACTAAGAAGCCACGCCTAGAAGACTCCAGGCACGGAGGTGTAATATAGGCTACACACCACACGCACCAGTCGCTACGCACCTAGGTCATCCGGCCAACAACTAGTCTATAGCCGTGCAACACGGGACACTAGCGAATGTGCTCGACAGCAGGCGGGTTCCGCCTGCCTGACAAGTGCAACCAATCGAACTTCAAACAAAACAGCACCGAGGCAAAACAGCAGTGACTGTTGCACCTACAAAGTGAAGAAAGAGTCACTGTTAATCTGGTATTTTATAGTTAAACTCCAATCGGAATATACATACAGCGAAACGGTACATTACCAAACAATCCGTGGAATTCTAAGCTGCGTGAGTTGTTACTTCCGTGTTTCGGAGAAGACTCCGCAAACAGACGCATCTTAATAAATGAATTAGAAGAGAATATAACGTTACTGTCGATGAATGCCAAGTAATTACAGCTATACAAATATAGCCCACCTACCAAAATCAGGGGACACAGCTAAATCACGACGAATTACCCAACAGACAAAGGACAGCAAGCTGCAACCAAAGCATTGTGTTAGTCTGCGGTGTTCCTAACCCACGCAATATTATCGAGGGGGAAACAGAATAGAGGCAGGCAGACATGAGGAGAGGACGAGACAGGAAACAGGAAATCGATCAGAGAGATCACAGGAAGAGAAAGGAAAACCATTTAAAGGGTAGGGAGCCAAGAGATTGGTTCAACAGATGAGATCCTGCTAGTGCCACTCCCCCCACCCCAATTACTGCACCATTGGGGACAACAGCGAGTAACTCGCCTTGTCACATTCTACCCCCCCATTCTTTAAATCGTCATCCCGACGATGCAGAGACCATGAATAAAGACTCCTGCACGTATAGACTACTGCCGCCCTTCTACCCCTCCCATTGTTTAAATCGCCATCCCGCCGATACAGACACCATGAATAAGGACTCCAGCAAGTATAAAATTCTACAGCCCTGGTGCCAGGGGTTTCACAGCCCACTATGCCCCCACCCCCCATCCGGCAGTCTATGGGAGGTGATGCGGATTGGAATGCTGGCTGGCATTGGTACGAGTGGTCCTTCTAATCGACTGCTGGCTCTCCTCCTGCTGGTTGGCATATCCTGTAGGCACGTCTGTTGTCCCTGGTTCCACTGGGGGTTGGTACAAGAGAGGAGGGATGTAGGACTGTTCCAGAATACTGGGCCCTGCTAGGAGCTGGACAAGATCTGCAGGGGTTGTCCTTGGCACTTGGATCCATAGGTCTCCCTCACCTTCCAGTTCCACTTCTACACAGGACTTGTGCAGCCTGAGGAGGAACATCTGCCGTGCTGCTTCTGATCTGCCCCTTCAACAGGTTTCGATGGACGCGTTTGACTTGGTCTGGCTTGTCAATGGGTACGATCGTATACAAGGTTCCCCCATACTTGGGAGCTCTGACCACTCGATACACCACCGGGCTCCACAGGTCGCTGATCTTATGGCGGCCTCTCACGCTGCAGTTGCGCAGAAAGACTAACTGGCCCTCCAGCAGTGGTGTATCAACTACCCCCTGGTCATGGCAATCCTTGCGTCGGTCGGCTACCCTCTGCTGCCGGTGTTGAACTCGCTCGAAGGCAATCTGAAGCCTCGCTTGGTGTTCTTGGATCCAGTCATGTACACAACCTGCCCCCGGCTCCTGAATCCGCCCGGGTGCCGCCCAAACATCAGAAAGAATGGGGTCTCCCCAGTGGTCTGGTGTGGGGTAGAGTTGTAGGAATAGACCAACTGCGGAAGGCAGGCGGTCCATTCCCTCTTCCTTGATGCCGGCAAGGTGCGTAGTAAGTTGTGCAAGGTACGATTAAACCTCTCACACTGACCGTTGCCAGCAGGATGGTAAGGGCTGGTCCGGGATTTCTTGACCCTATACAGAACACACAGTTGACGGATCAAAGAACTGTCTAAGCACCATCCCTGGTCAGAATGTATACGACCAGGGACACCAAATTTGTAGAACCATTCCCCAACCAAGACCTGTGCCACCGTCGAGGCACGTTGGTCTCGGGTGGGGATTGCCAACGAGTATTTACTAAAAACATCAGTCATGACCAAGATGTTCTCAATACCGCTCCCAGTGGGTTCCAGTAGGGTAAAATCTAGGGCCAGTTTTTCGTTTGGCTGAGAGGCCAGTAAATGACTCATGAAGCTGTGTGCAATAGGCTGGGTGTCTTTGGCTAGCTGACAGCGGTCACATTCCTGACACCAGCGCTTCACATCTACAGTCATCCCTGGCCAGTAGCAACGGTGGTGCACTAGCTCCGTAGTCCTCTCCACACCCTGGTGTCCATGGTCCTGGTGGAGTTGGCTCAATACCTATTCCTTCAGGGCTGCCGGCAGGACCAGCTGGAGGATTTCTTCACCCCCGTCTGGTCGAAAAAGTTTACGGCATAAAACACCATCTTGCTCTACCAGCCGGTCCCACTCTCGGAGAAGCTGTACTGCAGGTTTGGAACGACGTAAACGCTGTTCGGCCATAGGGTAACTCTTCTGCCTCCAGTACTGCAGTGTTTCCTGAATCACTGGATCGGCTTCCTGTAAGGTAAGCAGATCAGAGGTGGTATGTGCAGGTAAGACAATGGTGGAAGACTGGGTTACCTGCACCGCAGATTCTAAAATGGGAGCTTGCCGAAGGGTTTCCAGGAGTGCCGTGCCAGGAGCAATGGCCCCCTTGTCACTGGAACAGGGCCTGTTTTGTCGGGAGAGCGCGTCTGCATTTTGATTGGACTTGCCTGGCCTATATCTGATCAGGAAATCGAAAGAGGCCAGCTGGGCAGCCCATCTCTGTTCTGTGGCACCCAATTTAGCAGACGACAGATGGCTAAGGGGATTGTTGTCGGTGTAAACGATGCACTTCTGACCAAGCAAGTACTCACAAAACTTTTCGGTCATGGCCCACTTGAGCGCAAGGAACTCCAACTTCATGGAACTATAGTTAGACATATTGCGCTCAGGGTGCCTTGGCTCGCGTAAGCTATCGGACGTAATCTGCCCCCTTGTTCCTGTGACAGAACTGCTCCTAGCCCACTGTAGGTAGCATCTACTTCCATAACAAACGGTAAAGAGAAATTGGCATAGGCCAACACAGGAGCCATTACCAGTTTGTCTTTCAGCCCCTCAAAGCTATGTTGGCACTGCTCAGTCCAAATTTCACTGAACAAGTGGGTAGGCTTCCTCATTTTGGTCCCCGTCAGTTGGGCAACAGCACGATGTAGAGGAGCTGCCAGCTTAGCGAACCCTTGGACGAACCTCCGGTAATAGCTGGCAAAGCCAAGGAAAGACCTCAACTCTGTCACACTGCCAGGCGTCTTCCAGTTGGCCACAGCTTCAATTTTTCCCGGGTCAGTTGCAACACCCTCACTGGAAATTACATGTCCAAGGTAGTGTACTTGTTCCTTGAAAAAAGAACATTTTTCAAGCTTCACCTTGAGGTTCTCTCCTTGCAGCCGATCCAGCACAACTTCTAGGCGTTCCAGCTGTTGCAAGATAGTGGGAGAGAATACTATAACATCATCAAGATATAGTAACAAAGACTGACAACGTTGGGACCCAAACATCCTTTCCATGAGCCTCTGAAATGTGCTAGGCGCATTACAGAGGCCGAAAGGCATCCTATTCCATTCAAACAGCCCGAACGGAGTGCATAAAGCCGTCTTGGGTTTATCCTTTTCAGTGACGGGCACTTGGTTATACCCACTTGCTAAGTCTAGCTTGGAGAACCAACGGGCCCCAGAGAGTGCGTCCAGTGACTCCTCAATGCGGGGCACAAAAAAAGCATCTTTTCTGGTCTTGTTGTTTAATTGACGGTAATCCACGCACAGACGGAGGGAGCCATCCTTTTTCTTCACCAGTAAGATGGGGGAGGCATAGGGGCTACTACTCTCCCTAATCACCTGAGACTGCAGCAACTGGTGAATATGGGCTTTAACTACCTCGTATTCGGAAGTGGGTATTCGCCAATATCGCTGCCTGACAGGCACGTCATCCAAGAGTGGAATCTTGTGCGCAATGAGGTTGGTACATCCCAAGTCACTCTCGTGAGCAGCAAACACGGACCTATATTTGTGGAGCAGAGACCGGACCTGATTTTGCTCTTGGGAGGGGAGGGAAGAGAGATCTACAGCCTCAATTGGGTCCTGGTCTGCACCAGTCATCTGGGAAGAAACTGTTACAGTAACTTCCTTGACTTCGTGGACACCCTCTGTAAGGCTAACAAGGTAGGCCTCGCTAATGGTACCTAGCAGGGTACGGGGATATAGCATTACATCTACCATACCTACATTTATCACAGGGACATAAACTGTACCTCTAATTACCTGTAGTAAAGCGGGTGAAGCCCACAGGCCAGCTGGCAGGCCAGAGTCTGGAGGTTCAAACAATGCTGCATTATGGGAAAATTTGTCAGAACAAGTTGCTGCCACCAACTTCATGACACCCCCAGGGATACGACATGCTCGCCCACCCCGGGCTCTAACCCTCCCCAGCCGCTCAAAGGGTGTGTCTGCACTACCCTGATGGCACTGTTGCAAGGCCTGTATAAATGATGATGGTGCTTGTGAAACATAAGGCAAGTCAAACAAAGATGACCCATACTGACCGAATAATTCCTGATAACATCTACTGATGACATTCATACCCAAGACACCCGGGGCTCGTGCAGGTATGCTACCAACGGGGTCCTGCACCACCAACACTCCACACCCAGTTATCACCTTTCCACGAAGTTGGACATCTAGACGCTCTCTGGTAATTCCTAACCCCAGGTAAGGAATTACCAATCAATTAGCTGCACTGAGCCGAAGCCATTGACAGGACCGAAGGCGATCCTGACCCCAGGGTTCAAAGTGTCTAATGAAAAAGCTCTGGGTAATGGTGGACACCATGGACCCAGTGTCCAGTAAGCATGGCACCTTAATCCCCCCCAATGCAAACATCCACATGAGGACAGACAGACATTAACTTAGACAACAAACAAAACAAAACAAACAAAACAGCAGTGACTGTTGCACCTACAAAGTGAAGAAAGAGCCACTGTTAATCTGGTATTTTATAGTTAAACTCCAATCGGAATATACATACAGCGAAACGGTACATTACCAAACAATCCGTGGAATTCTAAGCTGCGTGAGTTGTTACTTCCGTGTTTCGGAGAAGACTCCGCAAACAGACGCATCTTAATAAATGAATTAGAAGAGAATATAACGTTACTGTCGATGAATGCCAAGTAATTACAGCTATACAAATATAGCCCACCTACCAAAATCAGGGGACACAGCTAAATCGTGACGAATTACCCAACAGACAAAGGACAGCAAGCTGCAACCAAAGCATTGCGTTAGTCTGCGGTGTTCCTAACCCACGCAATATTATCGGGGGGAAACAGAATAGATGTTGTCTTGCCTCTCGTGGTAAAGCAGGCAGACATGAGGAGAGGAGGAGACAGGAAACAGGAAATCGATCAGAGAGATCACAGGAAGAGAAAGAAAAAACATTTAAAAGGTAGGGAGCCAAGAGATTGGTTCACCAGATGAGATCCTGCCAGTGCCACTCCCCCCACCCCAATTACTGCACCGTTGGGGACAACAGCGAGTCTAACTCGCCTTGTCACACATGCATGCCGCAAAATAGTTTTTGGTCCATTGGCCAAACAAGCAAACTACACTCACCGAGCACTTTATTAGCAACATTTTTACTTTTTTACACCTACTTATTCATGCTATTATCTAAGCAGCCAATTGTGTGGCAGCAGTACAATGCATACAATCATGAAGATACAGGTCAGGAGCTTCAGGTAATGCTCACACCAACCATCTGAATGGGGGAAAAAAAATTTTTTTTCAAATTGCCCCAATTTTCTTCACTCCCCCTCCTTCATTCCTTTGCTCCACATTCTTCCGCTGGAGTAAAGGAGTGGTAGTGGGGAGTGGAGTTTTTTGGTTGGAAACATTATTTCTGACTGAGTGGCCAGAGACTGACTCCCCCCATGGCCAGTTAACCCCTTAAGCAGATGCTGAGCAGAGGTAATGGTAAATGTCTGCATTTATATAGTGCCTTTATCCAAAGCACTGTACAACCATTCACACACAAAGACAGCCATCAGCTCTTCAGGAGAAATTGGGGGTTAGGTGTCTTACAACACCCCACAAAACCACTGTGATAAAACACACAAACTGACAAAAAAAGCATACTAATAATAATCATAATGATAATAATATAAGCATATAACTTGAAGGATTCAGAAGAAAGGGCATTACAATATAATATGACTTATTCAGAAAGTATTTAGCCAATAAGAAACACAATGAAAAATGGAAATGGGGCCGTGAGTGGCTCATGCTGTTAAGGCAGTGTTCTAGTGCATGGATATTCACAGTTTTTAATCTGGACCATGCCTGCTGGCTGGGATGAGGGCATGTCATTGTGCACTAGTAACCCGCGCTGGTCCATCAGCTGCCCCACGTTCACAAATTACAATGCAAGAAGGCTGTCTCAATTTTCAACTGATTATACATCTCATCCAAGGCTCTGTGTATGAATTGTAACATGTGAATGGTTAGTATTGCATTGAGTTAAGAGTCAGTTACAAATTTTGCTGCAATCAGATGTGGTTACTGGACTAAATGGTGTTGCAGACTTTTGAGTTTTTGGGAGTATGTTTACTTTTTAATGACAGGGAAAATTCTTCCTTTAATACTTTATCTATTTCATCATTGGCTATATCCTTCATATCAAGCAGATCAACCCCATCCTGGTAATTGTAGGTGACCTCACTATATGTCCAGCCAATGAGTCCCTTGAATCCAGAGGGTGTCTGCAGGGAGCAGATGGACTTGTTTGTGAATAGAGACTCTGGTGAGGTCTGAAGCAATTTAGAGGTCTCCTGGAAGTGGTCAATGCCCCGTGGTTTTAGAGTAAAGGAGTATATTTGTGTGGTTAAGCTTTTGTTCATAAGACTCAAATTAGCAAAGCTCTCATTTGGAATAAGGGGCTTTCTTCCCACTTTCTCTAAAATCCACACTCCACTTTTCTCCACAAGGCGGAACACACCAGGGAGCTGTGGTTGATCTTTGCCTCAGATAAGTTCAATGGGGTGCCATATTTGATCAGACACCCCAAAGCTCACATCTGCAATGTATGATTTTCCATTAATTAGGACCTTGTTCATGAGATGAGAGTTAAATGGGTCAAATTAGTGTTTGTCTCGACTGAACACTCTTGCTCCCAGTGTTATATAGGTGTAGCCCATCTCTTTCAGTACCCAAGAGAAGAGATGGTTGTTTTCAAAGCACCAACCCCCTCGATTATTCTTCACAATCTTGGTGTAGATGGACTCCAGGTCTGTGGTGATCCACTCTCCACAGTGAATGCTGAGGTTTTCAAATGGGATTGACAGGACATGTTGCCGGTGGAGATTCTTTAGGGTTTCCAGATCTGCTTTGACAGAAGGACCATTGTAGCCAATCCTCTCAAAGTAGCACTCCAGATTCATGTTGCCCTGCTAAAAACAATCTTGTTACAGTTTATCTTTATCACATCTATTGTGTATATATATCAGTGATGCCAAGTGTCACGGACTAGCGCCGCGACGAGACTAACACTGTTATAGACATGCAACACAAACACCACAACACAACACGCTTTACATTTTAAACTGAGCGGGTGCTTTTAA
Organism: Conger conger; assembly: GCF_963514075.1. Classification (NCBI taxonomy): domain Eukaryota; kingdom Metazoa; phylum Chordata; class Actinopteri; order Anguilliformes; family Congridae; genus Conger; species Conger conger. Next base: position 9,118,263 of record NC_083774.1, on the reverse strand, counting down.
AAACGTTTCACCACGTAAAACAAAGGGTTTACCTGGGTCTGTTCAATCCTGGTCTCACAACCAAACAGGAAGTGAAGGGGACCAGGTGATATTTATGAAGGGTGAATAGTGGGAACTACCACCTGTTTAATTTAGACAAGGGGGGGAATTTGAATAGTACATAAATGATTGTTTTAATTTCTGTTTAGTACCCCCTTGTTATTCTTGTGTGTTTAGCTGTTTGTTATTCTTGTTATGGCCATGTGTGTTATGTTCTGTTTGATCATTTTTTGTTTTATTTTGTCAATTGATTATATTTATTTTTGTGTGCATGGAAGGTGCCAGGTGGGACAGGTTATGCCCATTTATAGCTCCAGGAGAGAGCTGAGGGGGCTCTCTTTTTTGTTTGAAACATGGAGTGGGTGTGCTGTGTAATGGGCCTACTTTTTGAGGCATAGCCAGAGTACACGCCATTTTCATTACCATTTTCTTTTGTTTGTTCTAAAATCTTCCTTCTTAGTTTATTATTATTATTTTGTTCATCACTGTAAATAAAATACACCTTCAGTACCTCATCATCTCAGTCCCTCGTCCTTCGTGTCTTCCACCCTCGGTGCATCCTAACACCAAGATCTTTGACATACTCAGTTTATTAAGACTTTAAAAAAATGTATTGTCATCTGCTGTGTGTTCAGAGCTGCATACCAGCGTTGTAATGAGTAGTTATTTGAGTTACATTTACACAACCACATCACTGTAAAGAACACATTTTTGTACGCACACAATAATGTAATTATAGATCTAACGTTACTTTCAATTTCGGCAGAAATTTGTAAACTTTAACATTTCCTAATATCTACACCTGTTCACTTTCAAATAGAACAGAAAGGAATGATGGAAATGATGGGCTACTCTATGAAGATAAGGTTGGAAATGAACATATGCTACTTCTGGAGGGTGCACCTGTGTAGACGCATTCTGGCAGTTACACAACTTACCAGTGTGTCAGTTGGAAGTTGCAAAGATCTGTAGTCTGCCCGTTGCCACTTCAGATATCCACAGCCAGGAACTTACCAGAGACCGTCTACAGAGAAAGGTCGGACGTGGTAGGGGCCAGGCAGTGAATAACCTGGATGCATGCATGCCGCAAAATAGTTTTCGGTCCAGTGACTTAGCTTTATATTGGCCAAACAAGCAAACTACACTCAACGAGCACTTTATTAGCAACATTTTTACTTTTTTACACCTACTTATTCATGCTATTATCTAATCAGCCAATTGTGTGGCAGCAGTACAATGCATACAATCATGAAGATACAGGTCAGGAGCTTCAGGTAATGTTCACACCAACCATCTGAATGGGGAAAACAAAAATTCTTTCAAATTGCCCCAATTTTCTTCACTCCCCCTCCTTCATTCCTTTTTTATATATATTTTTTTACTTATTGTCTTCTGCTTCTGTAGCCCATCCACTTCAAAGTTGGACGTGTTGTGTGTTCAGAGCTGCATACCAGTGATTATGCAACTTATTATATGTGACTTATTTGACGAACTGTCAGCTTCCTGTCTGCTTGAACCAGTTTGGCCATTCTCCTCTGACGTTAGATCTATATTTACACTATTGTGTGCATATGAAAATGTATTCTTTACAGTGATGTGGCTGTGTAAATGGGAGAAGTTTTAACTTGTTGTAGTTAGTGGCTCATGTTCGTAAAATAATTATAAATTCAAAACCTGCTGCAATGGCTGATTATTCACTCAGTGAAACATTAGACTATTACGCGGTGTCTTTTCACTTTGATGGCCGCCCATATTAATTTGTACCGGAATACACAGCCTTCAGTTACATTTCACACCGAATCCGGCGACCACAAAGTCATGGTTATTTGCGATAAGAAATATTTAATTTGCAATAAAGTTAGGTCTTCGGTAATCAGAATGCTGTTCTTCTATATTGATAGTCTTTTCAGATGACATGCATACATGTAATTTTCACTGCAACAGGTGTATATATAGTAGGCTAAATTATTTGTGCCCATTTAATCACACCAAAGTTCAAACCTGTGACAGATAATGTAGCCTTTTGGATTAAATTAGTGAATTGTTATATGATAAACTATATATTAAATATAGAGTTGCTTGAACACCTTGACCACTTTATTAGGTAGACCTGTACGCCAGCTGGTTAACTTTTTTACATTTCCTAATATCTACACCTGTTCACTTTCAAATAGAACAGAAAGGAATGATGGAAATGATAGGCTACTATGAAGATAAGGTTGGAAATGAACATATGCTACTTCTGGAGGGTGCACCTGTGTAGATGCATTCTGGCAGTTATGCAACTTACCAGTGTGTCAGTTGGAAGTTGCAAAGATCTGTAGTCTGCCTGCTGCCACTTCAGATATCCACAGCCAGGAACTTACCAGAGAGCGTCTATAAGTCCTGGAGGGAAAGGTCGGACGCGGCAGTGAATAACCTGGATGCATGCATGCCGCAAAATAGTTTTCGGTCCATTGACTTAGCTTTATATTGGCCAAACAAGCAAACTACACTCACCGAGCACTTTATTAGCAACATTTTTACTTTTTTACACCTACTTATTCATGCTATTATCTAATCAGCCAATTGTGTGGCAGCAGTACAATGCATACAATCATTAAGATACAGGTCAGGAGCTTCAGGTAATGTTCACACCAACCATCTGAATGGGGAAAACTAAAATTCTTTCAAATTGCCCCAATTTTCTTCACTCCCCCTCCTTCATTCCTTTGCTCCACATTCTTCTGCTTGAGTAAAGGAGTGGTAGTGGGGAGTGGAGTTTTTTGGTTGGAAACATTATTTCTGACTGAGTGGCCAGAGACTGATTCCCCCCATGGCCAGTTAACCCCTTAAGCAGATGCTGAGCAGAGGTAATGGTAAATGTCTGCATTTATATAGCGCCTTTATCCAAAGCACTGTACAACTGATGCTTCTCATTCACCCATTCACAAACAAAGACAGCCATCAGCTCCTCAGGAGAAATTGGGGGTTAGGTGTCTTACAACACCCCACAAAACCACTGTGATAAAACACACAAACTGACAAAAAAAAAGCACCTGTGTAGACGCATTCTGGCAGTTACGCAACTTACCAGTGTGTCAGTTGGAAGTTGCAAAGATCTGTAGTCTGCCTGCTGCAACTTCAGATATCCACAGCCAGGAACTTACCAGAGAGCGTCTATAAGTCCTGGAGGGAAAGGTCGGACACGGGAGGGGCCAGGCAGTGAATCACGCAGATGCATGTGTCACCAGGTGCATAAATGTAAGGTTCAACCTGAAGTACGCCCAGTCACACAATATAACAGAGGCCCCCTCTACAGTTTGTTAATAACAAGACAGAGACGTGGTCTAAGTTAAATGCGATTACTTTATTAAATCAATTCTGATGCTGTAAGGCAATAATGAGGTTAAGACAAATGCTCATATTCGTATAAAAATATATTTTTTTTGAACATCAATTTTAGCAGAATAAATAGGGAAAAAATGGACTGATGTAAAGGTTAAGGATGGTGGGTGACGACGCTGATGGGATGGGGCATACTCACCTTCAGGGCTCCCAATGTGTAGTTACAACCCAGTTCTCTCTCACAGCAAGCCTTACTGCAAACAAGGTGATACTATATGTGATTCAGGTGTCATTAACACTTACACTCTATACGGTACCCCTATTGACTAACCCCGCCACCAATCAGCGCCGAGCCCACCAAAAAACAAGAGACAAGTCCTAGGAGTCCAATGAATAACCTAACTACAGCCTACCTATACCAGTTGCTTCAATACATGAAAATAAAGAAAATAAAGGAAATAGAAAGGTACAAGTGCGCCACTAAGAAGCCACGCCTAGAAGACTCCAGGCACGGAGGTGTAATATAGGCTACACACCACACGCACCAGTCGCTACGCACCTAGGTCATCCGGCCAACAACTAGTCTATAGCCGTGCAACACGGGACACTAGCGAACGTACTCAACAGCAGGCGGGTTCCGCCTGCCTGACAAGTGCAACCAATCGAACTTCAAACAAAACAGCACCGAGGCAAAACAGCAGTGACTGTTGCACCTACAAAGTGAAGAAAGAGTCACTGTTAATCTGGTATTTTATAGTTAAACTCCAATCGGAATATACATACAGCGAAACGGTACATTACCAAACAATCCGTGGAATTCTAAGCTGCGTGAGTTGTTACTTCCGTGTTTCGGAGAAGACTCCGCAAACAGACGCATCTTAATAAATGAATTAGAAGAGAATATAACGTTACTGTCGATGAATGCCAAGTAATTACAGCTATACAAATATAGCCCACCTACCAAAATCAGGGGACACAGCTAAATCACGACAAATTACCCAACAGACAAAGGACAGCAAGCTGCAACCAAAGCATTGTGTTAGTCTGCGGTGTTCCTAACGATCAGAGAGATCACAGGAAGAGAAAGGAAAACCATTTAAAGGGTAGGGAGCCAAGAGATTGGTTCAACAGATGAGATCCTGCCAGTGCCACTCCCCCCACCCCAATTACTGCACCATTGGGGACAACAGCGAGTAACTCGCCTTGTCACATTCTACCCCCCCATTCTTTAAATCGTCATCCCGACGATGCAGAGACCATGAATAAAGACTCCTGCACGTATAGACTACTGCCGCCCTTCTACCCCTCCCATTGTTTAAATCGCCATCCCGCCGATACAGACACCATGAATAAGGACTCCAGCAAGTATAAAATTCTACAGCCCTGGTGCCAGGGGTTTCACAGCCCACTATGCCCCCACCCCCCATCCGGCAGTCTATGGGAGGTGATGCGGATTGGAATGCTGGCTGGCATTGGTACGAGTGGTCCTTCTAATCGACTGCTGGCTCTCCTCCTGCTGGTTGGCATATCCTGTAGGCACGTCTGTTGTCCCTGGTTCCACTGGGGGTTGGTACAAGAGAGGAGGGATGTAGGACTGTTCCGGAATACTGGGCCCTGCTAGGAGCTGGACAAGATCTGCAGGGGTTGTCCTTGGCACTTGGATCCATAGGTCTCCCTCACCTTCCAGTTCCACTTCTACACAGGACTTGTGCAGCCTGAGGAGGAACATCTGCCGTGCTGCTTCTGATCTGCCCCTTCAACAGGTTTCGATGGACGCGTTTGACTTGGTCTGGCTTGTCAATGGGTACGATCGTATACAAGGTTCCCCCATACTTGGGAGCTCTGACCACTCGATACACCACCGGGCTCCACAGGTCGCTGATCTTATGGCGGCCTCTCACGCTGCAGTTGCGCAGAAAGACTAACTGGCCCTCCAGCAGTGGTGTATCAACTACCCCCTGGTCATGGCAATCCTTGTGTCGGTCGGCTACCCTCTGCTGCCGGTGTTGAACTCGCTCGAAGGCAATCTGAAGCCTCGCTTGGTGTTCTTGGATCCAGTCATGTACACAACCTGCCCCCGGCTCCTGAATCCGCCCGGGTGCCGCCCAAACATCAGAAAGAATGGGGTCTCCCCAGTGGTCTGGTGTGGGGTAGAGTTGTAGGAATAGACCAACTGCGGAAGGCAGGCGGTCCATTCCCTCTTCCTTGATGCCGGCAAGGTGCGTAGTAAGTTGTGCAAGGTACGATTAAACCTCTCACACTGACCGTTGCCAGCAGGATGGTAAGGGCTGGTCCGGGATTTCTTGACCCTGTACAGAACACACAGTTGACGGATCAAAGAACTGTCTAAGCACCATCCCTGGTCAGAATGTATACGACCAGGGACACCAAATTTGTAGAACCATTCCCCAACCAAGACCTGTGCCACCGTCGAGGCACGTTGGTCTCGGGTGGGGATTGCCAACGAGTATTTACTAAAAACATCAGTCATGACCAAGATGTTCTCAATACCGCTCCCAGTGGGTTCCAGTAGGGTAAAATCTAGGGCCAGTTTTTCGTTTGGCTGAGAGGCCAGTAAATGACTCATGAAGCTGTGTGCAATAGGCTGGGTGTCTTTGGCTAGCTGACAGCGGTCACATTCCTGACACCAGCGCTTCACATCTACAGTCATCCCTGGCCAGTAGCAACGGTGGTGCACTAGCTCCGTAGTCCTCTCCACACCCTGGTGTCCATGGTCCTGGTGGAGTTGGCTCAATACCTATTCCTTCAGGGCTGCCGGCAGGACCAGCTGGAGGATTTCTTCACCCCGGTCTGGTCGAAAAAGTTTACGGCATAAAACACCATCTTGCTCTACCAGCCGGTCCCACTCTCGGAGAAGCTGTACTGCAGGTTTGGAACGACGTAAACGCTGTTCGGCCATAGGGTAACTCTTCTGCCTCCAGTACTGCAGTGTTTCCTGAATCACTGGATCGGCTTCCTGTAAGGTAAGCAGATCAGAGGTGGTATGTGCAGGTAAGACAATGGTGGAAGACTGGGTTACCTGCACCGCAGATTCTAAAATGGGAGCTTGCCGAAGGGTTTCCAGGAGTGCCGTGCCAGGAGCAATGGCCCCCTTGTCACTGGAACAGGGCCTGTTTTGTCGGCAGAGCGCGTCTGCATTTTGATTGGACTTGCCTGGCCTATATCTGATCAGGAAATCGAAAGAGGCCAGCTGGGCAGCCCATCTCTGTTCTGTGGCACCCAATTTAGCAGACGACAGATGGCTAAGGGGATTGTTGTCGGTGTAAACGATGCACTTCTGACCAAGCAAGTACTCACAAAACTTTTCGGTCATGGCCCACTTGAGCGCAAGGAACTCCAACTTCATGGAACTATAGTTAGACATATTGCGCTCAGGGTGCCTTGGCTCGCGTAAGCTATCGGACGTAATCTGCCCCCTTGTTCCTGTGACAGAACTGCTCCTAGCCCACTGTAGGTAGCATCTACTTCCATAACAAACGGTAAAGAGAAATTGGCATAGGCCAACACAGGAGCCATTACCAGTTTGTCTTTCAGCCCCTCAAAGCTATGTTGGCACTGCTCAGTCCAAATTTCACTGAACAAGTGGGTAGGCTTCCTCATTTTGGTCCCCGTCAGTTGGGCAACAGCACGATGTAGAGGAGCTGCCAGCTTAGCGAACCCTTGGACGAACCTCCGGTAATAGCTGGCAAAGCCAAGGAAAGACCTCACTCTGTCACACTGCCAGGCGTCTTCCAGTTGGCCACAGCTTCAATTTTCCCCGGGTCAGTTGCAACACCCTCACTGGAAATTACATGTCCAAGGTAGTGTACTTGTTCCTTGAAAAAAGAACATTTTTCAAGCTTCACCTTGAGGTTCTCTCCTTGCAGCCGATCCAGCACAACTTCTCGGCGTTCCAGCTGTTGCAAGATAGTGGGAGAGAATACTATAACATCATCAAGATATAGTAACAAAGACTGACAACGTTGGGACCCAAACATCCTTTCCATGAGCCTCTGAAATGTGCTAGGCGCATTACAGAGGCCGAAAGGCATCCTATTCCATTCAAACAGCCCGAACGGAGTGCAGAAAGCCGTCTTGGGTTTATCCTTTTCAGTGACGGGCACTTGGTTATACCCACTTGCTAAGTCTAGCGTGGAGAACCAACGGGCCCCAGAGAGTGCGTCCAGTGACTCCTCAATGCGGGGCAGAGGAAACGCATCTTTTCTGGTCTTGTTGTTTAATTGACGGTAATCCACGCACAGACGGAGGGAGCCATCCTTTTTCTTCACCAGTATGAAGGGGGAGGCATAGGGGCTACTACTCTCCCTAATCACCCGAGACTGCAGCAAGTGGTGAATATGGGCTTTAACTACCTCGTATTCGGAAGTGGGTATTCGCCGATATCGCTGCCTGACAGGCACGTCATCCAAGAGTGGAATCTCGTGCGCAATGAGGTTGGTACATCCCAAGTCACTCTTGTGAGCAGCAAACACGGACCTATATTTGTGGAGCAGAGACCGGACCTGATTTTGCTCTTGGGAGGGGAGGGAAGAGAAATCTACAGCCTCAATTGGGTCCTGGTCTGCACCAGTCACCTGGGAAGAAACTGTTACAGTAACTTCCTTGACTTCGTGGACACCCTCTGGAAGGCTAACAAGGTAGGCCTCGCTAATGGTACCTAGCAGGGTACGGGGATATAGCATTACATCTACCATACCTACATTTATCACAGGGACATAAACTGTACCTCTAATTACCTGTAGTAAAGCGGGTGAAGCCCACAGGCCAGCTGGCAGGCCAGAGTCTGGAGGTTCAAACAATGCTGCATTATGGGAAAATTTGTCAGAACAAGTTGCTGCCACCAACTTCATGACACCCCCAGGGATACGACATGCTCGCCCACCCCGGGCTCTAACCCTCCCCAGCCGCTCAAAGGGTGTGTCTGCACTACCCTGATGGCACTGTTGCAAGGCCTGTATAAATGATGATGGTGCTTGTGAAACATAAGGCAAGTCAAACAAAGATGACCCATACTGACCGAATAATTCCTGATAACATCTACTGATGACATTCATACCCAAGACACCCGGGGCTCGTGCAGGTATGCTACCAACGGGGTCCTGCACCACCAACACTCCACACCCAGTTATCACCTTCCCACGAAGTTGGACATCTAGACGCTCTCTGGTAATTCCTAACCCCAGGTAAGGAATTACCAAACCATTAGCTGCACTGAGCCGAAGCCATTGACAGGACCGAAGGCGATCCTGACCCCAGGGTTCAAAGTGTCTAATGAAAAAGCTCTGGGTAATGGTGGACACCATGGACCCAGTGTCCAGTAAGCATGGCACCTTAATCCCCCCCAATGCAAACATCCACATGAGGACAGACAGACATTAACTTAGACAACAAACGAAACAAAACAAACAAAACAGCAGTGACTGTTGCACCTACAAAGTGAAGAAAGAGCCACTGTTAATCTGGTATTTTATAGTTAAAATCCAATCGGAAGATACATACAGCGAAACGGTACATTACCAAACAATCCGTGGAATTCTAAGCTGCGTGAGTTGATACTTCCGTGTTTCGGAGAAGACTCCGCAAACAGACGCATCTTAATAAATGAATTAGAAGAGAATATAACGTTACTGTCGATGAATGCCAAGTAATTACAGCTATACAAATATAGCCCACCTACCGAAATCAGGGGACACAGCTAAATCGACGAATTACCCAACAGACAAAGGACAACAAGCTGCAACCAAAGCATTGCGTTAGTTTGCGGTGTTCCTAACCCACGCAATATTATCGGGGGGAAACAGAATAGATGTTGTCTTGCCTCTCGTGGTAAAGCAGGCAGACTTGAGGAGAGGAGAAGACAGGAAACAGGAAATCGATCAGAGAGATCACAGGAAGAAAAAGAAAAAACATTTAAAAGTTAGGGAGCCAAGAGATTGGTTCAACTGATAAGATCCTGCCAGTGCCACTCCCCCCACCCCAATTACTGCACCGTTGGGGACAACAGCGAGTCTAACTCGCCTTGTCACACATGCATGCCGCAAAATAGTTTTTGGTCCATTGGCCAAACAAGCAAACTACCCACACCGAGCACTTTATTAGCAACATTTTTACACCTACTTATTCATGCTGTTATCTAATCAGCCAATTGTGTGGCAGCAGTACAATGCATACAATCATGGAGATACAGGTCAGGAGCTTCAGGTAATGTTCACACCAACCATCTGAATGGGGGAAAAAAATGTTTATTTCAAATTGCCCCAATTTTCTTCACTCCCCCTCCTTCATTCCTTTGCTCCACATTCTTCCGCTGGAGTAAAGGAGTGGTAGTGGGGAGTGGAGTTTTTTGGTTGGAAACATTATTTCTGACTGAGTGGCCAGAGACTGACTCCCCCCATGGCCAGTTAACCCCTTAAGCAGATGCTGAGCAGCGGTAATGGTAAATGTCTGCATTTATATAGCGCCTTTATCCAAAGCACTGTACAACTGATGCTTCTCATTCACCCATTCACACACAGACAGCCATCAGCTCCTCAGGAGAAATTGGGGGTTAGGTGTCTTACAACACCCCACAAAACCACTGTGATAAAACACACAAACTGACAAAAAAAGCATACTAATAATAATCATAATGATAATAATATAAGCATATAACTTGAAGGATTCAGAAGAAAGGGCATTACAATATAATATGACTTATTCAGAAAGTATTTAGCCAATAAGAAACGCTATGAAAAATGGAAATGGGGCTGTGAGTGGCTCATGCTGTTAAGGCACTGTTCTAGTGCATGGATATTCACACAGTTTTTAATCTGGATCATGCCTGCTGGCTGGGATGACGGCATATCATTATGCACTAGTAACCCGCGCTGGTCCATCAGCTGCCCCACGTTCACAAATTACAATGCAAGAAGGCCGTCTCAATTTTCAACTGATTATACATCTCATCCAAGGCTCTGTGTATGAATTGTAACATGTGAATGGTTAGTGTTGCATTGAGTTAAGAGTCAGTTACAAATTTTGCTGCAATCAGATGTGGTTACTGGACTAAATGGTGTTGCAGACTTTAGAGTTTTTGGGAGTATGTTTACTTTTTAAGGTAAACAGGGAAAATTCTTCCTTTAATACTTTATCTATTTCATCATTGGCTATATCCTTCATATCAAGCAGATCAACCCCATCCTGGTAATTGTAGGTGTATATGTCCAGCCAATGAGTCCCTTGAATCCAGAGGGTGTCTGCAGGGAGCAGATGGACTTGTTTGTGAATAGAGACTCTGGTGAGGTCTGAAGCAATTTAGAGGTCTCCTGGAAGTGGTCAATGCCCCGTGGTTTTAGAGTAAAGGAGTATATTTGTGTGGTTAAGCTTTTGTTCATAAGACTCAAATTAGCAAAGCTCTCATTTGGAATAAGGGGCTTTCTTCCCACTTTCTCTAAAATCCACACTCCACTTTTCTCCACAAGGCGGAACACACCAGGGAGCTGTGGTTGATCTTTGCCTGAGATAAGTTCAATGGGGTGCCATATTTGATCAGACACCCCAAAGCTCACATCTGCAATGTATGATTTTCCATTAATTAGGACCTTGTTCATGAGATGAGTTAAATGGGTCAAATTCGTGTTTGTCTCGACTGAACACTCTTGCTCCCAGTGTTATATAGGTGTAGCCCATCTCTTTCAATACCCAAGAGAAGAGATGGTTGTTTTCAAAGCACCAACCCCCTTGATTATTCTTCACAATCTTGGTGTAGATGGACTCCAGGTCTGTGGTGATCCACTCTCCACAGTGAATGCTGAGGTTTTCAAATGGGATTGACAGGACATGTTGCCGGTGGAGATTCTTTAGGGTTTCCAGATCTGCTTTGACAGAAGGACCATTCTAGCCAATCCTCTCAAAGTAGCACTCCAGATTCATGTTGCCCTGCTAAAAACAATCTTGTTACAGTTTATCTTTATCACATCTATTGTGTATATATATCAGTGATGCCAAGTGTCACGGACTAGCGCCGCAACGAGACTAACACTGTTATAGACATGCAACACAAACACCGCAACACAACACACTTTACATTTTAAACTGAGCGGGTGCTTTTAAAAACGTTTCACCACGTAAAACAAAGGGTTTACCTGGGTCTGTTCAATCCTGGTCTCACAACCAAACAGGAAGTGAAGGGGACCAGGTGATATTTATGAAGGGTGAATAGTGGGAACTACCACCTATTTAATTTAGACAAGGGGGGGAATTTGAATAGTACATAAATGATTGTTTTAATTTCTGTTTAGTACCCCCTTGTTATTCTTGTGTGTTTAGCTGTTTGTTATTCTTGTTATGGCCATGTGTGTTATGTTCTGTTTGATCATTTTTTGTTTTATTTTGTTAATTGATTATATTTATTTTTGTGTGCATGGAAGGTGCCAGGTGGGACGGGCTATGCCCATATATAGCACCAGGAGAGAGCTGAGGGGGCTCTCTTTTTTGTTTGAAACATGGAGTGGGTGTGCTGTGTAATGGGCCTACTTTTTGAGGCATAGCCAGAGTACACGCCATTTTCATTACCATTTTTTTTTGTTTGTTCTAAAATCTTCCTTCTTAGTTTATTATTATTATTTTGTTCATCACTGTAAATAAAATACACCTTCAGAGTACCTCATCATCTCAGTCCCTCGTCCTTCGTGTCTTCCACCCTCGGTGCATCCTAACACCAAGATCTTTGACATACTCAGTTTATTAAGACTTTAAAAAAATGTATTGTCTTCTACTGTGTGTTCAGAGCTGCATACCAGCGTTGTAATGAGTAGTTATTTGAGTTACATTTACACAACCACATCACTGTAAAGAACACATTTTTGTACGCACACAATAATGTAATTATAGATCTAACGTTACTTTCAATTTCGGCAGAAATTTGTAAACTTTAACATTTCCTAATATCTACACCTTTTCACTTTCAAATAGAACAGAAAGGAATGATGGAAATGATGGGCTACTATGAAGATAAGGTTGGAAATGAACATATGCTACTTCTGGAGGGTGCACCTGTATAGACGCATTCTGGCAGTTACACAACTTACCAGTGTGTCAGTTGGAAGTTGCAAAGATCTGTAGTCTGCCCGTTGCCACTTCAGATATCCACAGCCAGGAACTTACCAGAGACCGTCTACAGAGAAAGGTCGGACGCGGTAGGGGCCAGGCAGTGAATAACCTGGATGCATGCATGCCGCAAAATAGTTTTCGGTTCACTGACTTAGCTGCATTTTGGCCAAACAAGCAAACTACACTCACCGAGCACTTTATTAGCAACATTTTTACTTTTTTACACCTACTTATTCATGCTGTTATCTAATCAGCCAATTGTGTGGCAGCAGTACAATGCATACAATCATGAAGATACAGGTCAGGAGCTTCAGGTAATGCTCACACCAACCATCTGAATGGGGAACAAATTTGATCTTTCAAATTGTCCTAATTTTCTTCACTCCCCCTCCTTCACTCCTTTGCTCCACATTCTTCCGCTGGAGTAAGGGAGTAGTAGTGGGGAGTGGAGTTTTTTGGTTGGAGACATTATTTCTGACTGAGTGGCCAGAGACTGACTCCCCCCCCATGGCCAGTTAACCCCTTAAGCAGATGCTGAGCAGAGGTAATGGTAAATGTCTGCATTTATATAGTGCCTTTATCCAAAGCACTTTACAACTGATGCTTCTCATTCAACCATTCACACACAAAGACAGCCATCAGCTCTTCAGGAGAAATTGGGGGTTAGGTGTCTTACAACACCCCACAAAACCACTGTGATAAAACCCACAGACTGACAAAAAAGCATACTAATAATAATCAAAATGATAATAGTATAAGCATATAACTTGAAGGATTCAGAAGAAAGGGTATTACAATATAATATGACTTACTCAGAAAGTATTTAGCCAATAAGAAACACAATGAAAAATGGAAATGGGGCTGCTGAGTGGCTCATGCTGTTAAGGCAGTGTTCTAGTGCATGGATATTCACACAGTTTTTAATCTGGATCATGCTTGCTGGCTGGGATGAGGGCATGTCATTGTGCACTAGTAACCCGCGCTGGTCCATCAGCTGCCCCACGTTCACAAATTACAATGCAAGAAGGCGGTCTCAGTTTTCCAGCGATTATCCATCTCATGCAAGGCGCTGCATATGAATTGTTCATGAATTGGATGCTTAGTATTGCATTGAAATAAGAGACAGTTACAAATTTTGCTGCAACATTACATTACAAAGCATTTAACAGACGCTCTTATCCAGAGCAACGTACAACAAAGATGTGGTTCCAGGACTAAAGACCGTAGTTGTATTTCTTGTTTTTGGGAGTAAGTTTACTCTTTAATGATATGGCAAATTCTTCCTTTAATACTTTATCTATTTCATCATTGGCTATATCCTTCATATCAAGCAGATCAACCCCATCTTGGTAATTGTAGGTGACTTCACTATATGTCCAACCAATGAGTGCCTTGAATCCAGAGGGTGTCTGCAGGGAGCAGATGGACTTGTTTGTGAATAGAGACTCTGGTGAGGTCTGAAGCAATTTAGAGGTCTCCTGGAAGTGGTCAATCCCCCGTGGTTTTAGAGTGAAGGAGTATAATGTCTGAGATGAGCTTTTGTTTATAAGACTTGAATTGGCAAAGCTCTCATTTGGAATAAGGGGCTTTCGTCTGGTTTTCTCCAAGACCCACACCCCACTTTTCTCCACAAGGCGGAACACACCAGGGAGCTGTGGTTGATCTTTCCCTGAGAGAAGTTCAATGGGGTGCCATATTTGACCAGACATCCCATAGCTCACATCTGCAATGTATGCTTTTCCATCAATTAGGACCTTGTTGATGAGATGAGTGTCATATGGCAGAAATTCATCATTTAAGAACACTCTTGCCCCCAGTGTTGTTTTGGTGTAGCCCATCTCTTTCAGTACCCAAGAGAAGAGCTGGTTATTTTCCATGCACCAACCCCCTCGATTATTCTTCACAATCTTGGTGTAGATGGACTCCAGGTCCGTGGTGATCCACTCTCCACAGTGAATGCTGAGGTTTTCAAATGGGATTGACAGGACATGTTGCCTGTGGAGATTCTTTAGGGTTTCCAGATCTGCTTTGTCAGAAGGACCATTGTAGCCAATCCTCTCAAAGTAGTCCTCAAGATTCATGTTGCCCTGCTAAAACAATGCCCGTAAATTCAGCATCTGAAATATTTCACATTGGTAATTGTAATAATTGTAATAAAAGATATCACAGTTGCTAAAAAAAATATTTTTTTCATTGGCCAAATGGCACATTTCAAATGAACTTAATTACACTGAATGAAAGAAACTTGCATAAACTTTTTAAATATCCTTTTTAGCTATAAGGAAAGGATTACATCAACATCTTTTACAGTGCCGTCCAAAGGTATGCTATATACTTATGCGTTTTAGATTTGAGATAAATTATGAGACTGAACTACAACAATCTTTTAGTTTGTATTAAGTTTTTATTTCATGGTGTTTACATGCATACGTTTTACGGGCTACAAGAAAATAAGCAAGCAGCTTGGTGAGAAGTTAACAACTGTTGGAGCAATTATTAGAAAATGGAAGAAACACAAAGTCACCACCAATCTCCCTCGGTCTGGGGCTCCATGCAAGATCTCGCCTCGTGGGATATCAATGATCATGAGAAAGGTCAGGGATCAGCCCAGTACTACACAGGAGGAGCTTGTTAATGACCTGAAGGCAGTTGGGCCCACAGTCACAAAGAGAACCATCAGTAACACACTACACCCTGAAGGATTAAAATCCTGCTTTGCGCGCAAGGTTCCTCTGCTGAAGAAGGCACATGTACAGACCCGTCTGAAGTTTGCCAAAGAACACCTGGAGAAGGCTTGGGAGAAGGTGCTGTGGTCAGATGAGACCAAAATAGAGCTATTTGGCATCAACTCGACTTGCCGTGTTTGGAGGAAGAGAAATGCTGAGTACAACCCCAAGAACACCATCCCCACTGTGAAGCATGGAGGTGGAAACCTTATGCTTTGGGGGTGTTTCTCAGCTAAGGGGACAGGACGATACACCGTATCGAGGGGAGGATGAATGGGGCCATGTACCAGGACATTTTGGGCGACGACCTCCTTCCCTCATTGAGAGCACTGAAAATGGGTTGAGGATGGGTCTTCCAACATGACAATGACCCAAAACATATGGCCAAGGCAACAAAGGAGTGGCTCAAAAAGAAGCATATTAAGGTCCTGGAGTGGCCTAGCCAGTCTCCAGACCTAAATCCCATCGAAAATCGGTGGAGAGAGCTGAAGCTTCAAGTTGCCAAGCGACAGCCTCGGAACCTTAAGGATTTGGAGAGGATCTGCAAAGAGGAGTGGACCAAAATCCCTCCCAAGATCTGTGCAAACCTGGTGAAAAACTACAACAAACGTCTGACCTCTGTGCTCACCAACAAAGTATCTCCACCAAGTATTAAGTCCTTTTGTTCTATGGATCAAATACTTATTTCATGTGAAAATATATTAAATTTATATGATGTTGTTATTGTGGATTATTTTGTGATATTCTGTCTCTCAATGTTTTTGTTTGTAAGTGGGCAAACCTACAAAAATCAGCAAGGGATCAAATAAGTATTGCTCTCACTGTATAATAGAAGCAGGCAGATAAGGGGCAGGCAAAAGGACCATTTAAAGGGTCAAGAATAATAACAATTTTATTTTAGGCATGTAATTTTCAAGCTTGTGTTAAGACCTTGTCTGTTCAAACCATGCCCAATGCATATCTGTGATGGACTGGCAATCTCTGTCTTTGTCAAATTTGTGCTCCACGTGTATTTGTTATTCTACATTGTGTTCAGGGCATTTCTTGGCATGGTGCCCTTTTCTGTGTGGGGAGAGGTGGGTGTGGCTACAGATCCCGTGGGGTCGGATCAGGGGCCTGTTCCACAAAGCAGGATTGCGGAGTTCACTTAAATCCATGTTCCAGTTTTGGGTGGGGTCAGGGTTCCACTCAGTGCAGTTATCCAAATTAATGAGTAAAGCCTGCTTTGCATCAGCAGGGGAGTGTTTATAGCTGGCTAGCTACTGCAATGGTAGTGGTGAAGAAGCAAAAGTACAGCAAAGCAAAATGACAAGAATCAACCAGATTCAGCCTTGGAAGTGCTTTTTCGCACTGGCGACAGCCATCGAGAAATGGAGATATAAAGATTTTAAAAAATGGTAAAGTTGGTGGGGTTGAGGACTGAGGAGATTTATTTGATTGTAAACACAGTGGGTGCATCGCAAAAAATTACATCCTCCAGAGGAAAGGAGGACACTTTTTTGGATGCACCCAGGACCACAGAAATAAATCCTGCACAGTTTGCTATCAAGGGTGGTGTTTTAAAATGCTTTTCATTTAAATGTGAGACTATGTAAATTCTATTTGAAAGAGATATTTCCAGTTTTGCCACTGTGGGCTGGGAACACTGTGACTGAAGAGCTCTCACCCCTTCTTTCATCCTATTCTTTGTTCCATTCAATTTTAAATAACATTCATCTAATTTTGGTTTTGTGGTTTGGGTGTTTTCGATGATTTGTAATTTGTTTTTTAACCTACATGGTAATAATATTCATGATAATAAATAGGCAAATAGACATCCGTTTACATAGCACTTATCTAAACAAAAGTTATAAAGTAATTATCAGATATAGGTAGGCTACTACACTGAAAGGTAGCCTACTATAAAACATTTATTAAACATGAATTAAAATTAAAACTATATTAAAATTCCGCAAATATCAGCTTTCACATTCGTTTCCCACGTTTAGAAAAACTGGGTTTATTTGAGGTAAATTCAACCTGCATCTTATCTTGATATTCCCCTTAGATGCCGTCGTGAAGTTGACTGTTATGGACACACACAAAAACCCAGAAAAACTCGAAGCAGCTACAAAACATCAGAACCGACAGGAATGTTATAATGTTAATGTAATTATTTGGCTTGCGTCCATAGAGGAGCCGTTTTCAACAGTCAGATGAAGAATAATTTTGCCCGACAAGAAACTCATGTACTAGATCTTTTCGGGGAGTAGTCTACAGCGAAAATAAGATGAAATCATAACTTAGTAGTAGGCTACCTAGTAGTACTTTTGGAGGGCTCTGTATAAGACATTCAGGCAATTATGCAAACTTACCAGTGGGAGTTGCAAGTTCAGAGGATCAGTGGTAACAAAATACGACAGAAGTTCAAGTGAATAATATAGGCCAAGGGCGGTTCTAAAGGGGTGGCCGGTGCCACCCCTAAAATCTGATTAGCCACCCCAGTGCCACCCCGCACATAGCCCATCTGCAATAACCGTTTTTACCAAGACACCGCCTTTCCCATTTTGCTGCCTTCCGAATGTGCATGAACAGTGCACCTGTCAGGAGCACCAATCTGATTCGCACGTTATTGCCAGTTTTGTCAGTCAATCTGCTTTTACGAAGACACCGTCTTTTCCGCTTGAAAGACGCTAGAATCACCAGGACATTACAGGACAGCTTGCAAGCTTGTATGGTGCAGTTTGTAAGCCTCTAAACTAGCTAGCGAGCTAACGAACATTAGTCTCAACAAGAAATGCATTACTTGAGTGCTGTTTCTTTGATATAATATGCCCCCCTTGTGTAGTACAAGCTATATCAAATCAGCTAAATCTATATAGCCAAATCGCTTACTTATGAATTTGTATTTATATAATAATATTGTACCCACTGTGTAGGTGCTTGTACATAATTCTTATGGTAGCTATTTAGACATTTTTGTGCGAGACGTTGATTGATGCAAGTACTCAAGACGACAATTCATTCATATAATTTCCAAAAGCTCTTTATTGTTTTAAAAGATTTAATTTTTGAATAAAGATAATTTTTCTTATGTCGTTGTTCAGTCTGTGTTCTCTGTATTAGTTCAGAAGAAGATAATATGAAGTGACTGGATAAGTAACATGCATCAGAGCTGGTGAGAATGTGATTTTGGACAAAACAACAATGGGTCTCATTCATGAAACGTTAGTAAGTCTATGTGCAGATTTGCACATAAACGTCCACGCTACTAAAAACCTACTCTGGATTCATGAACGCCGCGGGAAACTCAGATCTGATCGTAAACTTGTGTGTATGATCATGAATGCCAATCCATCGTAAAGTGAAAGCGCGCTCCCGGTAATCAGCAATTAGCATAAATCCCCGCCCATGAATAGACAATGATTACCATATAAGGAGGTGTCGACGCATCCAGTCGACCTGTCAGTCATCATGGCGCAAACAAAGAGAGAGAAAGAAAAAAAACTTTTCCGAAGCGGAGATCAAAATCATTTTGGGTGAAGTGGAGTCAAGAAAAAATATTTTCTTTTAATAATAATAAAAAAAATTTGTATTGCGCTTTATATTTTTTTTTAAATCTCAAAGTGCTACAGATTAAGAAAAAGAAATACAAAACATGAGAAAAATTTAAAATCTAGCAGAAGGCTCTAGAAAAAAGGTAGGTTTTTAGACCTTGTTTAAAAGTATCCACAGTCTGTGGTGCCTTTAGGTGTTCGGGGAGAGCATTCCACAAACTGGGAGCGGCCGAGCAGAATGCCCGATCCCCCATTGTGCGGAGCTTGGTCCTGGGGGGTTTGAGGAGGTTGGTGGTTGCAGAGCGGAGGGTACGTGAGGAGGTCTGAGGGGTAAGGAGTTCCTTGAGGTAGCGGGGGGCATTTCCGTGTATGCACTGGTGGGTGAGGAGGGAGACCTTGAACTCAATCCTAAGTGAGATGGGGAGCCAGTGAAGCGATTTGAGGATGGGGGTGATGTGATCATATTTGCGCACCCTCATCGGGATCCTAGCAGCGCTGTTTTGGACATACTGCAGTTTCTGGACGCCGTTACTAGGAATCCCGATGAGGAGTGCATTACAGTAGTCAAGCCTGGAGGAGACAAAGGCGTGGACGAGCTTCTCTGCATCTGTCAGGGTGAGTGTGGGACGGAGTTTGGCAATGTTCCTAAGGTGGTAGAAAGACGTTTTACACAGATGTTTGATGTGAGTCTCGAAGGTGAGGCGAGAGTCCATTCTAACACCCAGGTTAGTGACTGATGTGGAGAGGGGGATGTTCTGGCCAGAGAAGGTGATGCTGGTGATGGTGGATGACCGGACCTGGTGTGGTGTGCCGACTAGGATGGCTTCAGTCTTGGAGCTGTTCAGCTGTAGGAAGTTGAGCTTCATCCACGCCTCTATCTCCTCCAGGCAGGTGGTTAGTGTGGATAATGGCAGGAGTGCAGATGGGATGGGGTCTGTTTTTAGATAGAGCTGTGTGTCATCAGCATAGCAATGGAAAGACATTCCATGTCTGCTGATGACACGGCCAAGGGGGAGCATGTAAAGCGTGAACAGAGTGGGGCCCAGCACTGAACCCTGGGGGACACCACAGGTGACATTGTGGGTGTGGGATTTTGCCTTTCCCAGGGCTACGTGCTCAGTTCTGCCAGTGAGGTATGAAGTGAACCAGTTGTGGACAGTGTCAGAAAGGCCAATGGTGGAGTGCAGACAGTGGAGGAGGATGTTGTGGTCCACAGTGTCAAATGCTGCTGTTAGATCCAGGAGGATGAGGAGGGATGGGGAGCCAGTAGTGGTGTTGTGACAGGGACAGGCAAAGCGAAGGCCTGGAAGGAGGTGACAGATGCTGTTAATGTTGCCTCTGTAGACAATAGAACCATATCCGAGGTGAAACGTAAATGGTTTGACATGAAGCTGGAGGCAAATAAACGTATAAGCGCACACAAAAAACACGCATCAGCCACAGGAGGAGGAGGCTCACAGGCACAAATACCACCTGCTGACGAGCGCATCACTGGCATTATTGGGGAGACCTCTCTGTCAGGAATTATACCTGACGGAGACACCGACATGCCTCCACTGGAGACAACATCAAACCCAGATGGTAAGGTGATAATTGTTGTGTCATAATACATTCTGAAAACCATCACTGATAGTTTAGTGGTTAGTATAGTTTAACCTAGGTCGTACAGTCCCACCAAACAAACAGAACATTTGTGGGGGTTTCTCTTCGGATTGAATGAAGTGGAAACGGGAAACCAGTAATGTTATATTGTACGTAATGATGCGTAATGGATATCAGTGTCGGAATGTAGAGCTATTTAACATTCATTTCAAGAAAGGATATGGATAACATATAGCCCACTGCAGTTTTGTATGCATCGTCTTCAAATTATTTGAATCTTAATAGCCTAAAGCTCTGTTTTATACTGTACAGCTCCAAATAAGTCAGTCTGCAGCCAACGTAAATCAAACATTTTTCAAATAAGATTTATTAAAGGTTTCTTTCAAATGAAAAAAGCCACACATAAAACGAAAAAAAACAAACGTTGTTTCATATTTCTAGCTGGCGAGTGCAATTGTATAGGCAGGCTATATTCTTGCCAATGAGCCAGCCGTTCCTCACAGCTCCATCCTCCAAACGCGTGTCAACTGCGCTATTACGCAGGATAAATGCATCATGCGTCCCACCAGGCCACCGTGCCACAACGTTTAACAGCACACACTTTGCATCACAGATCAGTTGCACATTAACGGAATGAAAGTTTTTCCGGTTTATGCAAGCAAATGCATCACCAGATGGAGCCTTGATGCGTACATGTGTGCAGTCTATGGCACCGATGACACCTGGCATGTTTGCAATTGCACTGAATCCCTGCATCACTTCTACCTGCCGTTGTGCGTCCTAGGGAACTTTGATGTACTCTGGCACTAGTTTTAAAATACCATTGAGCACAGCAGGGAGGATGCGGCTCATAGTTGGTTGCGAAATGCCGGACCTGTCACCTATCTCGCGCTGGAAGGTCCCTGTGGCTAGAAAACCAAGCACAGATACAAGCACAGATTTCTACATGTTGAATGATAATAAAAAAATATATATATATATTTATTTTTTATTATCATTCAACATGTAGAAAGATTGTGTCATCTATTGAGTCGATTTACATAGATAATTCACAATCATGAACCTAATCTGGATCTTAAACCTGCTAATTGCCAACTAATTTAACTAAATGTGTTATATTTTTAATTGTTTGTCATGTTCATATCACGTGTTTCAAAGGCATCTGCGTATTGTTTACATAACAGAGCGCAATACGAAGTAAAATGTAAATTTCCAATAGTGACAAGCATTATTTATGTGCATTCTTCAATTTGCACAAGCAATACGCGTGGTCAGCAGCAGGTGTAGATTTTGTTAGTAGCTACGAAAAGATCGGAGCTACTAAAATATTGATGAATGCCAAAAACCCGTAAATTTCCCTCTACTCACATTTTACACACAAATTTGTTCTGCTCCCGTTTCATGAATGAGACCCCATGACTTTAATGGCCTTAAATATGGTCAATTTGTTTTTTATTCTTGGTCCATAAACATTTAATCGTCTTATGATACAATATATGATGTCATGTATGATATACTATGTATTTCTGATTAGTCATAGTTGGTGCAATTTTGAGGCTCTTCGATGCCCTGTGTGCTAAAACAGGCAGTGTGGCATGGAAAAGACAAACATTTTCCATATTCTTATTTTGCATAATGCATTTTTGTTTGGTGGTTTGCATAGAGCATTTGTCTACTGAATAGCCTTAACTTTTGTGAGTGAGCTCAGAGAAGGATCTAGATGACAAAAGAGGCGATAGCCTATTTATTTGTCATTGTTAATGTCATCCTGTACATTAGCTTATCAGTAGCCTATAGCCTATTCATTTATGTTTAGTCTTAGTAGACTAGTAATTCATTGTTTTTTTGTTTTTTTGCACGTGAAACAATTAAAAAAATCCCCCCAAAAATGTTTTGTGTGCACAAAGCCAGGACATACGGTTGTCACCCCCAGGCAACCCTTTGACCCCACTTGGGCACCCCAGTAAAACAATCACAGTATGAGCAAACTGTTAAATGAAGAAAAATGCTACAAATTGACTACATGCATTAGAAACCTTAATTCCGAGGGAAGTTATTGTTCTTGTGTCATGATTATGAACGGTCGGCATTCATTTGCAGGACGGCGTATGACATCACGCATTGAGGGGGCAGGCCTCTCGCTGTCTTTCCGTATTTCTCTGGTTAGAGAAGAATAAGCGATCGTGTTACAGGTTAACATGTTACAGCCACACACGCATAAACAAGATGAGTCATTTAACTGTACTGTCAGTAAATGTGCTTTTGCTAGTGTCTATACAGTGGATTCAAAGTATTCAGACCCCTTCACTTTTTTGCACTTCATAGTGTTGTAGATTTGCCATTTTTGCCCATCAATCTACACACAATAACCCATAATGAGTGAAAGGAAATATATATATATTTTTTTTTTAAATCTTTGCAAATTTACTACAAATCAAAAACTGATATTTAGTTTTCACAAGTATTCACCAAATTGTAGTCAGGTGCATCCTGTTGGCTTTAATTATCCTTGAGATATGTCTAGAATGTGATTGGAGTCCACCTGTGGGAAATTTAATTGATTGAACATAGTTTAGAAAGGCACACACCTGTTTATATAAGGTAAGGTGCCACAATTCACTCCATGTCAGGACAAAAACCAAGACATGATGTCCAAGGAATGCTCTGTGATAAAATTGTGGTGAGGCACAGATCAGGGCAAGGGTATGAAACCATTTCTAATGCTTTGAATGTTCCCAGGAGCAAAGTGGCCTCAATAATTATGAAATGCAACAGGTTTGGAACCACCGGGACTCTTTCCAGAGTTGGCTGTCTGGCCAGATTGAGCAACCTTTTTAACATGAATGTTTTTACAGTGTAGTTAAGAAATGCATTAACTAATGAAAAGGTACTTTCATGCTTAATGTGTTTGTACCTCATAGTGAAGTGTGACCCTTTCTAAATGAACAAAAATGAAAAAAATGTAAGTATTTACCCTGGCTCCTATAGATTTATTTTTTCTAAATATCTGACACTATCCAGTGTCAAATATGCAATAATGGAGGAAATCAGGAAGGGGAATTATTTTTTCACTGCACAAAGCATAGCTTTTAACCCGGTTTCTAATGGTTTAATCAGGCCGAATTGACCACCATGATTTATTTAATCTGGAACTCTCCCTTATCTAGGTGATATTTAAACCCGAGATATCAGCAATTGGCTTGGCTGGTTGGGGTTACTGAATTAGTTTTTTGGATATTTACTTCTACGTCAGCGCAATATGAAGAACAGCTACTACTAAAGTAGTAGGATATACATATAATTTTGTGCAAAATTTCTTCCAACTCCACACTTTAGGACAGCATGTGCAGGGACTGGGAGCCTCTTCACTCTGCAGTCCACCAGCTTAGCAAAGCAATATTGTCATTTGTACAGGAAAAGTATAGATCAATTGCAGGCAGCCTACATGCAAGCCTAGCCAAGGCCCTCAAATGATGACGCTGAGGACCTGCCACCTGCAATGTTCCATTAGGGCCATGCAACGGCCAATTACGCATCCTCTTGGGCAGCTGGCCATGCTCAGCACTGATATGCTTTGTGCCCACCGCGTATTGCAAACCAGAGAAAGGTCATTGTAAAAGAATAACACTTGACGTGCATAACAACAACGAGTGTATTAAAGAATGATTCAAAATGTTGGAAAAATTATATTCAAGATGAATTAAGCCACAAAATTACTGAATTAATTCCTTTAACATTAGAGTTCTAGACGACCACCGAACGAGCACTTCTCTCACAGAACAACGCAGCATCTTCACAAGTGTATCAAGCTGCCTGCGATGTTCTCATACCAGGCAGCTGTCCAAATCAACGAAATATTTTTCACAATACATGTGGATTTATGGATGTTCCCCACTTTGTGGTCGTACGTGGTCTTCTTGTGGCACAAGGGCTGTGTAAAGGGGCATCACACTCTGTTGGAATAAATAGAAATTTACATTGGAAACACTTTGTTTGAACTCCATCCACAGTTATTTATATTCAGAAAACAATGGCCCACGTGGGCTATAATTTCTGTAAATGATACGCGTTTTCAACTCGGTTCACTGCAATGGTTTGTTATCCAAAACGGATCACTAAGTAATATTAGTGCCAAACCCGTTTTATCTCGCACCATATTCACATGCAGCTAAAATGTACCTAAATCGATGTCACGTTAGGTTACACATTTTATCGAAGTAAAAAAATATTGATGGGACCTACCTTATTGAGGTATTTTTGTGTCTCGAGTGCTCTGCTCAACTCATTCTGTCTCTCGAGAAGTGTAGCTACCGCGGAATCTGTAAAAGAACGGTTTGTCTTTTTAAAATTATTTTCGTTTTGAAGTAATGCGCCAATACATTTTTTATGAAGTACGGAGATTACTGAAACAGCCTACCACATGAATTGTTGATGGTGTTTAAACGCAATAAGACATCTTTCATTTCGCCGCTTTTGAGTTTGCCCGCCATCTTCACAAAGAATGACGATCTGAGCGTCAAGTGCGTATTGTAAAGACATTCTGTTGAACTATGCGCGGAAATATCGTAAATTGTTGAAGAATACCATAGTAACGCCTATTCCACAGGAAGTAACTGCATTGACTGAATATTTGTACTAATTCGCCAGTTGCGACGGGAAGGTAGGTCATGGGAAATATTAGCAAGACAAACAAAATCTATTTATGTTATTGTTCAGTTCGTTACTTAAATACTTTGTTTATTACTATCCGACTAGCGAAGTTATCGGCTTTTTTATATAAGCACAGTCGTTAGCCTGGTGAAGAATTGTGAAAATTATTAGCTAAGGTAACGTTACACAACTGAGTGGCCTGACATGTAGAAGTGCCGTGAATCTGCCTGCATCGACCCAACAGGGTACACAAACGTGTATTCCCCTATGAACAGAAATACAACAAGGAGGGTTTATGTTAATTAATTATACACAAATATTTTTATGAGAAGATAAAATCTAAAATAGTAATTGGCAAACGAGGAAAGCCACTGATCTATCCAGGTGTAATAGCCTGTCTCCATTTGTGTATTAATTATCTGATTGTAGTGTTGCATAGGTGATAGTTTCATGTTACCTGAATGCCTGTTTAGTGTTACATGTCTTTGATTTTCCTGTTAGGCAGTGTGACATCTGACACCCCTTTCTATACACCGACATCAATGGAACAGCAGGACTGTATATTAGCTCACAAATACCTGATCACAGGTGGTGGAGGTTACTTTGGATACCGGTAAGGTCATTGGTCTTTTTTCTGTTGTGTACACCTACCCTTATCTGTCAGTGCTTCAGATACAGCTTCTAGGTCATCATGTTTTCAAAGCGATGCAATTAACTATTGTAAATATTATGCCATGCAATCTAGTGGTCATTTTAATTTGGGATTCAATGCTGCTGCCTCTGCTTCTTCTTCTCCTTCTTCTAAATATGGTCATTGAAGTACCTGAAGGCATCAATACATGACAATCTGTCATCACCACTGTCTGTGCAAGAAGTGCATGTACATATGCTGTTAAAATGATAAAATATTGCAATCATTGTGCATGCCTGCCACCCAGGTGCATTCTTACAGGTGGGTCTGTACTTATATTAATAACTTTGAGTGCCATGTTTTTATATGTTCATTGACTTGTGAATTAATTTCTTCTAAATTGGCATTTGCACTGTACAAAGAAAAATTGAAGTTTAATTCAGTTTTTCCTCTTCCATGGAATCCATGATGCAATTATCATTTTATATAAATACACGGCTTTCGTGTCAAGTAAAGGCAGGGAAATGGTAGGTGTGATGAGAATCAACTGCCGTCTCCCGAGGAAGGAGTCCTTTTTGATTTTTTCCATACATAACCACATCTGACAGAGGGCTTAACTAGAATTTACCACCCATTCAGATTACATTCGACTTCATCTGTCTTTTTATGAATTCAGACTTAATTTGATGTTGAAGTTTTATTTGGATGTAATTTATATATGAGTTCTTCACTCTTTATCTTAATGTTTTCCACGATGTAACCACCCACTTAAAAGTCAATCCACCAGAAAACTACGCCCTTTCTTTTCCTATATTTGTATATTTTGGTATTTCATCCATCTGTGTATTTCACCCCCAGGCCATGGAACATTTTGGGGGGTTGCTTTTCTGCCATGGTTATACATGTAACAAGGGTTTTCATTTCTTTCTCTATAGCCTTGCTTGTGCACTACACAGAAAGGGCGCCAGAGTCATTCTGTTCGATGTACGACCACCAAACCAGCCGATGCCTGAAGGCATGGTGTTCAAGCAGGGGGACGTCCGTGAGTTTGCGCAGGTGGAGGAGGCCACTCGAGGAGTGGGCTGTGTCTTCCACGTCGCCTCCTACGGCATGTCCGGGAGGGAGCAACTCAACCGGGGTCTGATCGAGGAGGTGAACATTCGGGGGACGGAGCACGTGATCACGGCTTGCGTGGCCAACGGTGTGCCCAGGCTGGTCTACACGAGCACCTTCAACGTCGTTTTTGGTGGCCAGGTCATAGAGAACGGTGACGAGAGCCTCCCGTACCTGCCCCTGCACCTCCACCCTGACCACTACTCCAGGACGAAATCGCAGGCCGAGATGGCCGTGCTGAAGGCGAACGCCGCCAGGTTGCAGGACGGGTCGGGCCTCTTAAGAACCTGCGCTCTGCGTCCGGCCGGCATCTATGGGCCCGGGGAACAGAGGCACCTGCCAAGAATCGTGGGCTATATCGAGAAGGGGATTTTTAAGTTTGTGTACGGAGAGGCCAGCAGCCGAGTGGAGTTTGTCCATGTGGATAACCTGGTTTCTGCACACGAGCGAGCGGCCGCTGCCCTGAGCCCTGAGAAGCACCACCGCGCTGCCGGGCAGGCCTACTTCATATCGGACGGCAGGCCGGTCAACAACTTTGAGTTCTTCAGGCCGCTCGTGGAGGGCTTGGGTTACTCCTTCCCAAAAGTGCGCCTGCCCGTTTCCCTGATTTACCTCGTTGCGTTTCTCACCGAGATGGTTCACTGCATCGTAGGCCACGTCTACAACTTCCAGCCTCTGCTCACGCGCACCGAGGTCTACAAGACGGGAGTTACACATTACTTCAGCTTAGAAAAAGCAAAACAAGAGTTAGGATACGAGCCCAAGGAATACAACCTGGATGAAGTTGTCCAGTGGTTTAAAAGTAAAGGCCATGGGAGAAAGCCTCCTGGCTTTTCCTATAAATCATTGATTAGAGATACTTTGCTAATTATTGCATTTGTTGCTGCAGTCCTCTCTTGCCTTCCAGTGGTTGGCACATCATTTCCAGATATACCATGAAAATGATTGACTAATTTTCAACATTGTAAATCTACGATGGTACGTTTGATGTATAGTAGTAAATGGTTGTTCTAAAATTATAGTGCCTTTTGGAAGTTTTCATTTAGGATTATTTCTCATTTTTCACGGTTGAAAAGTCAAATTAAGATACACTCGGTGACCTCTTTATTAGGTAGACCTGTACACGAGCTTGTTAATGCAAATATTTAATCAGCCAATCATGTGGCAGAAACTAAGTGCATAAAAGCGTGCAGATGTGGTCAAGAGGTTCAGCTGTTTTCCAGACCAAATATCAGAATGTTGAAAAATGTGATGTAAGTGACTTTGACTGTGGAATAACTGTTTGTGCCAGATCAGTGTGGCCAGTTTGAGTATCTCAGAATCTCAGCTCTCTTGGGATTTTCACACACAACAGTCTGCAGAGAATGGTGCAAAAAAACAAACAAAAATACAGCGAGCAGCAGTTCTGCAGGCAGCCTTGTTAATGAGAGAGGTCAGAGGAGAAGGGCCAGACTGGTCAAAGCTGCCAGGAAGGTGAGAGTAACGCGAATAATCACACATTACAACAGCGGTATGCAGAACAGCATTTCCTCCCCCTTTCTTCATAAGTAACTCTGTATGATGTCAAAATAAAAAAAGGTATTTAGATGTTGACTGTTCTCAATTACAAATCGAAGAGTCACTGTGACCTAGTACTGCTTGGTATCTACCTTGTTCCTCACAACCAGAAGTAGGACCTCAGCATTTCTGCCATTCTGTGGCAATGGGGCAAGTTTCCTGCTGTTTTGTAACGGAACACTGCTGTGGAAGATAATATTTACCATAACTATGTTATACTAATTACATATTACAATTTTCTCCATGTAACAGGATTGATTAAAGTATTGTTTTAATGATTTGCATGTTTCAGATTTTTTGGAGTATATCAAATAATTATCAAATATTATTATTATTATTATTATTGTTATTAATAAATGAATAAGGACTGAATACTATATATACACAGTACTGTGCAGAAGTCTTAGGCACCCTGGACTTTATTATATATATATGCTTATTTTTTTTGTGTGTGTTAGTATAAAAACGCATTCAAGATTTCCAAATATTCATTTTCCGAAAGATTTTATCTTACAGAGACATTTTTGTATCTAGTCAAAAAAAAAAAGTTACATATAACTGTAAGCAATTGACTACTTTTTACATAAAAAAAACTTGATCATGGCTGTCTGAGATCAGAAGTAAGGAGCCAACCAAAGTCTGCAGAAAAACTGTGGCAAGTTCTCCAACATGCTTGGAACAACCTCCCTGCTGATTGTCTTAGCCAATGCTGTACTGCAGTTCTATATCTCAGAGAAGTGATACAGTTTTAACGCCGAAGGGTTGTCACAAAAAATATTGATTTGATTCAGTTTTTAACTATTCTGACAAATTACTCAAATGTAATGTAAAATGTATAGTACGTTTATTTAGGACCTTTCACTGAATTATTTTTGAAAGAATCTTATCTGTACAGAATGTTATACAGGCGTCTAAGACTTTTGCACAGTACTGTATATATGCAAATATCAAGGAACAACTAATGAGGAAATGTGATCTTTAATCAGAATGCTCAGTTACTGCCCATTGGAAAGTACTGTATGTTGCAGCACCGATTCGTTGCCACCAGATGGCATAGCGCAACGCGATATTTTTTCCCTTACAGCCACTACGTAACGTAAAAAAATCACGGCAGACAAAAATTGATCATAATGTCCGCCTTGTATGCATAAATATATTTCTGGATACGTACCCATTGGCCTACATCAACAATACTAAAGGTTCAGGTGTTGAAGTGCCGGCTCTGAACATCTACCAGCAACATATTTAGAACGCTTCAGAGGTAGCGTCAGTCGTTTTTATTGATAAACCGTTTAAGATGGGCAAAACCTTCGTTTATACAATTACTCGTTTACAAAAAAGAAATATTAAACCTCTCCAGACAAAAATAAACAGGTTATGAAATGCTTTTCATTTTTATAGGCTGCCATTCAATTCAATTACTCATTAACAACAACAAAATTAGGCTACCTAAAAACAAATCCCTCCAGAAAAGACATTTTAAATGGCTTGTGGAGTGTTTTGTAATCATATAATCATATATCATATAATCATATATATATATTATATATATATATATATCGTTTATCTTAGCATGTGCGTAGAATGCATATGTGTGCAGCAATTTTATTTGGTTTGTGTAAAGCAACTAATTCACACATTTAACAACGTTTGCAATAACTATTGGTACTTGTTTAACTTGCTTAGCTGACCCCTTGTTCACGGGCAGATTTTAGAGACCGGTGGAAGGCGCAGGGCAAGTGAACACCGTTCATTGACCATTCTGGCACTGAGCCTGGGAAAACAACGCGGTACTCTGTCCATTTGTTTATTGTTATTTTATTACAGCACTCCGTTATGAATCCAGTGTAATAATTCTCAGCATAGCAGTGGAAATGCGCAAGGGTGTTACTCGCCTAAAGCCCATCATCTGGCGCAGAGATAGTGCAGAAACATGCTCTCGGAGCGAAGTAACTCTTTTTGAAAACTCGGCACCCCCTAGCCGAGCCGAGCTGGTTGCGATCATTGTTTCGCTCCAGCATTAACTACATTCCAAAGAGACGCAGCACACCTTGACTCCTTCCCGCATTCCTTCCACATAAATTAGTCCTTTGCATTGTATTGCGTTATATAGAGTCTTACCGGCAGAGACGATTCAATACACAGTTTGTGCTGTTATTACCAGTGGAAGAACAATTTATTTTTGTACAATTTGGAAAGCAATGCGCAGGAAACCTAACAGTACTGAAGAAGCCTACGATGGAAAATTCCTCCGCGCAGCGCGCCATTGACTGTAAAGACCTTTCAACTTACCAAAGACTGAAATTGACAAACGTCTTCTGTCGTGGACGCAACTATTTGTTAACGGATACTTTTTTCGAAGGCGAAGGTCGTGCAGCATGTTAATATTATGGGGAAATGAGTTCCACGTGTGAAACAGCGGGCTATGTTTTTATTAAGTTTACATTTATTGTGATTTCCATGTGAAGTGAAATTGCTACTAGCTATTACAAAGTCGATAGTTAGCCAAGCGCACGTCTTCTACCAAACTTATTTCTCGGGAGCACAAACATGGATAAGAATGAGGATGATCCGGGACTCAGGGCAAGTAAGTTAATAGACGATCTCTCTCTTTACGAAGTATACCAGGATGGGATTTACAGTGGAAGAAGCGACATGGTAATTAACCCGGATTTGGATTTTTCGGCCCAAATGATTCCTGACCAGAAAAGTAAACGAATGAACGGTGGTGGTTCTGTGCCTCAGCAGCAACTCCATACGTTTGAAAATTACCCGGCGCCTGGGAATAAAGTTTACAACGCCGCCCTTGTGCGCCCTGTGAATGGTAATCGAGCGCTTCCTCTTGATTTTTGCACTTCTCAGAGAGATGCAGTTTATTGTGAAGATGGCCATAGCACCAAATCCGAAGTTGCCTTGCCGTGTTACACCGGCGCTTCTGACCGAAACAGGAGGTACTCGTTGGAGGTGCAGGGACACAGGTACAGTACAGGTAGCGCATATGATGGAGTGGTTTTGAACAAGCACGGAGCTTTCCCTCCCTTCCCCAGCAACAGAAGCAACAGTGTCTGCGTAAGCACCAACCAAGACAGCAGGTACAATGCGACCAGCCCTCGGTCGAGTTTAGCGTCTTCCGTGTCTTCTCAGGAGCACAGCAAGCATGCAAGCCCTAGGTCTAGCATCAGCAGCCCGCGTTCTAGTCTGGTGGTTCCTGGTCAAGACAAATACAGCAGTCCCAGATCCAGTCTGCTGCAGTATGAATGCAGCAGTGCACTTAGCCCGAGATCCAGCTATGCAAGCACAGCCAGCGACACTAGTAAACATTCCAGCCCAAGGACCAGTTTGAACAGTTACGACAGCGGCAGTAAACCCAGCAGCAACCGTACCAGTGGCATCAGTATGGGATACGACCAAAGGCATATCAGCCCGAGGTCCAGCACTGCCAGCCAGTACTCCTGTACCACTAGTCCCCGGTCCAGCTACTCCGATTCGCGATATATGCCTCCTGGAAATCATGAGCTTGAGGGTGCAGCGGTGCACGGGATGCCAATGGCAAGCCCCCGGTCCAGCATCTGCAGCCAGGACGGCGGCGTTAGACCGGGGGCAGTGGCTAACTGCGTAGTGAGCCCGCGCTCCAGCATTTCGAGCCACAGTTCCAGGAGTTCTCGCAGTTCAAGGGGCTCCATGAGCACATTCCCAGAGCTCCAGATGCCCTCGCCTAGATCGTCAGTGTTGGGTCCTGGCGTCCAGGAAGACACAGTAGTCCAAGATTTTGGCGACTCACTCGGTGTTCAGAATAGGGTTACCCTTCAGCTGTCCCCTGCAACACAAGAGCCGCAACAACAGCCAGCACAAACCGAATTAAACCCAGAGATGACCACGGGTGCTCCAGCATCTTTTAATTATGGGAGCGCCACCACAAATTCGGTCTCTGCACAGAAGTTTATGCTGCCGTACCAAGTCACCCCGTGCCGTGAAAGTGGCCCCAGCCAAGCCGAAAGAAGGCTCGAGGCGCTCACATTGGAACTTGAGAAGGAGCTAGAAATGCACATCAAGAAAGAATACTTTGGTAAGTGCAATGGTTGAAAACTGGAATCATGCGTGAATATGCGATGCGTAATGTTGACATTCACAATAGTTCGTTGCAGGGCTATATGCGAGACAGAGGGAGAGCTCATCGCCTGAACAGTTTGCTGTCTGCACTAGCATATTGCAGGTCCAAATCGATGTTCCATGTCCGTTTTTTCGTTTCATCTGCACATTTATCTGGGTAAATGGATAATGCATATTATACAATAGAAACCACATGGACTGAGTGTTGTGTAAAGAATGAAAGAAATCGGACACTGGTCCATGCCTGACTAAACCAGGTGCATAGGCCCTTCAGACTATCTGTAGTAGTCTGTTAACTTCATAGGACTTCAGGCTAAACAAAAACAAAAAATCCCCCCAAAAAATCCCGTAATGTAGCCTGAGGAATTTGTTCTTGCTTTGAATATTTGTTTCAACTAATGAAGAGTGTAAGAACAGTAATTATTACTTATATACACTTCTCTCAAATATGTTGTCAATAAATCAAGAACGGAACAATTCAATGATCATTAAAAAATTTTATTTTACATAAAAGTGGGTTAAATAAATAACTGTTTTCAGTCACCCAAGACTCTTAACTGAAGTATTTTTTGGGGAAAAGAGTCTGAAATAGTTTGTTTGAATCTTGGTGAGACTTTGCTAATTCCTTGGCAAGGAGCTTCAGCTAACTGGAGCATTAACTTCTCACCCTCTTTGTCCGTTGTGTGGCTGACCACTGATTGGCCGGAGGAAGCACCAGGCTGCCTGGCCATTACCCAATTGCCATGAGCTTGCAGCACTTTTTGGGGAAAGCTTGGTCACTGCCCGTAATGGGGTATACTGGGGAGGTCTGAGCTCTCTCCCAGAGAGGAGGCTCGCAACAAATAATCTCATCACGCCGATTATGCGCTTCACATGGTGTTGTGTTGGAAAACATTTTTCTTGTGGAAATGTTGATATCTAAATTGTGTTGCATGGGAGAAATTTTTCCTGACCTAAGGACATAAAAAAAAAATGCCACTCCATGTGCACATAGTGTGATGTTCAGCACACCTGGTTAGTTGTACTAGTTGTTTTTTTCCCCCACTGTAATAAGAGGGGAAGTTATCTATTGTTTTCATTTGTTGAATTTTCTATTTGTTTAGATCTATATTTTTTGTCTTGAAAGGTGCTAAAATTGCAGCTGTATTGTGAAGGTGCAGAGCAGAGTTGTGTTCTGCAGAGGAATGTAGGCTGGTCAGTATGTAGCTGTATGTACAGTACGGATGAACAGTAGGCCTAATTTGAGGCAGCTCCCAGCAAGTCATGTGGTCGGTGTTGTATTGGTGTTGCACCCATTCAATGTAGCCAGTACTAACTTCGAAGAATGGTTCAGCTATTCGCTTGCAAATGGAGCTTCTTTACTAATGTAATATATTGCAGAGTCAAAAAACATATTCATATATCTTAGCTGTCTTGTGATTCCACAGGTGTATTCAATCACTTCCTTAGTGTAGGTATAAAAAAGCTTTCAGTGTCTAGTCTTGATTCTAGGCTTTTGGCTTCTTTGGAGTCTGCAATTGGCATTTTATGAAGTTGATGAGTTGCTCCAAGGACAGTCAAGGCAGCCATTATGAGGCTGAGAAATACAGAAATATAATCAGAGACATAGGCCAAATCTTAAGCCTAGAAAAATCAACTGCTTGGAACTTCATGAAGAAGAAATCGAGCATTGGAGAGCAAAGATCAGTTTTTTCAAAGGGGCAAGGAGGCCAAGGGAGAACTGATGATGACCAAATAATTATCACCTTAATGATGAGAACAACCCCAAAATACCTGTCCGGCAGATGAGCAACAATCTTCAGAAGGCTGGTATGGATGTAGTAGTAGAATAGACTGTCTGCGGAAGAATTCACAAACACATCTAGGCAGGCTGCACTGCAAGATGCAAACAACTAGTTGGCACCGAAAACAGGATGGCCAGGTTACAGTTTTCTAATTAGTACCCAAAAGAGTCTATAAGAGTTTTGTGGACAGATCAGAGATTGTGTATGGCTGCCACTGGAACCGGATCACTTGTGTTCGTTGATGACGTCACTGCTGACGGCAGCAGCAGGATGAATGCTGAAGTATATAGAAACAACTTGTCTGCTCAGATCAAAGCAAATGAATTTTGACGACGCATAATGCAGCTGGACAGTGATCCAAAACATGCAGCTGAAGCAACTGAGGAGTTTGTTTGGGCCAGAAAGTGGGTTGTTCCTCACTGGCCAAGTCTCTCACCTGACCTCAGTCCAGCTGAGCATGAATTTCACTTGCTGAAGACCAGACTGAAAGCAAATGCTTGAGGGGGAAACTCGCCTCGACCACCGCCAATGTGTAGCACTCACCAGGGTGATGCGCGGCTGCCATTTTGTGCCAGAACGCTCATCGCACATCAGCTGAGGTGGAGGCCTATGTATTTGCCAATTGAAACAAGCAGGAGCTGAAGAGGGCCGAGGTACCCAGCATCTGGTGATGTCTATGGGTCGTAGACTTCAGGCAGTCATTGATTGCAAAGGATTTGCAACAAAATATGTTGACACTTAATTTCAATTAATGTGTTCATTTGGCAAATTACTTTTGGTCCCCTAATATTGTGGGGGGAATAATAAATATAAATAGGGCTGTAATTCCTACATGGTTCACCCAATATGGATGTAGAAGCCCTCAAAGTAAAGCTGAAAGTCTTCACTTTTTTCATTTGATTGTCTTATTTCAACTGTTTGTTTGCTTGAGCGAAAACAACAAAAAATGTGTCATTGTACAAATACTCACGGACTGAACTTCCACACATTTTAATTTGTTTTATAGTAGCTAGGTAGAGCTCACCCTGCCTTTCAGCACCCTTTGGTTTTGTATATCTGCGCGTTTGTTGTTCCTTTGTAGTTCCATCACATCGCCATCTATTCACTTTTGCATGCTGCCAACTTCTAACAAAATGGTCTGGTGATGCGCAGTAATCTGGTGTTTCTTAATGTTTTGTTGCGGTTGACAGGTCACCATGCAAGAGCCTATACAAAAATGGCAAATGGATTTTTGGTTCAATGCATTGGAGATGGAAGTTTGTTAATCCTGGGGGAGCAGGTGATAGTTGAGCAAATATAGGAAAGCTTTTCACCTCAGGCTAAGAACACTCAGCTTGTGTCCGTGGCAACGGCAGAGACATTGATCCAGGAGGCACTGAGGCCACTTCTGCTGCAAATTGTCTGCCCCTCTCTCTCTCTCTCTCTCTCGCTGTCTGCCTCTCTCTCTTGCTGTCTGTCACTCTCTCTCTCTGTCTGTTGCTCTCTTTCACTGTCAGTTGGTTTCTTTCTCTCACTGCCTGCTTCTCTCTCTCTAGCTGTCAGTCACTCTCTCCTGTCTGCCCCTCCTCTCTCTCTCTCTCTCTCTGTCTGCCCCTCTCACACTGTCACTCTCTCTTGTCTGCCCCTCCTCTCTCTCTGTCCTGTCTGCCCCTCCTCTCTCTCTCTCTCCTGTCTGCCCCTCCTCTCTCTCTCTCTCTCTCTCTCCTGTCTGCCCCTCTCTCACTGTCGCTCTCTCTCCTGTCTGCCCCTCCTCTCTCTCTCTCTCTCTCTCTGTCTGCCCCTCTCACACTGTCGCTCTCTCTCCTGTCTGCCCCTCCTCTCTCTCTCTCCTGTCTGCCCCTCCTCTCTCTCTCTCTCCTGTCTGCCCCTCCTCTCTCTCTCTCTCTCTCACTGTGTCACTCTCTCACTGTCGCTCTCTCTCCTGTCTGCCCCTCCTCTCTCTCTCTCCTGTCTGCCCCTCCTCTCTCTCTCTCTCTCTCTCTCTCCTGTCTGCCCCTCCTCTCTCTCTCTCTCTCACTGTGTCACTCTCTCACTGTCGCTCTCTCTCCTGTCTGCCCCTCCTCTCTCTCTCTCCTGTCTGCCCCTCCTCTCTCTCTCTCTCTCTCCTGTCTGCCCCTCCTCTCTCTCTCTCCTGTCTGCCCCTCCTCTCTCTCTCTCTCTCTCTCTCTCTCTCTCCTGTCTGCCCCTCCTCTCTCTCTCTCTCTCACTGTGTCACTCTCTCACTGTCGCTCTCTCTCACTGTCGGTTGTTCTTTCACGCTGTCTGTTGCTCTCTCCTGCTCTCAGTCCTCGTGTGGCTTTTGTTTGTTCTTATTTGCTGAATGGTTGTGCATCAGCAACTGGCCAGTGGAGGACCAAGCTGCTGCTCCAGAGCAGCCCCCCCCCAATAGCCTCTTCATTAGCCAGCCAGTGGGGTGTTGCACTGCTGCAGACATTTGGCACAGGATCTTGGCTCAGTGGGCAGACAGGGTTGATGGGGGTCAAGTCTGATTACCTGCTTGGAATAATGATGGCAGGAACAATAAAATTCCTTTGCCCCAAAAATGGTTATATGTAGACTCTTCCATGTGAAAGATATGTATTTTACCCAGGTCATTTCCACATGAGGAGCCTTTGGTTCTTCCAAGGAGAATGGCAGTATGGACAGTTGGTCCTGTAAAATCCTCATACTTTTTGGCTTTAATTTGTGTTCCCTTCTGCTTACACACACACACACACACACACACACACACACACACATCCATTAATTTGGGCCCTGCACTGGACATCCTGTACTCATTCAAGCCCAGGGGATTTATTTTCTGCTTTAAATTAAGTACAAATTAAATGTTTCCAGTTCAGCTTCCTCTCCTCTCTCATGTAAATACTGACCACATCCTTGTAGGAAGGCATTCCTGTCTTTGGAGAAATTATTTTTCAGTGTATCTGAGTGTGAGTTTCCTTTACATGTTCTTTGTGTTTTATAATCTGGAATTGTTTGGTAGTGTGTTATTTTTTTTTGTGGATTCATATGGACTGTAATTTGTAAAATGCATTCCAGCTATTTGAGAAGGCCAAGTGAAAAGGAAAATATGGGGCTCTGGGCATTTTGCAAGGTTCCTTGTGTTATTAATAGGAACCTCTTGGCTTGCACTGACGTATTCATTTTGTTGGTTAGGGTGATTCCTTGTGAACTGAACATGCATTTAGACCACATCTTCACATATTTTTATGTGTGTGATTTGGCATGCTGACTTGGCCTCAAAAGAAAGCCCTGGAACTGAACTTGTCTTGTGTAGTTAATCTTCGAGCTATGGGCTCACAAAGTTTACAGTAATTTATGTGACTCCGTGACGTTGACTTGCCTTATCTCCATTACTGTAAATGAATGTGTTTATATCACTTTATAGGTCATCACCAGCTCTATTTTTATAACAGTGGAAAAAATATGGACTGTTAAATGAACAGAAATAGTTTTATTGATAGCGAAACGGTAATTAAATATATTAAAACAGAATTTGAGAGAAAGAATGCCATTGATTGCAAATTAGCTTGTCCAAAATAAATTGGTCTCAACTAGACCAGACTACTCTAGACTAACTTGACTAGACTAGGGTTTAGACTAGACTAGACTAGTCTAGACAGGACTTGTATTTTTGTGCTGTGTAATGTGTAAAGATGTTGTGTCGACTGAAGTATTTGAATGCACATTTCAAACTCTGACCTTCAAATCCAAAACCAGCCCCGGTTTTCTTTTCTCCTGGGTAATTGGTGTTACTGATTGACCAGACTGTCTTCACGCATGACTCCCAGGTAAAGGGAGGATGGAAAACCGGGAATTAGTGATCCAGAACTGTGTGATACTGCTTCAGATAAGCAATGATATCTCAACAATGACTCAAATATCCAAGAACACATTTTCTGGAGATGGTTTTGACATTAGAACCCAACTTTGGTGAAAATGTAATCAATTTTAAAATATAGTTTTCTTCCTGAAAGATTAATCACTCATAACTCTGTTCCCTTTAATTTTTGGGTGAACATAATACAGTGATATAAGGACCATTTCTCTACAACCTACAGTAATGGCCATGGAGTCACGCAAAGTAGCACAAACTTTGTTAGCCCATGTCTCCCTGATGAATAATCTGAGACAAGTGTAATTTTGGTTCCAGGGGTTCTCTTATAAGGCCAAATGAGAATGCTAAATCTCATTGTGTTGAGTTGGCAAGGAATTACCCGTTAGGTTGCACATTTGTAAAGACCTGATGTGTTTATTTTCATTCATGTATAGAAGCAGAGCCTAAACTGTATCAAGCTCCTTAAATCAAATTGTGTATCGAAGGCATTGATTCGTGCTAAATTGGAAAATGGCTCAATAATAAAAAGGTAGCTTTTTGTGTCTCAAGTCGAATTTCCTTCAAGTCAGCTTTATGCTCAAGGTGATGCACTGTGTACGTTCCTTAACAGCCCCCATCTGTATTAGAAGCACCCCTCTGTCTGCGCACACTGCCTCATGGTACATAGGCTTTTACAAGTACAGGTGCTCCCACGTCTGGATTTTCAAATTCTCCTTTGTTGCTTTTATCAGCCGATCATGAGGGTCTGCCTTCGATTCAGCCAATGAGCAAGCAGGGTCTGTATGTCAGGTGACTTTCTGCAGATGATATGGGGCGTGGCTTAATATTCCGAGCGCTGTGTTCAGTCTGCAGTGAAGTGTTGCCAGTCTGTCAGTTCGCTGGGCACAGGCGTGTTGATTCTTGGCTGAAGCCTCGAACTTGCAGCTGTGCCTGAGCCCATACTGCTGCCTATTGTCTGCTGATGCCTTGGTGTTTTCCTTTCAGTTAGCATCAGTGGGGTTTAGCCTATGAGTCGCCTTTAATGTAATGTAAATCAATGCCTGTATTACCCTTGTAGCATTGACCTCAGAGCATTGCACAGCACTCAGATGCTATGAACTAGAAAATGTAAAAAGATATTCCACATACAAATATATATGCCTTTTTGTAAATTTAGAATGCCAATTTCAAACAATGTTTCTGAGTAACTCAAATTGGAAACAAAATGAAGACAGCATTCATTTTTCCCATATTCTGAAATGAAATCAGCAGCTTTGGCATCATGGATACTAGCCAAGACTTTGAGTCTGCTGTTTGTAATGGGAAGCACGTAGCCATCAGCCTGATTCCTGGTGATGCTGCTTGACTTTCTCCTCTGCCGATGCATTTATCCGTGGTGCTGTACCCCTGAATGACTGACTGATCCATCAGCCAGCTGATCTGAGCAGGAGTATTACTGTCATAAGACTAACCGCCCTTTAGTACATTTGACAGAGCACCACTGGAATGCACTCTGCCTTAACACAACACTGCTGACCTGTTTAATTAACCTGTCATTTCACACAAAAATCTGTTTTGCTACCATCAGTTGGATGAAAAGAATAAAGTTAGAAATAGTATCAAAAAACTATAATGGTAATTCTAGCCCCACCCCATCACTTACACTTCCTCTGTGCTCTCACTGGAGCCCAGACAAGCAGGTACTGTATGTTCTCCCCTGGCTGTGCTATCCGCCCCTGTCACTCGGCAAGCTGAACTGCACTGCGGTCGTGTTCGAGGGCTGCGCTTAATGTCTATCTGGTGGTACCTCATGGGCCTGCGTATCGTAATGCGATGGGCCACAGCTCTAACCCCAGGGAAATGCTGAAGCTGAACTCGCATTGCCACTCTGAACTGGATTCCTGATTGGTGGGATCCATCTCAAAGACGAGAGGTTTATCTGGCGGCCACACCCAGGAGAGTCCTGGTTTTTGCCAGTTTTTTTACCCTACGCAGTGGTATCCTTTTTCTCATTCTGCTAATTAATTGGCTACGAAAGATCCCTTTAATAAAAGGGGGTAGGATTTCATACAAGTTCCCTGACACATAATCCTCAAAGGAAGGGAACCTCGTCTATTGTGTAGCACAGGAACTTGTGCGAACGAGGGGATTGTAGCTGTTTATCCTGACTCACCGTGCGGTTCTGTGGTCTGAGTCACCTTCACTGACTCTCACCTGGTGATTCACTGCCACCCACTGAACCAGCCGGGCACTCACTGCCCTCCTGCTTTCACCCTCCAGACAGTGGAAAGAAAGTATCAGGTGATGGTGTGTAATCGACTTTGCTGTGTAAAAACACTGTCCTTATTTGGGCATTGGTTTTTTCGGTCACATCAGTTCATCTGTAAAGTGATTTGTATGGAGATTGTTTTTCAGCATTTTTTCATCCTACTGGGTAATTGTTTTCCATAATTGCTTGATTTTTGGTTTCAAGCCTGGTTTTTTTAAAATCAATTTTCTTTTGTATTCTGACTGCAGGCGGGCTGTAGCGTAGTGGTTAAGGTACATGACTGGGACCCGCAAGGTCGGTGGTTCGATTTGCGGTGTAGCCACAATAAGATCCGCACTGCCGTTGGGCCCTTGAGCAAGGCCCTTAACCCTGCATTGCTCCAGGGGAGATTGTATCCTGCTTAGTCTAATAAACTGTGCATTGCTCTGGATAAGAGCGTCTGGCAAATGCCAATAATGTAATGTAATGACTGTAAGGCCTCTTTGTGACACTGTTTCTGGAAGTGTTGTACAAATAAAATAGCATTGAATTGAATTGTATGTAAAGTGGAGATGAAAAGTGAGAGATCTACAGTAACAGAAGCCTGCATTGCGCTGCTAACCCTGTTCTTGTTCTCTCCTGCAGGGATCTGTATCAAATGTGGGAAAGGAGTTTATGGAGCCAGCCAGGCCTGCCAGGCAATGGGGAACCTGTATCACACCAACTGTTTCATCTGCCACTCCTGTGGTAATTATGCCTCTATACCTGTGCTCTTTACTGACCCTCCCCTCCCTGGCTCTGGCTGACAGGACATGGATGT
Organism: Conger conger; assembly: GCF_963514075.1. NCBI lineage: Eukaryota > Metazoa > Chordata > Actinopteri > Anguilliformes > Congridae > Conger > Conger conger. Next base: position 9,077,192 of record NC_083774.1, on the reverse strand, counting down.
GCTTATGTACCCTGCATTACCAGGACACAAATATCCTACATTACCACAACGCAAGTACCATACATTACCACAACGCAAGTACCCTACATTTCCACAACACAAGTACCCTACGTTGCCACCAACGCAAGTACCCTACATTGCCACAACACAAGTACCCTACATTGCCACAACACAAGTACCCTACATTGCCACAACACAAGTGCCCTACATTGCCACAACACAAGTACCCTACATTTCCACAACACAAGTACCCTACGTTGCCACCAACGCAAGTACCCTACATTGCCACAACACAAGTACCCTACATTTCCACAACACAAGTGCCCTACATTGCTTCCAGGTTCGGCAGTGCGGGTGTTCACCCGGGGCCCTGCCGTGGTTCTGGCTGCCTCCGCCATTGTGGCCTCCGTCAGCAGGCTGCACCAGCGGCCGGCCCGTGGAGCCAAGACTCTCCCTGTGAAAGCTTTTAAAAGCCCCACAAGAAGAGCAAATCCACCGGGGGCTGCGAGCGAGGCCAGCTGGCGTCTGTGTTTATTTGGCCAATAAGCTCCTGGGTGCGGTCTGAGGGATTGTGGGAGGGGAGGCAGAAACTGGGAGGGGGGCGTTCTGCTCTGCTACTGTTCTCCAAGCAGCTCTCTGCGCTGGAGCGAATCTTTCACTTCTGGGTGTCTCTGACCCATTTGCTGTGTCCCCCTTCATTTGTCTTGTGTAAGTGGGAAACAAATTATGATATTGAAAGGAGCTCATCATCTCCAACCATGAAAGGAAGGACTGGGAGGCATTGGTTACCAGTACAAATTCCTGTCTAAAAAAAGGCACATTTTCCACAGCATATACAGTTTGGATGAATTAGAAAAATAGCTTAATTTTGCTGATGGTGGTTCACGTGTTGATTTGATCTGGTGGACACAAGTCTGATCTTAACAGCAGACCACTGACCCTTATGTGGATGGGTCCTTAGCTTAGCTCCCATTCTCACTTGTGTGTTGTAGCGTAGGATAGGGAACTCCTGCTCTTGTTAGCGTTAGCTGCTTGTGGGCTACAGCAGGTAGAGCCTGAAGGTCATGTTTGCATTGCAATAAAAGGACAGGAATGCTGTTATCAACAACCTCCACCCCCACCTTCCTCCCAGAAAGCTCATTAGGCTCAAGCTATGAACCGCTCCAGGGCTGGAGTAGGCCGGACGTGAGTCCTGTCCACACGTACGCACACGCACACAATTGCACACACACACCAGCACATGTACACATAGACACACACTCGCCCAAACACACACTATTCTTCATGTCCGGCACGCCAGCTCCTAGTAAGCAAAGAGGCAGGTGGCCCTTTTCTTAGTGGCTAAGAATTGGCGCTGTTCCTGTGGAACTCTTGAGACAGGAAGGATATCGCTGGGACACCTGTGCTGTTGCAGCATAAGCAATAAGCAGAGGGCTGTGCAGATTGGGCCTGTGTGATGGAGGATGGCCTGGATTCAGGGCTAGCCTGCTGCTACAGCTGACCCAGTGTGGATGGGAGTTGGGCGGAGTGCTGAGAGACCAGGAGAGGCACAGGCCTGAGCTCGGGTAGGAGACTGCAGTGGAGTTCCCCTTATCAGCAGAAGCCACAGACTCAGTGAATCACTGTCCGCAGCCCTTACAAGGCATTAGGCAGGCATCCTTCCCAGCGCACTCTGTGCAGGTGATAAAGGCTTGTTTGTTCGCCGTAAGAAATGAGAGCAGGAGAGGGGAGGAAGGGGAGCTCTTTTACTGGCCATTTTTAGTACGGCCATTCCACAGATATATGGCACAGCTCACAGTGTACTGTAAGTCTAAGCTCCCCCGTGCACCTTTGAGATAACCAGCGTACATGGCTGTTAATTGGATTTATGCACACCAATATTTAAACAAGGACCAAGGGTTGGATTTGTGATTTGAAAACGGTTTGAAAAAAGAAATACCTTTGTGGTGTGCGGCCATTAGTTGGATGACTGTTTCACAGCTGTGTTGAAGATGAGATTGGTTGATAGGGGTGAATCAGTCATAGGGTTTATGTAGTTTTAAAATGCAGGTTTGGTTGGATTGTGGTTTGGAACTAAGCAATGGGGGCGGCCCAGGAAAACAAGCCTCTGAAGAACACAATGGGGTTCACCCTCTCAGGCCCTATCAGTTAAACCCAGGACCTCCATCCCTCAGACAGAGTGAAAGGCCCCTGTCAGGCTTATGGCCTACACTAGAAAGGGTGTCTGCACCAGAGGCTAGGTGCACAGCAGCTTCAGTAGGAGAGCTGAGGAGATTTCTCCTGACTCAGTCTGACACATTTATGCCCTCAACTCATGGTGACTGCTTGATCTGGTGTCTCGGTAAAGCCTCAAACACGTATTTAACCCCAGTTGAACCCTTAAATCTCCTTGGTGAGTGTGCTGGGGCTCTTGTTGAAATTTGATGTGGGCTTGCTGAAATCATACCTTCGTTGAGATGGTTGTGCTTGTCAGGTGCCAGTCGGGCATTGTGAGCACCGTACAAACTGGAAGTGTACCAAGCAGGATGGAGAATCTGAGAATGATGTTCCTCTTCTCTCGGGGTTCACTAGAAATGTGGGGCTGCTAATAACCAATTAAAAATGTTCAGCAACCTCCTGAGGGACAGCTGTGTTCTGTCAGCTATTTCCTGTTCAGTGAGAAGGGCAGAAGGGCACAGTGAAGAATTTATTGAGCTGTGGAGAGAACGTGTGGGTTTAATGAATCCATCATCTGTTCACAAAATGGCAGGCATTAAACATTGGCAGTAGTAGGACATTAAAATGAGTTTTCCCTTACCATGTTGTTTTCGCTATAATGGATAATGAATTTTAATTTCACTGTTAATCCAACAACCATCAGACCAACATTACAGGCTTCATTATTCTCCTTTTAAAATCATTTCAGGAAGAGAAACTGACCTTGCATGGCTGAATTTAAGGATCAACTTTCAGGAGAAGAGCTTCATCAGAGAATATTTTTGTTTTTCCTGAGAGAACCAGAAGTGTTGTATGTAATGAGCAGGGATGTGCGGAGTAGTATGAATTATGAGAGAATGAGACAGAGACAGAGCTGGGATGTGCAGAGTAGTATGAATTATGAGAGAATGAGACAGAGACAGAGCAGGGATGTGCAGAGTAGTATGAATTATGAGCGCATGAGACAAGAGACTGAGCTGGGATGTGCAGAGTAATATGAATTATCTGCTCCTGTTCAGGCATGAGAGCCCATGGTGTGATTGTCAAGACGGGGGGGCGAGGAGGCGGCGTTCTGTTTTCACAAACTTTTCATAACTCCCCCAAGGACTGAGCGTTCACGGCTGAGGTGAATTCAAGTGACAGGAACCTACAGCTTTCTTTTATTTATTTGTCTTTTACACAGGTAATAGGATTTGAAATATACATCGCTGTGCACTAGTTGGATATTAACACACTGGGCCTAGCGCCTATGCCAGGAAGTGAGACTGCCGCTCCCTGTGCGTAGAGGCTGTTTTTTTAGTTCATTTGAATCAAATTACCCTTTCTGATTTGTGAGGGTAGGGTCACAGCATCTGTGTGTTTACGCGAGGGGGAGTAGTGTTACCTGTGCTAAGAGCATGCGGCCTGCCGGCAGTGGGGGAGAACTGTACAGCAGTCTCCATGTTCTTAAAGCCAAAGTGGAAATCAAATCTTTTTTTTTCTGTTCACTCTCATGTTCTTTATTGTGATGGGCACAATGTTCTGCGATGGCTCGGGAACTGGCCTTGATCAGTAGATGTCCGCGGTCTCTGCAGATGTTTGGAGACGGCCCTCCCCACAGCGGACAGATCACACAGGAGCAGAGGCTGGTGAAAGAGGAGTCTGGAAAGACGGTCAGATGAGTCGGTCCTTCTCTAGGTCACGGATACTGACACTGTTAGAGGACCGTCCTGCCCCTCGTCGACCGCCTGGCTCAGCCAATCCCCTTGAGGGCTCTACTCACACTTTGCATTCCCTAGTGTTAGTGTTTGAATTAGATTTTTTGGTTTCATTTGTGAGTTTTACGGGACTTACATCCATGATCCAAGAACATTTCATAGAACAAAAATGCTCATTTAAAAAAAAATTTTAATCTTTTTTTTTTTTTTTACGTTCAGTCAGTTGTATTCATTTTGCATACACAAAGTATGCCATTAATTTTTTTTTCCATGTTTAAAAAGGGTAAAATTGCAGTTAGAAGCGCTGAAGCACCTTACGAGGAGAAACGCATCCAGGAGATCTGTCGTGCTGAGCCACCAAAGCTCCAAAAATTCCAGGCCGGGGCAGCCGTCCCCCCTGACAAAGGAGAGGGAGAGGAGCTGCCTGGCCCCTCCCTGCTCCAGAGCTTCCTAGGCGGGGGATGAATAGGACAAGCCAGTGACCTCAGGCAGAAAGAATGTCCCTGTTTGCACAGGCCTTCTGCTCCTTTAGGAACAATCCTCACTCACAGCTTTGTGTTTACCTACCAGGCCCGAGATATTTTTACATCCTACGCTCTTTCAGCGCACATTTCGGTCGGTTATGACATCAAGGTTATTCGTTTTGTGTGTGAATTTTAGGCCAGGGGTTCTGTGCTTGTTTGATTTCTAATCCTTTCAAGACAATGAGGAAAGCGTGAGGAAAGGCTGACTGCAGCCATTAAAATCCTAATTGCTCCCGGTGCATTACCCAGCAAACAAAAAAAACAAAACATTCTCACAATGTTGCCGCAATGTTATATAATGGCAGTAACATTGTCAGAACATTTTGTGTTTTCTGGGCTGCAGGTGGTGACAGGATTAGTCACTGCATCAGCTATTTTGGAGTGCTCTGACACTCTGTGGCGCACTCTGCGGAGAGCAGCTCTCCAGTCACACAGAGTCCCCTGCACCGCTGGAGCTGTGGTCACCTGCTATTGCATCAGGACCCCTCTGCCTAACGTATGAAAGGAGGGCAGACTCTAATCTCCTCTAAAAAATAAAGAGTGCTGCTGCTACCTCACAGCTGCATGAAGTTCTGTTAGCAGGTGCAGAACTTGCAGAGAAAGGAGATGTGCACAGAGAAATGTGTGTATTTTCACATGATGAATAGATTAAATGACTGCAATCAAAATGAGGGAGGCGTAGGTTGTTGTGCAGAGAGGTATCGATTGTGCAAAAAGAGGCAAGCAACCATATTAAACATACAAGTATGTTTTGTATTATACATTAAAAATGCAATTCTAAAATAGTGCGCATCCCTGTCGAAGGCAGCATGGCAAAGCTGTATGAGCATACACTTTAAAAAATCATTGCATTTCTTTTTGTAAATTTGTTATGATATAATTAAATATTTCATTTGGAATATGAAATATTCCAATTGAAATCCTAATTTTATCTGTTCGATTGTATTTTCTGGGATTCCTTGGACAGCCGTGGAATGGGGATTTGAGAAGGTGCCAGGTCAGTTTGTAATGTCAGACTGGGATCTCCTGTCGTGACTGGCGTGCTGCACAGGAAGGGCATCGCGTGGTCCGCTTCCCTGCGCATGGCCTCACTGTACCGCAGCTGCATGTGGCAGAGAGGTGACCGGCGGCCATTTTGTGTTTCAGGGCGGAGGCTCAGAGGGAAGGCTTTCTACAATGTCAACGGAAAGGTCTACTGTGAAGAGGACTTCTTGGTGAGTCTTGCTGGGAATCATGAATAAATGCAAAAAATACTTCACTGTCACTGTGTGCTCCTATTGTGCCCTGAGCCATAACACCCTCAGTCTCTCACATTTCCCACTTTGCATTGCTGCAGTAGCACCTTGGAGAAAATGATGAAAATCAGTGGAGGGAAAAAGTGTTGATATACAGTATTAATGATATATAGACCAGTGGTTCCCAAGAAATGTCAGCCTATGGACGAGAAAGCCTTAAGTCTCAAAGTCTCAGGGACCACCACACATTGTAAAGGCAACAAGGTCATCCATTTTATTATGACTGTTACAGTATTCTCTGGTCACCAGTGGCCATGTTGCTATGGACCAGCACTGGCTTGGGAACCATGGAATTGGAGCACAGCCCCTTTAAGACCCAGAATGACCCCATTAGTCTTATATAGCATTAAATATGACCAACAGTGGTCAGAGAGTGCTTTGAGCAGCAGGTCTCAAATGCCTTTCTCCCATCCATCTCCACTGCTGTATCTCGCGAAATCACATCCAGCATACACATTTGCATTTCTGTTAAACATTTCAAGGGTTTAAATGTTTTGCGGCAGCCATGAGTCAGAGGAATAGAACTCTACAACACGTTTAGACCCTCATGCAGTCTTCAAGGAAGCCTTTGTGTGTGCCGTATAACTTCATGTGTGCTCTTATAACTTAGTTCAGAGATGTCAACGGACAAAAACAAAACATCAGTAGTCTTTTTGTATCAATTGGGTTCAGCCTCCTTCTTACTGAGATTGCTGCTAGTGTTACAAATCTTTAAAAAAAGTAATTTCCATATCGGCTGTGATTGTAAACTCTTTAACAGTGTCCAATGTGACAGTGGACTACAGAGGTAGGAGTCTGTATGTCATTGACCATGTTTAAACGTTGACATACGCATTCAATGAAAGCACTAGTAACTCAGTTTGAGATAAGTGGAATTTATACTGCCCATAATGTAACAATAATAGGATTGTTGCCCAGATAGTGAACATTTTGTTTGCCTGAAACAAATGGATGTCTTTGGAAATGACTGTGAGGGCATTGAGCATTAAGTAGAAATGGAGTTAAGGGTGGGAATTGATCACTTCATGAATATTTAATCCTGATTCCTTGGGATTTTGTGGTCATATGGTCAGTGTGACAAAGCAGTGCTCCCTGCCCCCACTTCATCTCCCCCTACCCTGCCCCCCAAAGCTCTGTCATGGCTGGCAGATGGTGTGTATCTGCGGGGGACAGGACAGCAGAATTAGCCTCTGATTGAGCGCCCATGTCCACCTGCTCGTCCTGTCCAGGGGGGTCAGAGCCCCAGGGTCTCGCTCCTGAGGGAGAGGCTCAGAAGTGTGCACCTCCGGGCTCTTTAGGGAGGATCAGCCTTCTCGGTTTCCCCATGTCCGGAGCCGTGCTTTCATCCCTGTCAGTGTGTACGTCACAAAGGGGCTGCTCCTTCAGGCTCTCTGTGAGACGAGACAATAACCGCAATGTTCAGCTGGACAGAGGAATTATTAGACTGTTCCTGAACGTAAGGAAGGTGTCAGCGCCATTGTTGTGGACATTGTTGTAGCTGAATAGCATATGCATGTGAATATGACAGTGAAGTGATTATGACCACTGTGGTGTGGTTGTGAAGAGGGTTTTAATGTTTGAATGTCATTCGTATCATTCATAGCGAATGTTTTGATGTATCTTCCACAGTACTCCGGGTTTCAGCAAACTGCAGACAAATGCTTTGTGTGTGGCCACCTCATCATGGAAATGGTAAGACCTATTCAAATTATGTAATAAGCACCATTCAGCATGCTGCACAAAAGGCCTTGTTGACATTTGGTGTGAATAATCATTGAAAAAGTGAATTTCAATACAATTAGAAAATAAAAGTTCTGTCAGATGTACTCCAAACTGCCGGATTTCAGGTTATTATGGTTTTTAGCCGAAGCATACAGCCATAGCCGCTGTTAGTGGAGCAGCCTGGTGATTTAGTCCTCCTCTTTTGGAGGGCCCCCGTGGAGGTATCTGTGCGTCATGTTTCCTCCCTGTGCTGGCAGATCCTGCAGGCCCTGGGGAAGTCGTACCACCCCGGCTGCTTCCGCTGCGTGGTGTGCAGTGAGGGCCTGGACGGGGTGCCCTTCACTGTGGACGTGGAGAACAACATCTACTGTGTGAAAGACTACCACACGTAAGAGCTGGACCAGCCCCTCAGGCCACACACACAACGGACACGCACATACAGACTTGCACACTACAGACACACACATACAGACTTGCACACACACAGACACACACACAACTGACACACGCGCACACAGACACACACACAAGACACACGCACATATAGACTCGCACAGACACACGTACATACAGACTCGCACACACACAGACACACGCACACACAGACACACACACAAGACACGCACATACAGACTCGCACACAACTGACACACGCACAAACAGACACACACACACACAAGACACACACACATATAGACTCGCACACAACAGACACACGTACATACAGACTCGCACACACACAGACACACGTACATACAGACTCGCACACACACAGACACACGCACACACAGACACACACACAAGACACGCACATACAGACTCGCACACAACAGACACACGCACACACAGCCACACGTAAATACAGACTCGCACACACAGACACACACACAACTGACACACGCACAAACAGACACACACACACACAAGACACACACACATATAGACTCGCACACAGAGACACACACACAACTGACACACGCACAAACAGACACACACACACAACAGACACACACACATACAGACTCACACACAACAGACACACGCACATACAGACTCGCACACAACAGACACACACACACACAGCATGTGTTTATTGTTTCATCACTGTGTGTAAGCTACCTGGTACTAGACTTTTTTAATGGACTACTCGGTGAGACAGGTCACACATTCTTAACCAGCTCTTGGTTTCTTAGTTTAAATAAATACATTTGCACACAAATAGATGCACAATGACAGTATTCTATTCTTTCCACTTTTCTTGGTCAATAACCTGCAGCGCAATGTCCATTTAAATGTAGACTTAGTTTCACGTTATCCGAGATGCTGAAAATGTGCTTTAGCGAAGTTTTGATTTGTTTCTGCAGGGTTTTCGCCCCCAAATGTGCCTCCTGCAACAAACCCATTCTTCCCGCCCAGGTAATTTACCATTAACGAGCCGAGGTTTTTACGGCCAACGATAACATTATAACTCAGGCACATTCCCCGGTGTGGGAGGCCACACAATGGTTAACTGTGTCTCTGTGTGTCCTGCCAGGGCTCTGAAGAGACCATTAGGGTGGTATCTATGGACAAGGACTACCATGTGGAGTGCTATCACTGTGAGGTGAGTCAACACTCCCTGTCTCTGTGCTGACTGTTCTGCCATGAGTCAGTGTTGTACGGTGCCACTAGAACATATAGAACACTAGAACCAAAGGATGTGGGTGTGTGTGTGTGTGTGTGTGTGTGTGTGCGTGTGCGAGTGCACGCACGGGTAGGTGTGTGTGTGTGTGTGAATTAGTTTGTCAGCCCCCTAAGCCCTCCATGGGGCACACAGAGCCCATTAATCATTGGCCAGCCACATTCCAGTGTTGATCCAGTAGACAGAGGGAGACATGGCCCGTGTCTGAGGGGTTGCTGTTTAACCCTAAACCCTAACCAGCTCTGCATTCCAGCCACGCTCTCCGAGCTGAGCGCTCTGCTCTCCCTCTGATCTTTGGAATGCTGAAATCACCCCACACCAGCGATACCTCCATTAAGGCTCTTCTGTTGCCTATTACAGATGCATGTTTCAGGGGAAATAATTATTCTGAAACAAAACGCAGCATATACCAGTCTTTTCAAGTATTGCTTCATAATTTGTAACTACTAAGCTTACGTGTGAATAAATGTGTTTTATGAATTTTGATGGCTATATATTTATTATGTAATGTGGCTTAAGTAACATACAGTTAAGCTGGTCATGCTCCATAGCTGACCCCCATCCTATTACATAGACGTATTGATTGGACAATCCAGGTCTCTCTGCCTCACTGTATCTGTATTTGTCACGTTCTTTAGGTTGAGTTAACTGAGTGAACTCAGCCTTAAGCCACAGCGCTCCTCTCCCCCTCTCTCCCCCAGGACTGCAGCCTCCAGCTGAACGACGAGGAGGGCCACCGCTGCTACCCTCTGGAGGGCCACCTGCTGTGCCACAGCTGCCACATCTGCAGGCTGAAGGCCCAGACGCGGACCCCCCCGCACCCGCCCCCGCCCCCCAGCTACCCCATGCACGTCACGGAACTGTGAGGGGGGGGGGGGGGGGCGAGCGGGCGTGGCCACAACTCGCCAGAGCAGGCTGAGAGACAGAGAGAGATGCTGGGCATCGAGAGGGCAGAGACCAGGTGGCCCGCAGTCCCACCCGAGACCAGGGAGAGGAGACACTCACCCTGAGGAAGTACCTTCTGCTTGCACAAGAATCCCGGACGAGCCCCCCCCCGGGATCACGCTGTCAGGCCCGGTCCACGGCACAGAGACCCAGCGTAAGAGAGGGGCCCTCCAGCCTGGGACGGGTCTCCTGCAGACGCCCCTGCCCGTGTGAAGACCTGCTGTGAATCGCCGGCTGCTCTTCCCGTGCGCTCACCGCTCACCGCACACACCCAGGCTCCGGGCAGCCGCGGCCTTTACATTTGGACTAGCCGCCATCCGGGAATCGTGCACTTAAAGAGAGGACTGCTTTCTCATTCCTTGCCCTGCCCCCCCCCTCCCCCCCACGGTACACAGTAGTCCAACTACTCCCCTATTGGCTATGCAAGGAACCTGCACGTCTGTGTGCGACTCCCAACACTCCACCAGCTTCTCAGACAGTCAGATCTGTGACATTGCCTGTTTCAGAATACATCACTGCCATTAATTACACTTACCATGCCTTCTGCAAGCACCAATATTAGTGTCATAATATGATCGTAAAATATTTACAAGCAGTGTCTTAATTATGTCGGAACAACAGTTAGATGTACATAGACTGTACAATTGTCTTTATCTTAATAAACTAGAACTGTAGTGGTCATTTCACCACACATTATTTAAGTCTGTGGCTAAACTGCATATTCATGACATGAGGTCATGACATGAAGTCTACTGTATTGTATTGCAACAGTGCATCGTGTTTCTTTATCTGGAGGCTGTGGTCCAGGGTACTTCAATGTTGCGGGTGTTCTGTGTGACCTGCCAGCACCTACATTGGCTCTTAATGTATTCAAGACACTGGCTTGCAGCAGCAGATTAATGTGAAATGTGGAACAGCTTTTGTGTTTTCCTCGACACGTAACCATTAAAACACGAGCGTGCAGCATTGCAGGGTACTGACGAGGCTGCATGTTGAACATTTGGCAGTACCTTCCAGAGGAAGGGTTCACGCAGGAGTGAATTGCTTTCGAGGTGAACAGGGAGAGGAGGTTTTGGTCAACAGGGAGAGGGAGGGTGGCTGGGCCCGGGGCCTGAGGATCTTCAGTATTTAATTTACAAGTCGTCTTAATTTATTCATTCTGTTGTTCTGTGGCTGCCCTGCTGGTATGGAGGCATGGGTTCACTCCATCCGGCCGGTGTGCTGCTGGCTCACAACACCGCAGTCTGCAGCTCAGAAAAGCACAGCACCCTGTCTGTTCCCCTCTACTGCCACACAGCCCTGTCTCTTCCCCTCTACTCCCACACAGCCCTGTCTGTTCCCCTCTACTCCCACACAGCCCTGACTATTCCCCTCTACTTCAATACAGAGCACCCTATCTGTTCCCCTCTACTCCCACACAGCCCTGTCTGTTCCCCTCTACTTCAATACAGAGCACCCTATCTCTATCTATTCCCCTCTACTCCCACACAGCACCCTGTCGGTTCCCCTCTACATCCACATAGAACCATCTCTGTTCCCCTCTACTATCACATAGAACCCTAGAGCCCTGTCCATTCCCCACTATGTTTACCGCTTGTAGAACAGCTGGTCTCTGGCAAGTGTTAGAAATGTGAAAGGGAGTGTGGGGGGGTTTAAAGTACTACTGAATTTAAAGAGCCCCATGACTGCTGCAATAAAGCTATGAACGTGATACAGGAAGGAAATTCAGAATGATTAAAATACATTTAAAAAAATAATTAAAGAAACATTTCAAATGCAAATTTTGACTTAAATAAAATGGTGCCTGTATTATTTACTTTAATGTGAGTCATTGGATGCAAGAGCTCACAATTCACTTTAACATTCCAAACTTATTTTAAAGGCAGGTTTGAAATATGACTTCAAATTAAAAATCTTCATTGTGTTGATTGTTCATAAAAAGAAAAGTGTCATTACACAACCAGAATTGTTGAACATGAACCATTACTTTTAAGAGTTAGAAAAAAAAACTTGATAAGGATCATTTCACACCAGGATGACATTTTATTTAGAATGCATGTTGGATTCCTGTTGTATACCATGTGACTAGTTTACCTGTACAAAAAAGCTAGTTTTGTTCCATGTACCATCAGAATTCCAAACAGAAAAGTAGCAATTTTCTCTCCTGTAAGTAGATTTTAAAAAGCGCATGCATGACAGTCTTATGTATTTTCAGTGTTTTATTCCCTAGATGGTGAAAAAAGACCGGAAATGTAGATTTATTTATCTAAAGATCAAAAGTCTAAAGTTATTTAATGTGTTAAAAGTCAGAAGTGTCATTTAACCTTAGATGATATAATCTGCTTTTTTCAATAAAGATGTTTTGTAGTTAACTTAAGCCAAGCATGTGTTGTGTGTTTTCTTTCCAGCAGTCATACAGTTGTGAAGTAATTGACTTGTCTATAGCTCCTGTTTTTTTAATGTGGTTTGGGAAAAACAGGTCAGAAAATAACTCATAAGTTAAATGCTAAATGAAGGCTGGGCCATTTTGCCATTGTCTTGTTTCATTGTCGACTCAAGGTTGGCCTCCTTCCTCATACTGTAGCACCCTTTCCCTGCTGTCTGTTTATTTCTGAAGGGTATCGGCCCAACATCAGAGTTGGTGCCATTATGGAGGGTAATTAGATCATAGCACGCGAGTTTACAGTAAGTCATGTGATCACAGGCCCCTCTGAGACAAGCCTACACCCTGCTCCGATGGTAGATACGGCAGTCCCACTGGCACTGAAATCCAACACTGCGCACCGCGACACGTTTCTCTCCTTCTTTCTGTTGCCGAGAACAGGCTTGTAACCGATGCCGTAAGAGCTGCCTGTAACACTAGCGATGAATCATAATTCAGAAATGTCTCTGATATTCTGTAAAGGCCTGCCTCTGTCTGCATAGCAGGGCTGTCATTGGATGAAGGAGCGTCTACGTTTTCTTTACACTTTACTCTTCCCCGGTCCTTCAAAGCCCATGGGCACCCTGTGGAACACACGCTTCCTATTCTGTGTCTGTTGTCTGCCACAGATTTCAATCAGTCCAAGGAATTCACCCACACTGTAATTCCCATGTTGTTATTTTATATCCATATTCAGATTTGAACGGTACCATATGGCATGTGAGGTGATTCAGATTGTGTGTATCCTTAGGTGCAAAAAATATAGAGACCCCTGTCCTGTGTCTTTTTGTGATCTTTTTAAAGAATGTAGGAGTCAGTTTAATATGTGGTTAATATTAAGTTAATATTAAGTATGTGAAATGCAAATAGGCTGGGGTACCTAATTAACAAATGTTAATATAATCTTTGTGTTAACTGGGGCATACAGCTACATCCGTTCAGCTCAATCTGTTGACTCATGAATAATCCCTAATTACTATCAGCCTTTAAGAGTTGCACATGAGAACAGGCTGTATTATAGGAACAAGGAAAACTTCATTGTTTCCGAACAGCACAGGTGTAATTTTTTCAGTACTGTTGTTACTGGATGTGTCGTATTATGTAAGCTTTTCATTAGAGATGAGTCAGACAAGACAAAGTCATTTTTCCTTACATGTGATTTTACCCGAAATGTTCTTTTTTGTTCAGTTGAATAATTTAAATTCGGTGAATTTAAAAACGGTGCCCAGAACAACAGTATTATGGCTGCTTTCCCTGGTTCGCCACCTGAAAGAGAAGAGAACATGGAAGAACATGGCCAAAGCAGCGCTCGTTGATTTATTCTCCAGAACATTCTCCATGCCACGTGTGAAGTCCAGACAGAGGTTATCCGGTCTGGAATTTAAAAAATGTCACGGTCCGAAAAGGTTGCGCGGAGCTAACCTGGTGTTATGGGGGTGAAGAATGTGAGTCGCGTCAGCACCAAACGCAGATAAAAGGCCGGCGCTCCCTGTCACGTGAACGCCAATAAAAAGATGAAAGGCTCCAGACAGAGGTTCTGGGGCAGGCTGTGGTTTCACACTGAAATTCCTCATGGCCACAATGCATTCCCCATTAATAAAGAGCCTTAATCGCAGTCAGACATCCACCTCTGCAGGCGTCCGTTTCAAGGCCCTAATAAATGGTGATTGGGGGGGTGGCAGAGGACCTGGACCTTTCATTAGCATGCTACGTTTCAGCATGACTCAGAGTGTGTGTGTGTGTGTGTGTGTGTGTGTGTTAGGGCAGGGCTTTAATGAGGGCTCCATAGATATTAATAGGATTTTACATAAATTTTTAAGTGCAACTATCATTAAGGAGGACAGTAGAGGTGAATCATTTGGATTGCACTGTATTGGGTAGTGGTTTTAATCTTCCCGTATGAGTGGAGAATGGGACACTTAGACAGCAGGGTAATATCTGACAGATGGTATCCCACTACTACATAGTAGTCTTGGTTTTTGATTCTCTTGAATCAAGAGAACACATTTTGCAGTGGCTTTTCACTTTTTAACTAAGATATTACAGTTCTAGGGAATGCACTTCCCCTCACTGTCACTGTTTGTTGATGCCTGTCTCTGATCTGCCTGGGCACATCACTGAAGACAGCGCTGCGCATGAATCCTCATCCGTTTCATCAGTCGTAGTCACTACAGCTCCTGCCAAATGCCTCAACAATTATCCATAATTGAAGTCTCAGTTTTGGTAGTCATAATTATCTCCAACCAGATCTATACTGTACATGCTGGGATGCCAGTCACTTAATGAATGGATCTGCTACACCTGCTTGAAAGCCTCTGCTTTCAATACTCATTTTCCCTCATCTATCCAAGTTTTTTTTCCCCCTGTTCATCAACTGTAACAAAACAGTGGCAGTTACATGGGTGACTGCATGGGGATACACACAACATTTGAATGCCATGTCGCTACAAAACACACCTGTTTGCAGTACTTCAGACGAGAGCAGCTGTTTCGTTCGCTCTGGTGGCTTTCACAGCGTACAAGGGATCGAGCCGTTTTATTCCTCCGGAGTCCAGACACTAAACATCCTTTATGTGAGTGGTGCCACCGCCCTGTGACTCAGGACTCTGCAGCACAGCGAGCTCAATGTCTGGCGCTGGTTTGGCCCTCCGGGGACCTGCGAGGGGGAGGACTGTGTCACATTACACAAAGGTTGAATTCCCCGAGAGCAAAGAGATCCTTCTTCCCCCTGGAAGCAGTGCATAAAATACGTGATTACCTCCAGCTCATAATGCAGGCTGCCTATGCCAGGTGATACTTACCCTTCAGTGAAGTTGTATTAACCTGTGATTGACAGAAGATAAGGGAATTCTAAACTTAACTACGATCAGGTTGGTTAAACAAGAGACAGGCTAACAAACGCTTGTTATTGTAATGGACATATTGTATCAATTGCAATACTGTAGATTTTAGATATTCAATGCAGGTCCTTCAATCCAGGTCATAGAGATATTCAGCGAGAGGTAGAACAAAGTTTTAAACAGTAACTCAACCATTTTAAAATCCTGTTTAAAAGAATGGGTTTACTTCTTGTTTAGTCTGTGTAGGCCTCTGTGTCATGTGATGAGTCCTAGGCTTTGAAGAGCCCCAGTAAATGTCCCCCTGTTGTATGACACAAGGGTATTTTTTCAGTTATTTCCCACACACAATCATAAACACATCATATACTGATAATCACATACCAGATGTATTTATGTCCAACTTTTGTCACATTAGTACTTAGGCGAATGGGGCGGATAAAAATAATTACTCCTGAAAAAGATTATTTACAGAAATAAGTCACATCAATTTATATGTTGTCATAATCAATGATATATGCTACTGAATTTAGCTAGTTAACATAAAACAAAAACTGACCTCAGAGAAGTATAAAGTGAACACGGGAAATTTACCTAAGATGACTGTTATAATCATTGCAATGGTTTGCATATAATTTCAAGTAGTAAACTGTAGTGACTTGAATTAGTTAATTGGGGCTGTAATTAGTTAACAGGTACACCTGGAAGAAAGCTAGGATTCACTCTTCTATTACCCTCCAAAATGTTACATATATTTGAGATTGTGTGTCAGCAATGTCAAATTGATATCCGCCGGGCTGCATGCTTGCTAAAATGACAGTTATATGGCACACTTTGTAAAGACCAGTGTTTTCCTTGGTTTATTGGCAAGTTAAATGTCAAGGTGTTCCTCCCATATGTGCAAGCTTCCCCTGCCTCCTGTCAATTATAACCAAGCACTCCAGAATTTATCTGCTGAGTGCACAGGATGAATGGATGAAGTAAGCATCTACTGAAAGTTATCTGTATTGGGAAATACACCTGTAATTTAAAAAACAAATATTGATTGTAATGTAACAAAGACTTATGACCAGGTGAAGCTCACAAGAGAAACTTAAACCAACTAAAATTAAATCAATGGTCAAGGGTCATTGGAAATTTGAAGAAACTATGATAGTACTGCCAAATAAAAAAGGACGGACATAAAAGTAATCAACAGTGATCCGGAATGGCAGCAGAAATTGCCAGAAGTCTCATTTAAAAGCGGATTGTCAGAAAGGTCAAAAAGCCCCATGAGGAGACAGCCATGACAATATCATAGCAACCCCCTGCCTGGCAGAGAAACCCAGACCACCCAGAATGAAGGTTCCTAAGGGGGTATAATAACAGCAATATGATAACTCCTGACTGCAGGCTTACCGACTAGCCATGGCAATCTGGAGTACAATTTGACATGGTGGCTTCATTTTATGTTATTTCACAGTTAAAATGAGAAAAAGGACATTATATATAAATATAGATATATATATATATATATATATATATGCTAGTTGGTCGTTTGATGTACTCTTCAAGGGTTCGTTGTATGTATGTGATCATGCTAGGACTCAGAAGTGTACTTTCCTCAAGGGTCCTCAACGCACTTGTCCCTGGGTTTGATTTGCACTTCATTGAGCATCGTTCTGGAGTGTGCTAAATGCCTGTAATGTAATGTAATGTAATACATGTTCAGAAACCTGAATAAATGAGGGGAGAAACATTATGAATACAGGTGCTTCCATACAGGTGTGCTGCATGACACACAATAACATTCTATCACACTCTGTGACCTGCATTCGAATGTGGCACAGCCACAGGTCCAGATGACTTTGATTTTGGATCAAGAGGGCAGAAAGGGTATATTACAGTACAGCACAGTCATTTCTGAGATCCGAGTGACTTTGAAAGAGAGGCCATTATCGAGACGCGAGCAAGTGC
Source organism: Conger conger (assembly GCF_963514075.1). Lineage (NCBI taxonomy): Eukaryota > Metazoa > Chordata > Actinopteri > Anguilliformes > Congridae > Conger > Conger conger. The sequence goes on along the minus strand of NC_083774.1, from coordinate 9,059,917 downwards.
TCAATTCACGAAGATCGATAGAAACCGTGAGTGAAGTGACATCTGCATTCAGATCTGTGGAAAGGACATCGGTAAATGGGGTCGGAAATTTGCAACTCTTCCGGTGACTCAGAATGTAAATGCAGGTCATGATCAGACTGTCAACAAGAACAGCCTGTCGATAATTACATAGAGAGGGATCTTATAGTAGGGTTGTAGTGCATAAACGCCTCATTACTAAGACGCAGAAACCATAGGTGCTGGTCTACAGAGATGTGGTAAGTGACATGGTTAGATGAGTCATCCTTCACCGTATTCTCAAATAGAAGTGTGGCATACAATAAGAGAACAGTACAAGCCTGAATGCTTGACCCCTATATTGAGGGGGTTTGGTAGCTCTGTGGTGGGGGGCATTTTCCTGGCATGGTTCGGGTCTGCTTGTCCCCTTAGAGAGAAGGGTCACTGCAAATCAATACAGTTATTCAGAGAGATTACATAATCCCATGATGAAAGATGTCTATCCTGATGGGAGTGGTCTCTTCCGGGATGGCAATGCAATGTCCCCAAACAACAGGGCAGGCGGGGTCTCTGAATGGGTACCAGTGGGAGCAGTGGGAACAGTGGGAACGGTTGTGTTATGGCGGTCATGGGGAGCAGACAGGCTGAAGGAGAGAACAGGAAAAATCTCAAGTATCTCGCTGGAGAAGATAAATCAGGAGCCGTGGACAGACCACAGCTGGCCCGTCTCAAGCTGACAAAGGCCCTCCGGCTTCCAGCAGATCCCTCCGTGAACTTGGAGGTCTCGCTCAGGAGGCGGAGGGCCGGGGATCCCGACCGCCCTGGCTCACAGAACGGAATGTGGGCCGTTGCCATAGTGAGCGCAGCGGCAGGGCGTGAGCGCGCATAGCTGGGGGCAGCGGCGGATTCTCAGTAAGAATGATTGACAGCCTGAGGACTAATAAAGCGAGCAGAGGAATTTCAGAGCATACAGTGAGACCGTTCGAGGGGCATCTCATAGATTTGGGCTGCCTGGGAATTTCAGTTTCTTCACTGCTTTAGGTGTCTCGGACTGATATCATTAAAGAAACTTTTTCTCCAGCTCCTTTCCAAGTAGCTGATTTCCACACTGTTAACTGTAAAGGCGAGCACACAAAAACAGCATTTGGTTAACTGCGGAGAAAATGGAATGTTACGTTTTAATTATAAGTTTTCTATATACTAAATATAGAACATACAACATTATTTTACTTGTTATTACAAAGACAACACAATTCTATTTGATGAGAGAATGTACTGTATATGAGTGTGTGTTATGTATTACAAATCTTTTTTATTATTCCTTTAGGCTCTAGTTACAACACGTTCCTTTCTAGACTGAACAAGAAGAGAACATTCATCAACAGGTCCTCTGGGGATATTTTGCTCTGTGGCTCTGTAACAAAACTAATTAAGTTTCATGCTTCTGAGTTTGGTATGAAAAAGAATAGCTTACTTTGAACCAATGTGTTGTTGCCAAGCAACAGGACTGCTTGACCATCCGTAGGCCCTGGGGTCCTTGGGATTGTCTATGCTGTAGATACAGATACTGTACAGTACAGTAGCAAGCTGAATGATTATGGGAAACAGAAATAATGCATCCTACCATTTTAATTTAATACACTACGGTGTGGTTATTGTAATTAGTACTGAGACGTCAAGCTGTTTCAATAGGATTTCAGCAAATGTTGATTATGATCATATCTACAGTATATTCACAGAATAAAATGTTTCTGAAACAGATATACACTCAGTGAGCACTTTATTAGGTATTTATTAGATCTTTTTTTTTTACTTATTACGTCTTCTGCTGCTGTAGCCTATCCACTTAGAGGTTTGAAGCGTTGTGTTACTGTCACCTACCTGTCAGCTTTGATCAGCCTGGCACTTTTCCTCTGACCTGCTTACTGGATGTTTTTTTGTTTTTCGCACCACTCTCTGCAAACTCCAGAGACTGTTGTGCGTGAAAAATCACAGGAGATCAGCAGTTTCTGAGATACTCAAACAGCCCTGTCTGGCACCTACAATCATTCCATGGTCAATTGGCTGATTAAATATTTGCATTAGCAAGCTGGTGTACAGGTCTACCTAATGAATTGCTCACTGAGTGTATATGCATATGATGATGTTAGCATGTGAAGGTAAAGGAACTGAGTCAGGATTGTCAATTACACTTTCCGATGTGCGTGTACAAACCTTGGACATTGAGATCATCTTCTGGGAATCTAGTGCCACCTAGTGACTACAAATAATCATATTCTGTCAATTTCAGCAATACCATACATCCATCCAATGTAAATAACTTGTGAATTGCACAAGCAGCAAGGAATTCTGGATATGCTTATAACAAACTATGCTATGTTTCCTAATTGTCTCTCAGAAAAACCATAATACATATGGTGTTTCACTGCAAATTCTGTCTGCCTTTTTCATAAACAGAACTCCTTACTTTAGTGACTTGCAGAGAACCACAGTGGAATATAGCGCATAGTCTTCCCAGTCATAAATGTGGGAGTACCAGTGATCAGTACCAGACACACCAGTTTATTTTTATTTGAGACAAGAGCCTCACTGGACCACATTTAGGAATGTGTAAAGCATTTGGAGCCCCAAGATGCAGGAAAGGGCTGATTTTCCCCCACATGGGACAATAAATGTGAAAAAGACATAGAAATAAGTTACAGAAGTCTTAAAACACTGATATTGCCAGCTTTGTTTTTAACAATATGTTTTTTGCAACAACAAAAAAGAATAGTGTAAAGCTGTACCAAATCATTTGTTGACATTATATTGGTTTTAAAAATGATGTTCTTGCACTCGGGTATGCACAAGACATCAAATTATTTATTCATAATGTAACTCCTTCAAACCATTGTTACTCAGGCAATAAAAATATGTTTGTCTTGCACCCCACCTAGTGGTGCGTTCTAGACTCACTGATGTTTCAGACTACATACACTGAACACATACTCATGTGGTCATCCATTCTGGCTTCACCGTGAGCAGTGATTCACTCTCCAGTGGAAGAAAAAGAGCAAAACCATGCTGTAAAGTGACAAGCAGACATTTATTTCTTCACTAGGTAAAGAATGGGGTAGGTGTGGCATAACATCTGCACACTTAATCAAGTTACGCCTGGCAATTCGCTTATTAGTTAACAGACTAACAAGTACAGTCAAGTCTCACGATTCACAACACATTAGTTACACAAACAGGGGATTACACGTGTAAAGTGCTCTGCTTCTCATAGGGCTAAGTGGCTATGGTGTCAGGTCCTCGCTCTGGTGATTTCCCATGGGGCAGTGGGGCTCAAGCGTAGTTTTTCTTGATGAAGTTGATGAGCCCGTTGGTGGAGGAATCGTGAGTGTTCACTGCACTGTCGTCCTGAAGCTCTGGCTCAATCTTCTTGGCCAGCTGTTTCCCCAGCTCCACTCTGTACCAAGGAAACACAAAGTACACCACCTTAGTCTTTATATATTAAAAAGGAGTAGGTCAATCGGCAATATAAACGCACTGTGGGGCGTAATTCAACTCTTCTACACTTGGAGCCACTGAGCCATGCTTTCCAGAGAGTTCCGTGAAGCCACTCACCCCCACTGGTCGTAACTGTTGATCTCCCACATCACGCCCTGCACGAAGATCTTGTGCTCATACATGGCTGCAAATCACACACAGCAGCAGAATGAGAGGAGAAATGGCAAATACACGAGAACTATCACATCACACCGCTCGGGAATACAGCTTCTGCTTTCAGCGGAAACATTGGGATCAAACTTTCGTAAAAAATGTCAGTGTATTCAAAAGATACCACGCTACCCGAATGAAAATAGAACGCTAGTGTAATGGGTGCAAATTTACTGGTCAATGGCCAGCCTTTTTTAATTTTTATTTTTTTATAGCTTACCAACAAGAGCTCCAAGAGTGAAGGGGGACAACTTCTTGAACACAATGGAATTGGTTGGTTTGTTTCCTTGGAATACCTAAAATAAGAAGTGGACCAATAAGACTTACTATCAGTTTTAGCAAAAGCCACATTTGTATTCATTTCTCCCCCCCTCTCTAGACACAATACCAATAGGCATTTCTGGTTAGAGTTCTAACCAGAAATGCCAATTGTATGCATAATAATTCAGATGCTTCGTATGCATAGTACAGGTGTGTATAATAATCCCGGTATGTTGTATGTACAGTACAGATGTGTTGTGTGTGTATAATAAGAGTGTGTTGTATGTATAATAATATGAGTGTGTTGTAAGTACAATAATCCGGGTGTGTTGTATGTATTGTACAGATGTGTTGAGTGTATAAGAATCTGGGTGTTGCGTGTATAATAATCCGGGTGTGTTGTGTGTATAAGAATCTGGGTGTTGCGTGTATAATAATCCAGGTGTGTGTGCTTTGCGCAGGTTCCCTCTCTCCACGCACTTTGTGTGGCAGCAGCTTCTCCAGCGCCTCCCCGCTCAGCCCGCTGGCCTCCAGCTCCTTGCGGGCCTCCTCGGAGGTCTTCCCCCGCATCAGGGCCTCGGTCTGGGCCAGGAAGTTGGCGATCAGGATCTGCACACGGAAAACGCAACCAGTGAAGCTCCGCTCTTCAGCACTAATCACGAGGGCAGAACAGGCCACTTCACAAACAGCTATAACTAAAATTAAACCTTTAACAGAATATACTGGAGCAGGAATGAAGAACTCAGCTAACTATAATACAATTTACAGTCAAATAAACGAGGTGAAATAATGCACTTAAACACTATATCTTCCATTGCTTTAACCAGTGATTGAATTACAAGCTGGACTGGCCAGTGTGTTAAAGGCAATGGCTGATTTTGGCTTAATGGTGGAGCTGAGGATGCGGGCGGACCTTGTGGTGCAGGTTCTCTCTGAGTGGGTGCTGGGTTTGGGCAGGGATGAGGAAGTCAGCAGGAATCATACGCGTGCCTGTGGAGGGAGGTCAAAAGGCAGCGTTGCGTCATCTCACCTTTGAGCTGCAGCCCATGTCCTTAACATACACCGAGCAAACCCCATGACTGTGCATTTCAGACAAGAGTGCGCAGGTTTAAGTCACTGCCCTGCAGTGCCGCACCTTGGTGAATGAGCTGGTAGAAGGCGTGCTGTCCGTTGGTCCCAGGCTCTCCCCACACGATAGGCCCGGTGTGGTAGTTCACACGTGAGCCCTGACTGGTGATGTACTTGCCATTGGACTCCATATCCCCCTGCGAACAGCATATCATTCAGCTTCTAATGTATGCACTAACATCTGTATGCTAATATCTACACAGCTGCGGCTGTACAGTGCGCGGAGCCAATCGGCAAGCCTTCCCGCAGTCTCTACTGAGCATGCTCAGCTGCCCTGCCGAGCGCCTTCAGCCACACTGACCTGCTGGAAGTACGCAGCGAAGCGGTGCATGTACTGGTCATAGGGCAGCATGGCGTGGGTCTCGGCCTGGAAGAAGTTGATGTACCAGACTCCCAGAACGGCCAGGATCACGGGCACGTTGGACTCCAGGGGAGTGCTGCGGAAGTGGTTATCCTGAGAGAGACAGGGGCGGTACAGAAACTTCAGCCACCAGGGTGAGCCTACATATCCTCCACCTCGATCAACTGGAACAGGTATATAGCATCACAGCTATATACAGGTTATGGTATATAGCTGTGATGCTATATACGATAGCATCACAGCACAGAACTGGCTTTTAGGCATAATGCTGAATCATGGTACACCAATCATCTATACACCTCCTGCTGCCAAACTTACATACACTCAATGGTTTGAAGTTAAACTAATGTACTGTGTTAAACTGGAACGTGCATTTGGAAATGACCGGATCGGGTAAAGTAGTGATTGACATGTCATCTAACAGGCTTTAATGAATGGAGTTCCGCCTACCATCCAGTGGGCTCCACTGAGCAGCTGCTCAAAGTTGTCAAATCCTGAAGAAATACAAGAAATATGACATTCATTACAACCTTTATTACATTTGCTCTGAATTCACTCTAGGGCCACTTGAATAAAACCTTCATCAACATTTTCTGAGTGTAAATAAGTAGGCCAACCTTCGAATCAAGGGAGCAAGTACAGTTATTTTAATAAACAACACGTGCATAGCATTATTTAGAGAAAAAGACATACTCTAAGAAACATACCAATGTGCAATGCGATGGACAGTCCAATAGCAGACCACAGGGAATACCGACCACCAACCCACTAAAAATATGAAATCTCTGATTATTAACAACATACAGGACAGCTGTGTTTCTTTAAGGCTAAAATATTCCCAATCCCCTATAACCTGGAAACTAAGCCTGTCCCAACATCCCTCATTTCAGAAGGTTACCAGCTAACTGCTGCTTCTTCAGGCACTGCAGCAACAGTTACTGTAGCAGAGGACTGTGTAACACAGAGCTGGCACAGCTGCTTAACCAATGAAAGGAGCTGGGTGATAAGGCAGGAATATGGGGTGATAAGGCAGGAATATGGGGAAATAAGGCAGGAATGTCATCGCCTTTCAAAAAAAAAAAATTGCAACATTTTCATATAACACTCGGTACTTATGCATCCCCACATTTCATAATAAAATAAACAGTGAAAAAGATAGGCTAACTTTACAGATGGTCTACTCACATAAGACTATCTGTTTTGAAAGGGATTTGAATAAACAACCTCTTCATGTAAAATAAAGGCAGAATTTCCTAACATACTTTAGATATCATGTATTCAGACAGTAAACAATGTCTATCTTTACTGCCACAAACTGTGCTGAATTTTAAAGATATAATTGTACATTGTAAATGTTCCTGGTTTTCCAGGCAGTTAACCCCAAACTACACCCTGAGTGCTTGATAGTTTAAAATACTTTTCTTTCCCCAGTACTTTCATTGCAAGTAACTTCAGTTACAGTGCACTGTAATATACCACATCGAAATGGACATAAAAGGCATGAAGACCAATACAAAATAACATGCAACTAAATATAGCACTTTGCAATTACATATTGAAGTGATCCTATGCCAACATTAGATAGACCCAGAAACAGTCAGCTTGTTTACAGACACCTACTTAACAGGTCAAAGGCCTACCCTATTAATAGCGATTTCCACTGGATTAATCAGATGTTGCCAACATCACTACACATACAGTACAATACACTTACATCCCAGAACTCAAACATGTTCTCGGTGTCAATCCCGAAGTCCCTCACTTTTGCCTAAATAAAAAAAAACAGAAGACAGAACGTAAGTAAAACCAATTCATTAAGCACACGCCTCATAACGCACTGAATTCAAATAGTGGAACATAGAGAACTCACAGCATTAGTTGAGAGAGCCACAAAGTGTTTGGCCACTGAGGATTTCTGTAGAATTAAAAGTTTAGTTAAAATGTGGTTATAAAATGGGTTTAAAACTCACACCACAGTGGTATGTCTTCATCATGTCTACTTCCCCTCACGAAGAGAAGCAAGCTACTCACATCTTGAAAGTTCTGCAGGAGCCACTCCTTGGCAGTCTCAGCATTGGTGATTGTCTCCTGGGTGGTGAATGTCTGTAAAGGAACAGTGAACAGTAACTCAGGTTAGGTTACGGAGGGGAGAAGAGGTCATGGTGAACGGCAGTGGTATTGGCACGCCATTATTCTAGTAGCAGCGGTTCACTGTACTCCTACAGGCTTCTCAATGCCTGCACATGGGAGTGCCACGCCCCAGACAGTTCCATCTGCCCTATATTCAGCTGTACCTTTAACAGGGACGTAATGAGAAAACTGAGAAGGGCTTTGTGCTGGATGGAAGGCTAACATGTCTCAGCATGCCAAGATGCATTCGAATAAGCATTCCTCAGTTTGAATGGAAGGTTCCACCACATTAAAAATGTAAACATTTTGCAGAAGAAAAAACTCCTTAAAGCTCATGGGCTCAACTTTCTTTGCATATCCAATATATCAGCAAATTATACATTTTTACATCTTTTGAGGAATGAAATTGTCAGTATAAACAGTTTTATATTGTCCACTCTCACATTGCAAGAAATATTTTTTGGACCTGTTATCCTCAATAACGTGCATGTAATAATGTCATACAATGTAAGTGTCATCTGTGAGTTATTCACGTGTTGACCTGGACGTGTACATGTTGAATAATTCAAATCAAATCCTGCATATTGTGTCATTGCACAGCAATAAAACATCAGCGTTTTCTAACTCATATTCTTACCCAGCATTCTCTGTTAAAGGGGGGAGGAGTCTGAGGAGGCCTCATACCTTAGACGCAACGATAAAAAGCGTGTTCTCAGGGTTGAGGTCCGCCAGGGTCTTGGCCATGTGCGTCCCATCGATGTTGGACACGAACCAGACACGGGGCCCTCCCTTGGAGTAGGGCTTCAGTGCTTCAGTCACCATCAGTGGGCCCTGGTGTAAGGCAGAAATCACTTACTACACCACTCTGAGTGTAACGCACAAATCAGCCCTTTTCCACTGAATCCTCGCTCACAATATTTATGAAAGGAACTAAAAAAACTGGTTTATCAGGAAGTGTGTCGGATTGCACGGAAAAAATCAGACTCACTAGATCAGATCCTCCAATGCCCACATTAACAACGTCTGTGATGGCTTGTCCAGTGAAGCCCTTCCACTCACCACTGCGTACTTTCTGCTCACAGAGAAACAAGGCAGACATGTCACAATAATCAGTCATTATCTATTTTTCTTTACGCTCAGAATAATCATGATATTTTGATACTGATAATGATAATAAATGTGGCCAATCCAGCATTTTCTTACGTGACAGAACTGCTTCATCTTCTCCAGCACCCGGTTAACCTCGGGCATTACGTCTGCCCCGCCGACGTGGATGGGGGTGTTGGACCGGTTCCGCAGAGCTGTGTGGAGAACAGCGCGGCCCTGACAAGACAAAGTTTGCAGAATTAGGAAGTGGTAAGTCTGCAGCGTTTCTCTGGTACCAGAAAAGGGATGTGCTCAAGTGCCTGGAGCAATGAAATTCCGCAGTGAAACGCTGTTTCGGAAAACTACAAATCTATCTTAATTTAGCAAACGAGAAGCGAGACCTGAGACAGAATTAGTTCATAACAAATAATCATTGATGGTGTAAATACTGCCCAAGAACAGGAAGGCAAATGGAGTCAAACTCCTTAAGGGATTTAAACAACACAGTTTTGCTGAATTGGCTGAAATTACATATACAGGTAGTATCATAGTAAAGTACAGTGTCTTGCCATAATATGTTGCAAATATGCATGTGGCAAATATTATTATTTTAGTTAATAACACTTAATCCACACACTACATTATAGGCCTAGACTACATAGTAAACATATGCTTGTTAAGCATGTGAGCACGTTTAAAATGTATGTGCAGTCAGTATCAGCTGATTGGCAAAGAAAGTTTCCTTTTGAAAAATATGAAAATGGTCAGAATTTTGGATGGCACTTCCAGCCAAGTATTCATTCTCAATGCAGCAATAGGCCCCATACTCTGGAACTCGACTATGCCAGTGCTGACAACGGTAGCCCCCTAGAAAGTCATGCATTTGGCCATAGCACTACACAGGGAGGGAGGGCTAAACCCTTTAAGGAGTAAGATCATATGCGAATAGTGAAATGTTAACTAAACATTTGAATGCTGATGTAACAATCACTACTGCCCTATTGAAAGCAGTGGGGTTCTAGACATAAATAATATACATATATCTACTCTCAAAGGGTTATTCATGCAGCAAGAGACCTCTGATCAATAGGCTACCTGCACCAAATATGTAACCAGCATAATGTTTGTGCGGCTCAGTTGAAGCACTATCCTCCAATTACACATGCTATAACACAAGCATTCGATTTGAAGGACGACGTTACAGAGACGTGTTGGGCCAGCAAATACAGTTGGCCAGACTGTTCCAGACTAAGAGAAAGGAAAGTGGCATTAAAAGACGTTAAGAGTTGAGCATTACACTAAAACGGTCAATTTCACAGTATGTGCTCGTTCTGGGACTGTAGTTGCTATTTAGAGTATTTCTACTCTCAGTCACATTCGCCGTGAATGTGACTGAGCGGACAGTGAAAATGTCAAAGAATGCAAACCTCTGTGAAGTTGATCTTCTCGCCACTGAACATCTTCTCCCTGGCAGTCTCCACTCCCCTCGACTTTGCCTGTGCAAAAATACACAAAAAAACATCACCCAATGACATGTGGCCCACATAACTGTATTTTCAATTAAACTGAAATGAAATCCAATTACTTAACCAAGACAGAATAGTATACTTTGCACTGTTTGTGGATACATGTATGAAGCATATTTTTCAAGCAGATTATTTTTTTGGCAACTCAGTAAGATTTTGCATACATCAAAATGTCACATTTCCTTGTTGGTAGCTTTTTAAAAGTAGTATTTTCTGAATTAGCCTGCAATGGCAGGATTGGAGAGTTGCTCAGCATGACCCTTACAGTCAGGGAGTGGCATTAAACTAATGAGATATGACAGCTCATCTGTTCGCATGGTGTCTGCAGTAGCCAGTTACACCTCCACTCACACCTAGATTCCACTTTTCAAAGGAAGCAGTAATGATGCTTCATTACGAGATGGTAAAAGGAATGGATATACAAGCATTACTGAAATTACAGAGCTGTGTGGCATAACCATACAGGTCAGTAGTTTATACATGCAGAGAATATTGGTACAATAATTAGGCAATTGTGTAAATTGCAATTTGTTTATTACCATGTCAATCAACATCTTCATGACCTCCTCATTGATGATATTCTTTGAGTAATCGATCAGGATGTCTCCATCGTCGGTGTTAAGCGTTGTGCTGTCCAGACAAGGAAACACAATTGCAAAAGGATATAATTTCTCATTTTTGCCTATGCCTATGTTTTTGCCTCAACCTTTAACTTCTCTCTCACTGAAATGTGAGCACCCTCATTCTTTACCGACGCCAGTGCACATTGCGAAACCACTGTCATCTCATCTTCCGCATATTTGCGCAGAAGCGTGCATCCATCCTCTACATTTAAACTATTTCACGGCGGTTAAACAGATAGTACCATTGTTCTCCGCTCTAACAAAACTATATATATTTTGTAGCTGCTGCAGGAATAAGGAAGTGTCAAGTGCGCAATGTGTGCCCCTGGTTCTAGGAACAGGATGTGCTCATGTGCACGTAGCACTGGCACTGCCAGAATCAATGGCTTACCGCATTAAAGCTAGGTTTCGTAACGTTAAGACGAAGGCGTCGATGACACAAATATATCGTATATAATTTACCAAACTGGTATGCATCTTCTTGGGACTAATTAGTCAACAATCCGTGCTCATTAATCGTGTGAGTACTGTGCAGGAAATAGGAAGGCCATCCGATGGCTCGAGGAAATAAATTTTGCTCGTTAGCCGAACTACAAGCGAATTAGCTTGCAAGAAAGCAATCGTAAATGAGGCCCAGAACGTGCGACTGCCAAAAAAGAAAAGAAAAAAAGAACGAGGCAAGCTACCATGAATGCGTTTTTTCAAATTAGGAAAATCTGTAATTTTAAATAATATGATTATTATAATATTTTGCAGATCTTGTTGGGCGGCATTGATTACACTGTAGCTGTACCGTTAGTCATCCTCATATGATGGAAACTTGCTTAGCATCTTAAACATCGCCTTACGTAAAAACGCCTACATTTTCATTGATACCAGCACATAAACGTTAGACCTTGTTAGCATGACCTTGGCTAACGACGTTAGCTAGCCAGTTATCCTCGGCCACTAGTGGAGTTAGCCAAGTTACACCACGTCTTTCAGTGCATTGTTCAGCTGTAGCTAGCTAGATGTTAAAAACAGAGTGAAAGGTATGTTTAGCTCCTTGCGAGATTAGATGAAAACATAAATGACCAGTTAACGTAATGTTAGCAATAAGCAAAATGGCTAGCCGTTACCTAAGTAATTTTTTTTTGTAACTAGACGAGGCTACCATTCAAGCCCCCGCCCACATTATGCTCAGGCACGTTTATCGAAATGGCTGTCAAATACCTAGGTAGCTGGCTAGCAACTGCATTTATACTAGCTTTCCCCTCACTAAAGGGGAACATTTAACATTTACTAATTAGATATGTAGGTGCTTGGATGTATGAACGCTGATTCTGTGGCAAGGCAACAATGATGCTCAAGCTTGCTAGTTTCTGTATCCATCTTAGACTAGCAACTTCCCTTTAGCCAAGATGCGAAACAGAAATGTCGCCCTGTCAAATGATTGGTTATTTTGCATTGCCATTTGTACACAATCGTGGTTAACAACTGATGTTGAACAGTATTTTTAAATTCGACTACACCGACGTCGGCGTAACAAAAATAATATTAATAATGTTACCTGAACTTGCCGAATCGTTCCTTGTCGGCGTCAAACATCTGCCTCATGTTAAGGTTGCCAGCGTTGGATCTGTACCATTTTTCCAGTTTCTTGTAGTTTGAATCACTTGTGAGACCCATGATGTCAAGAAGATGCGGCGGTCAGTCCTGTCTGCACACCTACACAGCAGTTAAGCGAGGTTCAGCCTGGGAACGGGAGAGTATGAAGGGCAAGCGAACAGGAAATAATCAGACTGTTCTGCTCCAATCCTAGAGCTGAATTGTGCTCCTCCCACGATGACACCGCAACTGGAGTATGGACTTGTTGCGTTCTTTCTTTCTTTCTTCTCTTACACTACGCCCTGTCTTCTGTTTAATGTAAAAGTCTCATTTTAGACACCATGATCAATGTGCTGAGTGATGGGAGCGGAGGGAAAAATAACACCAGTCAATGGTTAGCATGAGAAAAAGGCTGTTGGACTTTTGGGAAATTTCTTCTACACGTTTTTTTTTTAATATTTTTTTTTTTTCAGTTTTTTCCCGTTTCTCCAAATGTGGTAGCCAATTGTACCCTATCTATTCCAATTGCCCCGCGTGTTAGCTAGGGATACACCCCGTCCCTCGGCGGCCCAGATGGATCAGGTGATCATGTGAACGACACGCCTTCTGCAAAGCCGCATCGTCCCATCCGCGACCGTGATTCCGAGGCGCCCGGGGTGCTGTTGTATGCGGCGATCGCACTGTAAAACTGTAACGAACTGATGCCTGGAGCAAGGTCCGTTACTTTAGCCGTTTCCTACACATTATCAATGAAAAACAAAAATAGGCATGCAGTGAAATAGCCACACAATAATAGTGTTGTCATGGAGGAGTGATTGAATGCTAAAAAATGTGAATATAGAAACATTAATATTAATATTTAGATAAAATAGTAATATAACATTATTGAGAGAAATTAAATAATGGTTTTATTTGTTGGTTGGCTACAGTGAAAACATTCAGGGCATTCAGAAGAGCTTTGGGCAATGTATTGCACTATGAATTGCAAATTGCCACATTGCCCGCATTGGTCTATGTTACGTAAACCAGTTTACTTATGGTGATAAAGAATTTCTCTTTTTTTATTGTTTAATATCTCAATGCATCATTTTTGAGCGGAAAAGGCCAGTGTACAAGCGTGTGCTTTCTGTACATCAGTCAAAACATAGTTGCAGGTGAGAATGTTTAGAATGTGTATTAATGTACTGCATTTGAACACTTCACAGTCTTGTGGGTGTAATGAAACTTTTAAAGTTATAGATAGGTTGATAATTACATTTATATAGCAGTTTTCTACACACTCAAAGCATGTACAGTGATGAGGGGGCAAACTCGCCTCAACCCCTGCCGTGCCTGGGTGATGCACAGTTGCCATTTTGCACCGGAACACCAGCTGAGGTGGAGAGGAAGATGCAGTATAGTAGATACCCGTAACTTAGCAGATAGGGATACTACCGTTCTAATATTTTACTGATAAAAGTAGTAGGGTTACTCAAGTCAAGGTTCACATATTGACATACGGTAAATAGACAAGAGCCCTTTGCTGGGCTCTTGCTAAAATATGGCCTGCCCTCTTCCACTTCAAATTATATAATTAGTTCAAAAGCAAACTGTCTTCCCAAACTGTCCCCCCGAAACTCAGAGGAACACCCTTTTGACATTGACTCCAGAACAAAAAGAAGCATTTCAACCATTTATTAACCTCTAACTAACTCCATCAACCCAGACACTCCCACTCAAATCAAAGATGCATGGCTACAGGAATTGGGGACTGAGATTTCCAATGACCAGTGAGATCATATTTTTGACTTGGTCCATTCTTTTTCCATATAATAATAATAATTATAATAATAATGATTTTTTTATATAGCACCTTTCATATCATAAAATGCAGCTCAAAGTGCATGACAAGACAAAAAACAATAATACAGGCATTAAAAAGACATGACACAAGCAGCAAAATGTACAAGAGAAAAATAAAAACAATGAAATTAAATCTTAAGGATAAAGATGGGTACAAATAAGAAAATAGAAAAATAGAAAATAGTAACACTATTGATAAAGATGCAAGATGCTATTTTTTAGGTTTATTCAAATAGAGTTCACCACACAGAGACAAGCAGATTTTCTGCAACAATTTCCTGGTACTTTATTGACTGTTCTTTACTTTATTTATCACCCGATTTGGATGTAAATACTTTCAAATTAAAGGGGACATACTTCATTTTAACCTCACATTTATTGTTTCATTTGAAATGTACTGGACTACAGAGCCACAACATAATTGTACCTATGATCCAAAGACATACGGACTGCTTTGTATATAAACTCATTTTATTAGGTACATGCAAATATCTAATCAGCCAATCATGTGGCAGCAACTCAATGTATAAAAGCATGCACACATGGTAAAGAGGTTTGGTTGTTTTTCAGACCAAAGAGGAGGAAATATGATCTAAGTGACTTTGATTGTAGAATGATTGTTGGTGCCATATCCAGTGAGTGGCAATTCAGTGAGCAAAAATGCCTTGTTAATGTGAGAGGTCAGAGGAGAATGGCCAGTTTTGTTCAAGACAGATAAGCAACAGTAACTCAATTAATGATGCAATACAACAGAGGTATGCAATAGAGCATCTCTGAACACACAACATGTCGAACCTTGAAGTGGATGCGCTACAGCAGCAGAATGAGTTTAAAAAAGAAGTAATAAATACCTAATAAAGTGTTTACTGAGTGTATATTAGATAATTAATAGGGTACAGTGTATATCATTAATTTTAATTCATATCAATTGCAATTTACTTTACAGCCATAGACAGAATTAATAAATTGGTAAACAGCTAGGAAAATAGTTGGAGACATTGTTTAGTATTTTCACAAGCAGATTTTTACCGTAGACTTTAGAGTCAAATTGTGAAATCAGTTGCAGATTGCAGTTCATAGCTCAATAAAATGTTATTCACAAATTATATGTGTGAAATTAACAATAGTCCAACATTAGACAGCAGTTAGAATGCATTGGACTGTTCAATTCAGCTTATTTTAGGTGAGCATCACACGTATGTACTTTATTATTTTGCCCATGCTTGTTTATCACAATAAAGATTGATTACAGGGACACATTGCATCTTCAAAAATATAGTGTGAATTTAACACAATGAAAGTAAAGCCCACTTTTAAAAGCCTACTGATTTATTGTGTAGGCTTATTATTTTATGTGACTGTATTTTCTGATACTTTATTCACTAATCTTATACCCAAACACTAATCTTAACACCCAAACGCAATAATACAGTGTTGCCCCTAGGGGGCAGAAAACACCACATGATAAAACAAATTCAGTAACGGGTAATAAGGCATTGGCTGATCTTAATATTGCTTTTATTCTGGTGTGTACAGTTCTTAACTGATGATGTGGCGATATACCATGGAATTTTGTGTTTAAATAAATTATCTTCAACACGAGAAAAGGAAAATAAAATGTCCAGATATTTTTCCGATATTAAAAACGTTCAGTCAAAGGATGAAGCGAAACCTTAAAGATGCATTTTAAGGCATTTGTAACCCATATATTTCATTGTGTACTGCTTGCAACCTGAACAATAAATTGTATATTATTAATTTAACAGGTGCCAGAGGACATTTATCGAATTAATGAAATGTTAAGCATGCATTTTCCTCTAATCATTTAAAAAGTGAAATAGATAAAATTCAATATATACTATAGAAAGGAATATTTAGCTGTTTAGTTGAAATTTTTTAAAAAGTACACAATTATCTTACCACTCAGCTTCATGTTTGGTTTGTAACTGTTAATGATATTCATTTATCATCATAATTGAGGATCCTTTATGAATATAGGGCTTATTTTGTAGTTATTTATTTAAAAATGTAAAAACATACGAGCAAATGACTGCTATAACTGATACGTGCAAACCCCAAAACTGAAAAATATACTAACACTTTAGCTTTACCAACATAAAAAATACATAAGGTCATCGAAACATCAACTACCGTATGCTATTTTCAAAGTTTAACTGCACTGTTTTACATGTAAGGCAATCCTATTTCAGCTGAATTACAAAGTAAACACAGGTCAGAATTTAATAGTTTTTTTGGGGGGTTTTATACTGTGACATACCTTCAGTATTTGCATTTTAAATCTAAGAGTGAAACATTATATTTAAAATAAGCCGTCTACTCAATATCTGGGCTGTTTACAGAAAAAATAGCCCCCTCCCCCACACTCAGCACAGAGTTGCATTCCTGTCTATTAGGATCACATTTCAGACTCCATGTTGCTTTCCTCTGAATGGAGAGTGAATGGACATTGAAGAGTTTAGAGACCTATGCACATTAAATTTTAATTGAAAGTCTTTCAGACCTTAATGGCTGTCTGAATTGTCTTTAAAGTGTACTAGATTGGGGAGATACTGCTCCAAGATGTGTCAAAAGGAAACATAATCAAAGACTATGACGGAATATACTCTGAACGGAATTTTTTTTTTTATTATTCACCGCACTCCGTGACCACATTGATATTTATTGACGTTTATTTATTTATTATTGACACACCATTTTGTCATGTAGAATGTAGACATGTGGAATGTGTCGTTTCTGGTGTTGTTTTAATCACTGCTAAAGTATTATCTTTTTTGTTTTTGCAGAATTTATTGAAATACTCCCCTAAAATCTTCATGATGAGTAATATGAGTATATTAACAATGTTTTTTTTACCGTAACTTAACATTATTTGTATTTGATTGTGTTATTGATAATGATAATATAATTGTTGCGATTGAATGTGAAACTTTTGTTTATTATAAAATGAAAATAGACAATATCACAAGTCATGTTAATATTAATTAACCACAAATCATCCCATTTCTTTTGGGAGCAAAGGAGGTTTGACCACTATCGAAATCGCCTCCCACACAAGAGCAGGGAAACTCCCTTTTAAACCTTTTTCGTGGTTTATATCCAAAACGTCACTTCCGGTGTACACAGACAGGGATTTGCCGCTGTCAGGACGGTGGGATGTTGCTGGTAAGCGATACGGCTAGCTATTTTAAAGGTGTAAGGTAGTTAAAGCTTTTTAAAATTAATACTTTTACATGTAAATTTACTCACAACGGAGAACATTATTCATCTGAACCGGTGAAATATAGGGCGACATTTGTATTGGTTGTAAAGGCATGAAAACTGGTATGTCGCAGAAGATTGTCAGGGAGTCACTGGCTGATATAGCAGGGTTGCTATCGTTAGTTGTGGTGCAGTACATTCCACTCGGTATGCAGCAAGCAGCCTCTTACTAGCAAGCTACAACTATATGCCGTTTGCCCCTTAGCTCTGGATTATTGCTAAGTTAATTATCTGGCGACCTATAGTAGCTAAGCGGTTGAAAGGACTGCGAAAAAACGTTAGTAGCTAGCTAGTATCTCTTAGTCTTTTCCGATTGCAGTTGTTCCAATATTCATGCGATCTTTCATTTGGTGCTTCCATGGAATTTATTAATAAACCACAATTTAACGTCTGCTTAGCAAAATCTATATTTCACTCAAGAAACTAGCTAGCCAGACGAATGGGTTATGATTGTTTTGTAACTAGATTGTTAGCTCTAACTTGCTGTGTTATTTTTGTGCCTTCCATGGGCGTTTACATTGCAGTTTCTCATGTTGTAGCCAGCTTAGCTTGCTACATGCATTATGGTGCCGAACTGTTGCGTCGCCTCAGCTACAGCGGGCTAAATGCTCTTTTTTGGAGAGTTAAAGGCCACATTTAGGACTCGTTAAACTGTCTTCCCCAGTTTCCATGGAACCGGAATACTTGCGCTTGTGGGGATTGCAACGGACCTTCCTGCAAAACAGTGATCAGCTGTATTAATAGTATTTAGCTTGTTTGCTACATAGATAGCTAGTCGAGATACAACTACATTTCCCCCCCTGCAATTGATAGTTACGTAGCAAGCTAGCACTATTGCGAAAATAGCCTTGGTTTCTCCCTCACAGTGTGCTGTAATTTTAAAATCAATGGCTAAGGAGCTTGTTGACTAACGTTAGTTTTTTTCTCAATGCAAATCAAATTGTCTAGCGCCATAGCTTGCTAGCTAGCATGATGCATATTTCCACTATTGAGCTCACTGGTAATTAGTGGAACCAGCTGCCGGTTTAACTGCATGTTAGCAGTGTAACGGTATGTGTATTTTGCTCTCATTCAGAAACCTTGTTGTATTTGAACCTCGCTCCCACCAACACACCGTGGAACGCTGCAGTGGAAGACATGCAGCGTCGCACAGTAAATAGCATGTTAGCTAACAGTGGCAGTAGAAACGTGAGACCGTCAAACGGTGATGTGAATCAATGAAACTAACTAGCCACCATTCATAGATTCACACGGGGTACTTGAGCCCGACGCTAGCTCATAGCCTGACAGCTTTCTATCTGCACACGACCACGGCGTACACTTGCCCGGCTAATTACTTATTAATTGAATGTGTTATTGAACTCATTCGCTAAATCTTTGTAAAGCGCATTGTTCACAAAAAAGAAGTTGCACCATTGGATGAAGCGAAAAAATCAAATGGGTCATGTAGTTCACTTCAAATTATTTTACCACTCTGGTTTTTAGGCTGTTTGGGTTTTTAGGCTAAGTGGGCTACACATACATATGATTCAGTTGATGGTTTCCTAGGAGGAATAGCCCCAACATTTCAGTTATTGCAAAAGGCTGCAAAAAAAGTTTAGCTTGGAAAGCCTGTAATTCGTGCCACGTGAAACTCAACAAAAGAACGGCACTCTTAATTACATGCTGTGATGCTATTACTTAAAGCAGTTATATACCCCTTATGGTTTCCATAAATGGTGTTTTGCTACTGAAGTCTCTTACTGTATTGTGGAACTGGAGTTTCGTTGCTGGAAGGATTTCTGTCTGCCATGAATGAGATCATGTGGAATGTATTTCCTGTTTGGATCACGTAAGTTCGGAAACGTAATACAGTAAATGCCACAGAATATCTCTTCACAATTCATACTTAAGAAATGATTGTTTTGAAACTGCTTATCAACAGGTAGGTAAAGAATTCATAGTGATGAACAGACCGAACCACAGTAGCTGAGGAATGCATGCAAGATCTGCTGATCTTTTGGCGTTGAAGCAGATACTTTAGGCCTGGTCAGTGTTAGGGATGCCTTCTGGAATGCAAGTCTCTGAAGCCAGAAAGCAGTACTACCTAATATAGATAAGGAAACTTTGTTCCGTTGTGCACTTTAAATAACTTCCCATATTCTTACAGTGTCGTTAGTGGCCGAATTCCAAGTATATATTTTAAAAAATCTCAAGAAAAGCAAATTGGATAAAATTAAAATGTCAGCCTGCTGCTCCTGATGTCTACTGTCAAGGAATTTCTGGGCGTCTGACCCAGTAATGATATCTGCATTAATGGTCTCCTTCTGCCATTTTTCAAACAAATGTATAGTATTACAGAACCATAGAGCATATTTTCATAAATCTGTCTGTCCATTTGCCCAAATTATATTAGGGCAGTCAGTAAGCTTATAAAATTGAAAGCACAAGTTAATATGATAAAAGCATTTGCAATAATTTCTTGGCAGCAGTTTTTCTACAGGCTGAATGTGTGGACCTGAATGCGTATGGGAGGGGGAACTCAAATGGTATCAGTATGCCATAAGTCTAATTCCAGCAAATCACAAGGGTTCACAGCATTTCAGTATGTAGTTTGTGTATAATACCCCTCTCACTCTCAGCCAAATGCTGTGATCTCAGCAAGTCATGGTGATTTCTCAGTCACAGTTGTGTTGCTATGGAAATAAATGCATTCCGCTGGAATATTCCTGAGGGATATGGGCCTCGGTGTTACAATTTATTGGACTCAGCTGCTCCTTTCATATATCTCGCTTGCCATTCAGTTGCTATTTGCTTTGTAATGGTTCCTGAAGTTATATGGGGATTCGTATTTTGCGTGTAGTATCTTTTGCTTGTTCTTCTAAATCCGAGTCGACATCAATATTTCTTTCTCCAATATAACCCAAGCCTGCTGTAGCCGAAGCTACTACCTATCTGTGTTTTACTTTCATGTCTGCTGTGGAGATCGGTCGGTCTTTGTTTATTTTCGTTTAGCTTAATGCTTACCTTTCATATCTGCTCCGAAACGAGGGCAATGTGAAGGTGCTAGTTTATTGGCTGTGACTCGCATTTAACATTTGAATACATCCTTAAACGCTGGGTCAAGTAGTTTTGTTTTAAGCGCTCTTTTCTGTTTTCAAAGTTAATGAATTGGTTATTGTTTGGATTGTCTTTTGGTCATTGCAGTTGTTTGTGGTTACAGAAGATAAATAGCAGAGGTTGATTGATTGTAATGCCTGCTCAGGCTGAAACTCTCTCTAAGTGGCTCTCATACTGTACTGCACGGTCCTGAGATAAGAGTTTGGGGCCTGGTGTAGCTGAGGGAGACAGATACTGCAGAAACTCAAAGATCTAATTGGTGTGAGCTGTCCCTTATTCATGCGTGTAGTTATACAGCTGATCAGATAACCCAGTGAACTCTCACAGGCTCAACTAACCGCAGATCTGGAAACCCCCCCTTTTTCAACTTCAACGGAAGAAAAGCTGAGAGGCTAATTTTGGAAGTTATGTTGTGTACTGCAGGTATATAAAGTATGCGTATCACTTAGATGGGGTGTTTAATAGGGAACTGAGAATAAACCACCCATTTCAACCTTTTTCAACAAATATGGGGAATTTGCACATAATTCTATTGTGTTATTTGTAATGATGGGGTATGTCACGTGGTTATAATTCATGATTTACTCTGACTGATCCTGAGGCCGTAGCTCAGTTCAGGGAGAGACACTGCTGCTCCGTTGACAGGAGTCCCAGTGCTGGCCCCTTCCACAGGATATCTATAGGATTTCCTTAGAATAGATGGGGAGAGAAGTACGCCCCTGAGGTAAGCTGCGTCTGTGTGAACATGCCAAGCGTTCGTTTCACACTGGCCATCTCGCTCTCTCCCTGCTCATCTTCTCAATTCAGGAAACAGAGCATATCAAATTATAACAACATCTGTCCAGGGTGAGGAAGAGAGGTTGTGCTCTTTATCAGTTGTTTTAAATTTTGAGGTCCCTCACCCAAATTATTTATCTGCTGCAGGGCTGTTGTTTCTGAGGACATTCTGCTGTAGGTTGGTGCTGTCGTCTCTGTAAGATGGTGCTGAACATGGCTGAGAGTGGTGAACATGCACATTTTTCATGGCCCTTCTTGAACTTTGTGTTCTGACCCAGTTTGCCATAAATAGGTGAATCCTTCCAAGCCGATTTACATGTCCTACTCCATTTGGGTCATCTTGCATATAGCCATGAACTAGACTGTGCATAAATACAGGCCTGTTTTTTTTTTTTTTTTTATCTACTGAAGACATTGAAGACCAATGTATTCATACATGGTTTCTTTTTGTCTTATGGACTTCAGACTTTTTGGTGGTATTTTCTTGTTTGTTGTTGGAGTCACAGATGGTGTTAAAGGCAATCTGTAGAGAGCAGACAGTTCACTCCTCCAGAACTGTTATCTTTGCATCTGCAGTACATTTGTTAGAAGAGGAAAACAGCTGAACACATTTTCTACATGTTAAAAATGATCTCAAAGCAAGCACCCAGTTCAATGCATTTTTCTCAGCTCAATCTGCTAAAGAAGATATTTATTTGGTAGATAAAGCTAGAAGTGCAAAGGCAGCCTGTTTCACAAAATTTTACATTTTCCTTTGGGTTGCTTTAGTAAATATTGTACAAACAAATGTAGGGAAGTAGTGATTGTTCAGAGTGTGTTTTTGTAATGTTAATGGATGGATGTAATGGTCCAAGGTTCAAGACAATAGATTAACTAACCTAACTGTGCTTGTGGCTGTTTAAATACTGAGAAGGGACAGTATTTTAATTAAAGTTACATTTAGAAAATAGCTTTTCAGAGGCATTTTAAGTAGAACCATGTTGTCAAACGGGTTTGTGAATGCTCACAGCTGGACTTAAAGGACTGATGGCTGTGGTTAGTGTAAACCCTGTCAGTGTGTAAGTGTGGTGTTCTGCAGCTGACTATGGTTAGTGTAGACCCTGTCAGTGTGTAAGTGTGGTCTTCTGCAGTGTTAGAGCAGGAGACTGTGGTCAGTGTAGATCCTGTCAGTGTGTAAGTGTGGTCTTCTGCAGTGTTAGAGCAGGAGACTGTGGTTAGTGTAGACCCTGTCAGTGTGAAAGTATGGTGTTCTGCAGGAGACTGTGGCTAGTGTAGACCCTGTCAGTGTGTAAGTGTGGTGTTCTGCAGTGTTAGAGCAGGAGACTGTGGTTAGTTTAGACCCTGTCAGTGTGAAAGTATGGTGTTCTGCAGGAGACTGTGGTTAGTGTAGACCCTGTCAGTGTGTAAGTGTGGTCTTCTGCAGTGTTAGAGCAGGAGACTGTGGTTAGTGTAGACCCTGTCAGTGTGTAAGTGTGGTTTCCTGCAGGAGGCTGTGGTTAGTGTAGACCCTGTCAGTGTGAAAGCACGGTGCACTGCAGTGTTGGAGCAGGAGGAAGTGGAGTGTGTCTGATCGTCTCCATCGCCACGGATGCATACCACCGTACAGCTCACTCCCAGGTTTCCTGGGAAACCAGCTGAATGCCCGCAGTCAGAGCTGTGCTGTGTCCACACTGCAGATATCCCAGGCAGGAGTGGCGGGCACCCTGGCACACATCATTCTTCTCTTCCAGAGGTTGAGAACCTTTTATCGTGGATATTTGTACTTTTAAGTTAAATATAAAGAAAGTAGGCCTACATTTTTTTTATTACTAATCAGTTTTTCCAGTAAAAATCAAGGGACCCATTTAAGACTAGGTAAATGTTGACTGAGCAGTAGTCCACTTGCGAAAATGGAACCCTTTGGATTTATTGCAAACCACATAACAGATTTTTACAAAAGAATTGAACTAATTTATTATCCATGAAATGAGATCTTGGGTGGAGTAAGAGTAATGACCGCAGGTTCTGTCTGTTTTAGAAGAATGAATACGTTGAAAATGTGCTTCAAAATATCCTCCTCAGGACCCGGCACTAACGTTTCTTCCAAGGAGCACAAGTTGAAAATTGTAGCAGCACACTAATTCATCCCAATTATTCGATGTACTCATGAGTTATTCTTCCAGTTAGCACACAGAGATTTTCAGGAGCTAATTCTCCTAGAATGGGAGCACTGTGGAGCCCAGCTCATGTGCTCCCTGGTTTCCCTGCTGATTGTAGACTGCATTGAAGCAGCAGTTCCCTCTCCATTTGCCCTTTGCCTTTCTGCTGATAGAAGAAAGCTGCTTTGCAATTCCACATTTGATAGAAGAAAATGGTAACTTTTCTCTTGAGTCAAATTTTTATGTAACAGACAGAAAAGTGTTGTAGAGTAGGAGCAAATACCTCTTGTAACTTCAAAGATATAGAAGGTTTGTTTTCTGGATAAATCTTGTCTTACCAGATGTCATATTTTGCCACAAAATTAATCCATGTTAATTTATAATTTGATGTGTTGTGAATTTGAGCATTGTCCTTATTTTAAACGCGGTTTTGCTTTCTACATATGGGCTTTGTGTTCCTGACAGCCCCATGACCTAGCCCAGCCTGCAGTTAGGCAAAATAATATATATATATATATATATTTTTTTTTTTGTTGCGTTTGTCAAAGATAAAAATAAGAGCAGAAGCAGCAAGTCAGGAGAAGTGTGACCTCGACACATAACTCTCACAATGCAACACTTGCGAGCAGAATGTGAGCTGTGTTTGCTTTGGGCTTGTAGACTCCGTGCCTCAGCTCTTTGGACGGAGCAGTAGACGGAGATTGACTTGCCTGTTTCCAAAGCTGAAAGGATCATTTGACTACTACTTTTGAGAAAGGCATTTATCACAAGCTTAATGGTGTAAACGTGTAAAAGCCTTATCTGGCCAGGGCTGGAAAGGATACAATCAGCACTTGATGTGCAGGTGACAGCTCTTACACTGCCTGCTTGTAACCGGTGGTTTCCAGATTAGCCTCAGAAACAGACTCGCTGGCTCTCTGACATCTTTTTTTATCTGCAGTATGTACGTTGTGGATAAGATCAGCACTACGTGAGGTGTGAAGATACACTCATTTTCTCCATAGAATTGTGGGTGTACCCCCCCCCCCCCCCCCCCCCCCCCATTACTGATCAGTGGTGATTAAGGAGATCAGGGGTTCATTTGACAGTGTACTGTAAAGTGTGTTTTCAGTGATGCGCTTTTCTAGCAGTGAGAGCGCAAAGCGGTTTCAGCACAGCGACTGAACGAAGTGTTGTCTTTGGCGGTCGTTGTCACACAGAACGGGATTATACAAGAGCTGAAAATGGCTGCACAGAGCGTTGCTCTTTCCTCCATTGGTTATGGCCACGGTCTCTGGGGACAGCGGGAGACGCAGAGAGGGCCTCCTAGCACAGTTGTTAGCACCACTTGCTTTGCCACTTGGCTCAACAGCTGATTTTCTGCCTTTGTTTAAGAGAGCCCACTACTGCCGGTGCTACATGACTAACAGGAATGCTGACAAACGGTTCCCGTCCTCTCATTATTGAGTTGTGAATTATTGAATCTCCCAGCCCATAGTAACAACTCGCTGTGTGTCACCAGCGTCTGGTATCCAGGAAGCGCTGTGTGTTGTGAACGCTGTGGCGTTTCACGTAGCCTCAGAGCAGCGGTCCCCAGTGAGCGAGCAAAGCTGATAACCTGTTTTCGAAGCGGATTTGTTGGTACGTAGCAAAGTTAGCGCATTACGCGTAAAGGCATTCCTTGCGCTCTCCTGGCAGCAGATGCAGGGCTCCAGACTCTGGCTGCTAAATAAAGTCGCGGGGAACAGCTGTTTCGCCGTACAGGCTGAAATGGAGCCCGCACAGGGGTGTAGTGTGCAGGCTTTTGGCTGTGTCACCCGTGGCCCCAGGCCGCAAGGCGTCAGGCAGATAAGGAGCTGTCAGCAGAGGGGCCCCGCTGTCCTCATTGGGACAGGGATGTTCCTCATTGGCCCCTCTCCTAACATAAGGCCCTATCAGAAAGAATCGTCCTGTCGTTATAAGTGTTTTCCACCCTTCTCCTGGGGGTTGTCATGCTGACAGGCACTGGGGAATTGTGGCTCCGTCATTGGTTCTGGGGTTTTTCTGTTGCCGTACACTGTGCAGGATGGAAAAGACTGATCAACTAAATGTTATCTTAATTATTTATTCCCGGAATCACCCACTGATATTTGACATTGTAAAATATAGTTGTTTGGCCTGATTTAGGATATTTCTGCTTATGCCCCCCCTTTCCCCCCCACAGATAAAGATCGGTGTTGAGTAACAGTCCTATCTTTTGATTGTGTCCGTGATTAGTAATGACATCATTAGCCGA
This sequence comes from Conger conger, assembly GCF_963514075.1. Lineage (NCBI taxonomy): Eukaryota > Metazoa > Chordata > Actinopteri > Anguilliformes > Congridae > Conger > Conger conger. The sequence continues at coordinate 9,034,127 of NC_083774.1, read as the reverse complement.
GGTGTTTTGCGACCGGCGACGGAAACTACGCTCGGCGGAAAGCGATCTGGACTCCTTCCTGTCCAATTCCATCGAGAGGTGCACGGAGAGAGGCTGAGCTAACACTAGACACCAGCACAGGAAGAATGACATAAAACCGGGCTGGCCCCAGGCCAGGGCAGACCAGGGACCTTTCCGTGGCATGTGTTTGTTTGGGTGGAAGCGCCAGTAAGGTTCCCACTGCAACGAGGGGCCGGCCGCAGGAGAGCGGTCATGTGACCCCTCCCCGTGTTGCTCAATGCCCCCGGTTTGCCTTAGGCCCCCAGGTCCTGGCAACAGAGTCACACTTTATGGACCATTGACACGGTCTTGAGACAATGAGCGGTTTACAATCGGCCTAAGAAAGAAAAGATCCGCCTAAACGTCACTTCAAGCAGTTGCCTTTCACACGCAAGTGAATGAGACCCCCTGTGGGTTTTCACTTTCTTTACGAATAGACTGTGCTGTGCAGATCGTCCATTACACACATTTTAAGGGGAAACGCTTGTTAACCGTTATCATCCCAGATTGGGTTGAGGTTGGTTGTATATCTGTTCATCTGCTGAATCTTTGCCTCTGCTTTTTTTCAGATTACAACTACAGTGCATGCCAATATATTGTTTGAAAATTGCTTGATGTTGATATAAAGTTCACAGATGTCCGTCTCTGGTTTGCTCAGAAGGATGATTTGTTTTGGTAGTGCCGAGTTCCACAGACCAGATCGCAGCAGATCGGAAATTTTGGTGGGTGTGGCTCAGTTCTGGTAAGATGGACAGCTTCAATAGAAAAAGAAAAAAAACCCCCACAAAATGTACTTCTATTTTTGACTAGCAGAGCATCTATTTTTGACTAGCAGAATGACAGTACACCAGGGGTCAGATACAGTTCCATTTCCAATTCCTCAATTCACAAAATGAATGGAAATTCAATGAACTGAAACATGCCTATAAAGGCAGTAGTTACAACTTAATTTGGAAGATTCTTTATTTTTATTTTTAAGTCTTCTGATTCCACCCTTAACACCTTCAGATGAAAATAAGACAGCCGGTGTTAGCCTTCCTGTTTACTAGCCGCCCTGTTCTCTGTAATGGCTGACGCTGCGGGGCAGCTTACACAGAGCAGAGTAATCCGGGGGATTTGGGAGTCACAGGGGCCTGCTCTGCGGCTATGGGCCTGCTCCTGAAAGCGCTGCTTTTAAAGGCGACCGCCTCCTGCTGCCGTACAGAGGTCTGCAGTGTTCTCCCCGAGTGTGCCTGAGGGGGAGAGATGGCCCCTCCTGCACTGCATAACGCACCGTACTTCAGCCACCAAGTGCCTATTATATGATGGCTATTATGGCCGGCCTTTTCATTAAACGCTTCTTTGTGTCCGTGGAAATGTTGATGACTGTACATCTCTCTCCCAGCTGCAGTGGCTTATGAACTTTTCCTTTGTGCGCCGGGGGCCTGCTGGCGGCAGAGAAAGCCCTGTTATTCCTCCATTATCACTGGCCGCTCTGTTAGCGGGAGGAAGTGACACGCAGAGGTCAGCGGAACACTGGCGTGGATAATCGGTGGCGGGCGCGGCCGGTTAGCCGGTTAGCATCAGCGCGTGGCGTCCAAGGACCGGTCTGGAAACGGTGGCGCTTGTTACTCGTCTGTGGAACTGGAAACGGTTGGGCTTGTTACTCGTCTGTGTAGAGTCTGTGGAACTGGAAACGGTTGGGCTTGTTACTCGTCTGTGTAGAGTCTGTGGAACTGGAAACGGTTGGGCTTGTTACTCGTCTGTGTAGAGTCTGTGGAACTGGAAACGGTTGGGCTTGTTACTCGTCTGTGTAGAGTCTGTGGAACTGGAAACGGTTGGGCTTGTTACTCGTCTGTGTAGAGTCTGTGGAACTGGAAACGGTTGGGCTTGTTACTCGTCTGTGTAGAGTCTGTGGAACTGGAAACGGTGACGCTTGTAACGCTGAGCTCGTCTGTGTAGAGTCACCGGTGCCGTCGGTGTGTTGTCCCGCGAACACGATGATGTCACTGGAAAGTATACATGCGTAATGATGTCAGGCCGCGGAGGAAGAAAATGTAACAGTTTGCCGATGGAACCTGACTGTGAAGAGCTGAATAGGCATATTATGAGTGCTGCAGCTTGTTTGCCCTTCTGACAAAGTGTCACTGTTATTCCACAATGAGACACTCACAGGCCCTGTTTTTTGCAGCTTCATGTGCCAGTCTAAGGGATTTCAGATTGGCCGTTTTTGCTGTGACATTTGCTTTCTGTCACACTAGGTCACATTTTCCATGTGAGCAAATCGAAAGGTCTATTTCACAAGAGTATTTATATCTTAAAGCCTTACGCTTTTCTCTTGCACACGTCTCCAGCCTCTGAATTTTATTTAAAGCCCTTTGTTTACAAAGAGTCATTGTGAAGTAAATCTCAAATGGTCAATTAACTGACTCACTGTTCGGGTGTATATCAGAATACAGGGCTACTATTGTAGATAATCAAGTTAGAGATTAATAGGCCTATTTGAATTGTTGAATGGTCATAGTGTACAATATAACACAGAGAGGTTCATTTTTTTTATTCCATTCATTTACTAATTCCAATAAAGAAAACTTGCTTGGTCTTCCCATTTAACATGGTCCGTTGGGTAGATTTTAGTTTCCTCCCCAAATGTTATTACACTGACTGGCTGCACAGATTTTTATATATTGTGCTACATTTTTCTACATGTTGCTGTATCGTTCACAATGTTACATGAAGCTGTTTATTTTTATTTTGTGTTGTTTTAGGGGGTTAACTGGGTCTGTGACGGTGTAATCTGGACTCATACGTTTGTGATTCCTTCCAGGGATAGTGTTGTGGTTGACTGTGTTTTCCTTTGTCTTTTTCAGGAAATGACCTAGAGGCCTTACAGATTCATTTCCGCTCTGTCGCTTCGGACTACAGTCGTGGGGGGAGCTCGGTCTGGAAGCAGCACGTTTCCCCCGTGTCACTCATAACTACCTCAGCCAATAGGGAAGGGAGGAGGAGCCCAAGCGAAAACGAAGTCCCGGCAGATTCTGAGGGCTGTTCCACACTCCGCACAACGCGAGCACTGCATGGATAGGATCCATCATCCCCGAACACACAGACGCACCACCGAAGGCTGAAGGAAGTGCCAGGGCACTGCAATTGCTCCTTTTCCCCTCTTTTATTAATGTCATGTCTGCTGTTGACCAGTGTCACGTTTTCCTAAACTTCTTTGTTTTAGCTTTAAGCTTTTGAAGATTGATATTTTTATTAGAAGTGTACCTACATATAGATATATTTACACCCATACAAAAGGAGGATTTTCGTTCCTCTGTTTGAAGAAAAATACTTGTGCACTTTGAGATTTCCCCCGGATTGAAGCTACCAGCCACTAAGAATGATAGCCAATCAGAGGCTGCGCTGCCCAGGTGCTGGAACACTCACTGTAACTGCGTATCCCTCCGCCGCCCGTCACTAAAGCCGCGCGCAGATCAGTGCCCCGGCGCCTGAGAACACCCTCAGTTCGACTGTTAAATGGGACCCGCAGCAGCGCTGCTTAGAGAACTCAAACCCAGTCAGCAAGTGGACACGCCCTGTCAAACCTTTAGAAATGCCTTTTAGACAGATCATACCCGTTAGCTGTCTGTATACCTGACTTATAGAGCTCTGAGTTTGGGGAGAGTCTTGTCACTGTGAGGTCGGGCGGTCGATTAAACGAGAGGTAGGTCAGCACGCAGGCCATTCCCCAGACAGTCCAATACTTATGTATTGTTGCAGTGCGCAGGAAAGTAAAATGGACTACAAGCGGCGCTTTTTGCTTGGCGGGCCCAAGCAGAAAGTGCAGCAGCACCAGCAGTACCCCGTGCCCGAGCTGGGCCGGACCCTCAGCGCCCCCCTGGGCCCCTCCTGCTCCGCCCCAACCTCCATGGGGGCCGGCGGCGGGTCGCCCGGCAACTGCGGCCACGCCCCGCCGGCCGGCGGCAGCGCCATCGCGGACATCCAGCAGGGCATCTCCAAGTACCTGGACGCGCTGAACGCGTTCTGCAGGGCCAGCGCCTTCCTCACCGACCTCTTCAGCACCGTGTTCAGGAACTCGCAGTACTCCAAAGCAGCTATGCAACTGAAGGACGTGCAGGAACACGTCATGGAGGCGGCCGGCCGGCTGACGGCCGCCATCAAGCCCGAGATCGCCAAGATGCTGATGGAGCTGAGCGCCGGGGCCGCCAACTTCAAAGACCAGAACGACTTCAGCCTGCAGGACGTGGAGGTAGGCCTTTTCTGGGGCTACGTTTAATGTCAAAAAGGCAGGCGTTGGCTCAGGTGGTAAGAGCAGTCGTCTGGCAGTCGGAGGGTTGCCGGTTCGATTCCCACCCTGGGTGTGTCGAAGTGTCCCTGAGCAAGACGCCTAACCCATAAAATGCTCCTGACGTGCTGGTTGGTACCTTGCGTGGCAGCCAATTGCCGTTGGTGTGTGAGTGCGTGTACGAATGGGTGAATGAGAAGCGTCAATTGTACAGCGCTTTGGATAAAGGCGCTATATAAATGTCGACCATTTACCATGTCTCTTAAGTGCACCTTGACAGTGACAGTGACCGTGTCTCAAGTTTTTCAGACTTGTGGACTAGTAAGTGTGTAAATCGAGCGCGGAAGTTGAACAGTTGTGTGATTAAGTGCATCCCAAACTCAAGTACAAAACGTCCGTGTCGGATTCACCGGAAGTTCTCCTGTTGTACTTGGGAGGACCGAAAATTCTAGTAGGCTCTGGAGCACACTTTCCACTCGTAGTCATCGCGTTTTCAGAGCTGACTGCTATGAAGAATTGTAATTTTAAACATGCAATCAAATATGAAGGAATGTTAGCTATAGCTAAAAATACAATGCATTAGCTATAGGGCATGAAAGTACATAAGCCAGCTAATGTCACTGACTGGAGATGTCACGTTAGCCGCGAATATCACATTTTCTCTTAACCTTAATATACATATCGCTAAACATTAAACATCGCTTTTTACTTCATAAATAAAATTATACCAGCATATTTTCACCACAAATTTGTATAACAAATATGTTTTTCTGCTATAACATAGCTAGCTAGCTAACTGTCACTTCAGATGTCAGTCGCTGCTAGCTCAAATTAACTGATTTTCTATGTTATTGCAAGTAGTTGACTGTGCTTGCTCATCAGAACACGAGTGCACAGGTATATGAGTGTGCGATTTGAGACAAAGCCACTGTCTCAACATCATCAATTAAATCACAGTGTTGTTTGCCATGGTATTGTGCGGAAAAAGCACTCGGTTCGTGCAAATCACTGTTGTTAGCTGAACACTGACTGAGAGAGAACAGCCACATATCATCTCTGCTTGCAGGCCTCAAACGCATGAGAATCCAATTATGTGGGGACACATGGGACCGTTATAGGGGTAGTGCATTAGATATGGCTTCATTGCATTACACAGCCATGAGTGGCTCTTTGATTCACGATTCCCCGGCCCAGTGCGGCCGTAGTGTGTGTTATTAAGCCGCTGATGAGATCTTATGGCGATGTGTGAGAAACACTGAGGATGTGTGAAAAGACAGGATGATTAGCGCAGGGAAAGGCAGCTCCTCCAGGCCCAGAACAAACAGACCTCTCCACCCTGCCCTGTGCAGACCGGGCCCTTCCCAGGGACCTGCGCCTGCTTTTTTGGCCTCCGTGGAAGCGTTTAACTGCAAATATGCGCTGCCAGTGGAAAGAGTGAACAGTCACCAGTGAGTCAGTCGGCCGAATCCGAGTCCAAGTCTGCACAATGGTCCTTTTTTTTTTTTTTTCTGGCATCCTGTTGGATTTTTTATTTTTTTTCTTGCGTAGTCATGAAGAGAATTTATATTTCGCACAGCAGCCCTCTGCAGCGAGTGTGTTCGCTGGCGCAGTGCCGCCGCTCAGAGACCCTTGTGGAGGAGCAGCGACGGTGCTGGCAGATCCCGCCGGCCGCTCTGTGGGGAGCGCGGCCCTTTCTCACCGCGAAGAAAGCGCTCGTTCACGAGCCGCCCCGCGGTCCTGCCCCCGACGCCGCGCCCCGACGCCGCTCCGACAACCGCGTGCGTCGCCCCAAGAATGCCGCGCTGCCGCGCATAGCGCCAGGGAAGCCTTTAAGCCCGGACCCCGGGCCCGGCCGCTTTGTCGTCTCAGGCACGCACAACTGAATAAGCACCCCCTCCCCCCCTTCCCCGTAAAGGACTCGCGTTTCTAACGCCGCGGGACAGACACGGTGTTCATATTTCTCCTGCGCCCGATCGTGACATGCCGTTCACCAGGTAACTGAGTCGGTCTGTGCTTTTGGGACCCACGGGGACCCGCTGGTGCTGTGTGGGTCATGATCTGCGTTCTGTCTCCAAAGCACGGGAGGGAAGACTTCTGCAGTTTATGTGCAAAATAATGGATAAAACTAGTGTGGGATTGTGGGAATGGCTGGGCTCAGGATTTCCTCCCCCATCCCACCCCCCTCTCTTTTCCCTTCTTTCTACCAAGAAATACAGCCGTCCAGTCATGAGTGGAAATCCAGAGAGGGGCTCGCTCGCTGCCAAAACGAAAAGCTCGAGAATGTCACGGTTTGTCAGTAGGCCATGTCCTGAGCTGACGAGGAAACCACAGAGGGACGAGGAACAGTCAGCCCCGAGTGCGCAGCCACTCACAGTCCTGCTGCTGCTTTTCGCTTCGGTGAAACGCTATTGTTTCTTTCCTGCTTCGAGGAAAGGTTCCAGCGCCCCTCCGCTCTCATTTGGCACAGGCGAACCTCAGGGGCCTTCCCTTGTACAGATCAGCTGCACGGGCGCGGCAGCTCTCCTGGGCCTGCTCTCCTGGCTGCTCTCCTGGGCCTGCTCTCCCGACTGCTCTCCTGGGGCTGAAGTACTGCGAGAGATCCGCTGAGATGGCCGCGCTCACACCTCCAGCGCGGTGTTGCTCTTGCCTTCGAGAGAGCCAGTAATGTGAAAAACGATATTTACTGAGCTCCAGTGTGTGTCTGGGGTCGTCTTTGATTCATGGCCCTTCCGGGACAGCGGAGCTGCAGTGGATGAAGATGATTAGATAAGCAGCAGTTAAGAGATGCAGGGAAATGGCGTACCCTGCCTTGCGTTAGCCATGCGTGATCCCTGCTTCCCCGGGGCAATGCTGACAACCTCTGAGAAATGCCAGATTATTGACCCTCACAGATTATTGACCCTTATCAAATTATTATCGTGCCATTAAACAGATGGCACTATCCAGAGGAACATACATGGCTTGAGATGAGTTTGTTAAATACCAAACTCACAGTGGCCAAAATATGTATTGCAAAACAATATGGATTTTTATAAATGATACAGAAAACCATCAAAGATATTAACAGGAGTACAATTGATACAAAGTAATAAAATATAGCCTAATTATTGACAACAAGAATCAAGCATTTACGGACCCATGAACACAATACATTTGCTGACATAAAAATAAGACATGAATAGTAGATGAGTTCACATCGTTATTCATTGTTTATTATATCCCCGTTTAGACATTCAGCTGATTTGTGGCTTGAACGAAGCCCATCGGTCTGGGAAGGTTTTTATTCTGAAATGGATGCAGAGGTGATATCCCAGGATCATGTGAGTAAGTGGCGAATGACTCATTCTAGCAGTGGGCTAATCTGGGAGATTTAGACTTCCTGGCTTTGCCCTTGAAGCTCCTAGTGATGGCATCGCCCTTCAGAAGAGCCCTTAGTCCTGCTGTAGAATATTAATACATTGCCACACATGTTTATGAAACGCCCTAGCAGATTCAGGCTCTCAGAGCCTATTAGCGTGTGCCAAAATATGTAGGCCGCACGTTCAGTTTAGCCAATATCTCCGTTTACATTCTGAGTCGTTCAAAAAAATGAAGTGAATCACTACTGAGTCAGTAGTTTGAGTCATTTGAATACATTTCAATTGTTTTATCTATTTGCTAGATCATGGCTTTCTCTTCCATTTTTCTCAAGTGTAAATCACATCGGAATCCGTGCAGCTAATCTTTTCATCCAAAATGTGATAACCTACTCCAGTTGAAATCCCTCAGTTTAAACATTTCCATCACAGGTCTGATAACACTCCGTCCTGCTACTCCAGATACAGAGTTGGGCTGTGAAGCACATCCTAACGCGTGCGGTACTTGTGAGGAATGTCTGATCGTGGAGGCGCACGCTGTGAATAACAGGAGTGCGAGAGAGCGAGTCTGGCCGTGAGGAGGGTCTCATTGTGCTGGCGGGGTTCAGAATCCGCACTGGTAACGGGGCGGGGCGGGGCTTGGAGATGCAGCCAATGAGCTTTCATTGAGGCGTCCCTTCCAGCTGGCTGGCCGTTTGTGAAATCTGGCCGGCCGGCCGTTTGCGTTTTGGCATCCTTTCGCGGTCCGGTGTTCATTTCCCCTGTCAGCAGGACAGACGGACCTGGGAGACGCTGAAACCAGACGTGCAGATGGAGGATGCACGTGCGGTATTTCTGAGGGGCTCTGGCAGGGGTGTCATTGATGAGACCATTTCTGCTGCCATAGCTTAAGCACTGGACTTAAGACACCTCCCCCTTGTGGTTGGAGGGTCTTTATGTTGTTCCGTATGCGACTCCACAGGAGTAAGGTTCTTTATCATGATTTCTGCACCGCCTCATCCTTTTTTGCTGTTGACATTTTGCTGTTTTCCGGTTGGAGGTTTTTTTGTACGATTTAAAGCTGGTAAACCGTTACATTCGTGATTCATGATTCTGTAATAGCCTTATGCAATTTTAACGGGCCATGTGAACACAATTCTGCTAATTCAGCCTGTCATATCAGCTACCTCAAAGTAACATTGGATTTATTTTCATTCTCTCTTATAGCCTAGAACTTTGTGTCCGCATACTACAGATATTAGGCCGGCCCTGACGCTGATACGGAGATTACCATGATTACGATGCACTGATGCCTCCATACAGACAGGAATGCTAAGGAAATCACTCTTTGGCTTGTTCGTTTGCAGATAATAAGACAGATTGCAGGTTATAGGTATGCATACATTACACTATTGGTGTAAATAAGATCATAGGTGTATATGCATTGGTTTACATACACATTAGGTCACGGGTGTATGTGCATTGAGTTATAGGTATACGTGCATTAGGCTTACGGTCTCCCAGTCCTTGAGAGCCGAGGACTGCTGGTTGTCCACCCTCCCTTTACCTGGGAGTCAGGTGTGAAGGCATTCTGGCCATTCAGTAGCGCTAATTATCCAGGAGAAAAGAAAACCAGGGCTGGATTTGGATTCAAGGGCCGGAGTTGATGATGACTGCTATAGGTGTATTAGGTTATACTGTTGCTTTATATTTATTACGACTGTAGGTGTGTATCAGATCATGGGAGAAGTATGCATTAGATTACAGGTGTATATTAATTGAATAGCAGGATGCACTCCACGGGTGCTTATTCAGAAGTGAGCACTTCAGCTTGAAAACATATTTAAACTGCAGTACTGACGTGTAGAAAGAATGTCAATTTTTCACAACCTCTTTAAACTGGTTTTCCCAGTTGATGCTTAGAGCATTAGAATGGCTGTGTGTAACTGCCTGAGTTAACCCCGTACTGTTTTTGAAAATGAGTATGACTCTTTTAATCTGTACCTTGGGGATAAGCCAGGATGATATTTAAAACGGCACACTAGAGAGAGAACCAGTGCCTGAGCACATTCTCAGAGTTATGAGAGGGCAAAGGGTCCCCTTTAAGACAGCCGGAAACCAGTGGCCAATTATCTGCCTTCTTGAGAATCCGATTTAACGGCATCGATTTATGCAGCAGTCTCAGATGCATGGTATAACTTAATATCCCCTGTCAATCATTCTGTCTCTGCCTCCCCCTCTGTCCCTCTCCCTCCTCTCTCTCCCTCCCTCCTTCGCTCTCTCCCTCTCTCTCTCCTTCTCTCTCTCCTACTCTCTCCCTCCCCTCTCTCTTTCTCTCTTTCTCTCTCTCAGCATTAACACTGTGGGTCATTCTTCCATTCTTTCAGTATTTCTGGGGAAACGGTTCTGGTGAAGTAGGCCATTTATTCCATGCCTGACGCACCAGCATCATTACACAGAGACCTTGCGCCATCTCTGAACCCGAGTAGGAGTGTCTGTGCTCTGATTACAGCCCAGTGAACACACACCGCACTCCTCGAGCACTGATCCTGAAGGAGGGTGTCACAACATTGGCTTTGTGATCAAATGGAATGCGGAAAGGGCCCAGGGAGACCAGAAGCTCATGATTGACAAGCTCTTTTTTTTTTTTTTTTTCAGCAAGCACTGAAACACTCGAGGACTCTCTCAGTCACTGACGTTAACATGCCTTCTGTTTTTGCCTAATAATTAGCCCTAGTTGTCTTAGCCCTTTCAGTGCCAACCCCAATATGAAGCTGCTCCACCCATACCCCAAGGGGTTTTGGCTTTGGTTGAGAAAATTCCGAAAGTTTAGAAAATTTAGTAGGGTTTCAATAGGGGATGAAAACAATAGTATAGCAGTCATTTTGATTGGTTGAAAAGCGATTATAAGGTCGAGAGTGTCGTATGACACTCTTGGGGCTTCACAGTAGTTACGCTTGAGTGTCATATGACGCTCTTGGGACTGAAAGGGTTAAATAGAAATGTATGAATGTCTGACGTGTGAGCAGGGATCAGAGATGAGGGTCTCTGACTGGGATCAGAGGGTGAGGGTCTCTCAGCGGTGAGAGGGTGAGGGTCTCCCAGGGGTGAGAGGGTTAAGGGTTAAGGTCTCAGGGGTGAGAGGGTTAGGGTCTCTCAGGGGTGAGAGGGTTAAGGGTTAAGTTCTCAGGGGTGAGAGGGTTAAGGGTTAAGGTCTCAGGGGTGAGAGGGTTAGGGTCTCTCAGGAGTAAGAGGGTTAAGGTCTCAGGGGTGAGAGGGTTAGGGTCTCTCAGGGGTGAGAGGGTGAGGGTCTCTCAGGGGTGAGAGGGTTAAGGTCTCAGGGGTGAGAGGGTTAGGCTCTCTCAGGGGTGAGAGGGTTAGGGTCTCTCAGGGGTGAGAGGGTTAGGGTCTCTCAGGGGTGAGAGGGTGAGGGTCTCTCAGGGGTGAGAGGGTTAAGGTCTCAGGGGTGAGAGGGTTAGGCTCTCTCAGGGAGGAGAGGGTTAGGCTCTCTTGCGGTGTCTCTGATGAGTGCTGTTCCGCAGGTCCTGGGCCGCTGTTTCCTGACGGTGATGCAGGTGCACTTCCAGTTCCTGTCCCAAGCCCTGCAGAAGGTGCAGCCCGTGGCGCAGTCCTGCCTGGCTGAGGCCCTGGCCCAGGCCCAGGAGCGCCGTAGCTCCGGCCTGCCCCACGGCTCCGCCGCCGGGCCCCTGGTGGAGCTGGAGGAGGCCACCAGGTCATGGAAGGGCGCAGCTGAGGTACGTGCCGTCGGCATTCCTGGGAGTGATCAGGCCTGGGCTCAAACGCACACTTTTATCAGGGGTCAGGACCATGTTTTACGGCCCGCACGTTAAACTGATTATTTCCACCCACTCAAGAGTGACAGCTGCTGGAATCTCCCCGTTCCTGTGACGTGACTTGTTTATCGTATCCTGGAAACCGTGTGTCTTAATCAGTGCTCAGAGTCATTAACCGGGGCAGTGCTTAAGCTTTTCTATTTTCAGAAGTCTTTACAAATGCTTCACTTTTCCACGGGTCTGGTTGTGTCTGAGGTAGTGGCAGTTCAGACAGTTGGCTTCCGGTCTGTCTCCCAGGAGAGGAGGCTCTCTGTACATTTGAACACATTAGAGCCAAATACCCTTTTTCCTGCGGTCGTTCTGGAATTAACTGTGAATTCTTAGAACTTTTTAACTGAAATTCCTGCTGAATTGTTTTTTGTATTCGACTCGCTCCCTAAAATACTTTCAATACCAAAACTTTACGAACCATTACAAATAAAGTATTATCTGGCTTAAAAGTTTTGTATGGGGCAATTATGGTTATTGTAGTGTTTTGCAGTAACACCATATATTGTTCTAATTACAAATGTTTTTATTAAAAATATTTGTTCACATAGCAGTTTATGGGTAAATAAATGACAATTAACTGTCCTAATACTAACGATTGCATGTATAATTATTCACAGTTTTACTCCTTGATAGGAGCAGGGTCAGATTAACAGCTCACTTAGAACACACTTTGATTTTGATTTTATTCATTCAGTCATAGACAGCGGTGCACATTCCCCAGCACATTGACCCAACAGGGAGACGTGTTTTTGCGCTTGTAAAGGCTTTAAAAGAGAGGGGAAATTGCGGCTGATCCAGCAGCTAATCGGCAGAGTGTGTTTGTGTCAGTGCAGCAGCGTCCGGGGCTGGGGGGTGAATAGGAGCGCTTTGTTCAGCCCTGGCATGTTCAGCGCTAGCCCTGGCGGTTAGCGGGCTGGATACCCCGCAGGAATGTGCTGTAGGAAGTGGGATGGCCCTCACAGCTGGAGGCCTTTGTTAGAGAGAGCCCTGTTCAATGCGCAGTCTCCCCTTTCCTGTAGAAGTGGGGCCCCAGCAAATCCTATTCTTCTGACCTCAAACGCACAAACACCGTGGGCCTGCCTGGCCTTGTGTCTCACACGCACGCCGAAGCGCAGCCTGGGCTCCGGGCCCTTGCACAGTGTCAGAGCGCTGCGGTGGAGCGCCATTCCCTGGCCACTTTCTGCTGCCAAGACTAGCTTTTCTTGTTTTTTCGCCCCCTAATCAAGGTGGGATGCCTTAAGGATGAGATCACTTATGACATCACTGGTGTTTGTTTTCCATTGCGGCCAATAGCTTTCTGAACAGATGTGTGTGTGTGCATGCATGCATGCGCTTGTGTGTCCCCCTTTGTGTTTGTGTGTATATGTGTGTGCATGCGTGTCCCTCTTTGTGTGTGTGTGTGTATGAGAGAGAGAGAGAGAGAGAGAGAGAGAGAGAGAGAGAGAGTATGTGTGTACATACGTCTGTCCCTGTGTCGATGTGTGGGTGCATGTGAGAGAGAGTGTGTTGGTCTGCATGCATGCGTGTGCTTGTGAAAGTGTGTGTTAGGGTGTGTTTGCTTATGGGTACATTTGAAAGAGTGCTTCTTAGTGTTCACACGTGTGTTTGCTCATGGGTACATTTGAAAGAGAGCTTCTTAGTGTTCACGTGCGTGTGTGTGTGAGCGTCTGACCCGTGTGTGAGCGTCTGACCCGGGGCTGTGGTGTGCTGCAGGCCACCTCTCGGCTGAGGGAGAGGGGCAGAGACGGCAGCCTGGCCGGGATCGAGGTCCAGCAGCTCTTCTGCTCCCACAACACCACCATCCCCGAGAGCCAGCTGAAGGAGCTCAACATGAAGACAGACAACGCCTTACAGGTGTGCCTGAGCCCCAGGGTGTGATAATCCCCATCGCAACAATGCTACCACACTTCCTCTGCCAACACATTCAATGTTGTTATTTTTGTTTATTGGCAGGAACATTTCTTGAACTTGTTGAGCGTAAACATTTATATTTCTGAAGTTGTATGAATCTGAGATGGTACATGCGAGACGGCAGTAAGTTGTGCTGTGTTTTTCTCCATCCAGGCTTATAAAGTAGCTCTGGAGAGTCAGGGCCACAGCGAGTACACCCTGAAGGCTGGCTTCCACCTTAATCCCAAAGCTGTTGAGGCGTCTCTGCAGGTACGGTGTCTGTAATGCTGCTCTCGTGTGTTATTAACAGATACTGAAAAGCAAAGCCTTCATATCTGAAATGAATTTAATGAAAAGAGATTCACTGCCAGATTCACTGATAAGAATCTGATAGAAATGTTGGCATGCTTCTTAGCGATCCTTTTGGTATGTCATAATCTAAGGATCTCACACATTCTCTTCTGTGTGTGTGCCTGTGTGTCTGTCTGTCTCTCTCTCTCTCTCTCTCTCTCTCTCTCTGCATGTGTATTTTTATTGTGTTTCGGTACATGCCATGTGTGTGTCTGTACTCATGTGGATGTGTGTGCGTGCGTATACGTGTGTGTGCGTGTGTGTGCATGTGGTGTGTGTATGTATGCGCGCGTGTGTGTGCGCATGTGTGTGTGCGCATGTGTGTGTATGCGCATGTGTGTGTATATACGTGTGTGCGCGCGCGTATACGTGTGCGCGTGTGTGTGTGTGTGTGCGTGTGGTGTGTGTATGTATGCGTGTGTGCGCACGTGCGTGTGTGTATGCGCGCGTGTGTGTGTGTGTGTATGCGCGCGTGTGTGTGTGTGTGTGTGCGCGTGCGTGTATGTGTGTATACGTGTGTGTGTATACGTGTGTATACGTGTGTGTGTGTGTGTGTGTGTCTGTCTCTGTGTGTGTGTGTGTGCGCGTGTTTGTGTGTGTGTCTGTGTGTGTGTGTGCGCGTGTATGTGTATGTGTATGTGTATGTGTATGTGTATGTGTATGTGTATGTGTCTGTGTGTGTGTGTGTGTGTGTGTGTGTGTGTGTACGCGTGCAGGGTTGCTGTAGCGACGCGGAGGCCCAGCAGGCCGGCCGCATGCAGACCCCCTCTCAGCCCATACAGTGTGAGCTGCCCACCATCCCCCTGCAGATCTGCTCTCACTTCCTCAAGGGCGTGTCCTTCAGCGAGTCTGCGGCCGACAACCTCAAGCTCAAAACGGTACGGCCCCGCCCCGCTCAGTCTCTTCACAATCACCACCATTTCATCACCGGTCTGCTGAGAGGCTCTGTGAAAAGCCTCCCTGGCAGCGGGCAGGGCTGAACTGCCATGAGATTTCACACCCTGTAACACACTGAACACGGCTGTGTGTTTTGGTTCTCTGTAACACTGAACACGGCTGTGTGTTTGGGTTCTCTGTAACACTGAACACGGCTGTGTGTTTGGGTTCCTGTAATACTGACTGAACGCGGCTGTGTGTTTGGGTTCCTGTAATACTGACTGAACACGGCTGTGTGTTTGGGTTCCCTGTGACACACTGAATACGGCTGTGTGTTTGGGTTCCCTGTAACACTGAACGCGGCTGTGTGTTTTGGTTCTCTGTAACACTGAACGCGGCTGTGTGTTTGGGTTCTCTGTAACACTGAACGCGGCTGTGTGTTTTGGTTCTCTGTAACACTGAACACGGCTGTGTGTTTGGGTTCTCTGTAACACTGAACGCGGCTGTGTGTTTGGGTTCTCTGTAACACTGAACGCGGCTGTGTGTTTGGGTTCCTGTAATACTGACTGAACATGGCTGTGTGTTTTGGTTCTCTGTAACACTGAACACGGCTGTGTGTTTGGGTTCCTGTAATACTGACTGAACACGGCTGTGTGTTTGGGTTCCTGTAATACTGACTGAACGCGGCTGTGTGTTTGGGTTCCCTGCAGCACACGATGCTCCAGCTCATTAAAGAGGCAGCTGAGCGGAACGGAGTGGCCCTGCGAGACGACTCCCCCGTCACCGACGTCCTCAACCAGGTGTGTCCCTCCAGCTGGAGAGGAGCCTGCAAGACCGCCGTGCAGCTGCTGTTCGGCCAGGCGGGACTGGTGAGTGCACACGCTAAACACACGTATCACATGTATGTACACACGCTACATCACTCGCATATACGCCTATACACCCGCTTTCTACCGTTCACGTACGCTTACACACGCTTTCTGTCAACCGCACATACGCGTACAGTGGTTAAGGTACATGACTGGGACCCGCAAGTGGTGGTTTGATCCCCGATGTAGCCACAATAAGATCTGCACAGCCGTTGGGCCCTTGAGCAAGGCCCTTAACCCAGCATTGCTCCAGTGGACGATTGTCTCCTGCTTAGTCTAATCAACTGTATGTCGCTCTGGATAAGAACGTCTGCCAAATGCCATTAATGTAATGTAATGTAATGTACACACACGCTTTCTATCTACATGTATGCTTTCTCTGTCATGCTCAAACACACATACACCTACACACATTTTATCCCTATCATACACGCATGTACTGACACCGTTCATTTCTCTATCACATGCACATGTACACACACCTACACATATGCACTCCCTATAAGGCACACACACACACACACACACACACACACAGGTGTTGTTCTGTCGTAAACACACATTTGCTCAGAAGGAGAATTGGGACACAGTCATATGGGGACAGGAGCGCTCACACAGTCCTCAGGGATACGGGCTCTGAACATGAGAGAGGGGGCAGGGCTCCTGCTCGTTATCACCCAGCGCGCGTTGTCATGATCAGCGTGCGGATGAGATCAGAGGGGCCGGTGAAATCCCGTCAGAAAGGCTGCGGCGTGGCTGAACCCGGCGGACGGGGCGGCGGAGGGGCCCGGTTTCCTGAGGAACGTGCGAGCCGTTCGTTCAGCGTGTTTATTTGGGCTGTCAGTGCGGGCCGCGGTGCCCGCTGCGTCGGGGGCGATGAGTTGTGCCCCGCCGTCAGTGGAGAATGCAAACGACATCCCGCTGATGGAGGTGACCTTTCCCCGGCCCCCCCGGCTGCGGTCCCTGAGTGACCGGGGGGGCCCCGGCGGCGTGTGAAATCCGCTCATAGCGCCGTTTGGCAGGAGGTCACTTCAGAAAGCCGCGCCGCTGTGTAATACGGGCTGTCGGTAACAGTAGCCGCAGCAGGACCGGCCCTGTCGGAGGATTAGGGCTGAGCCCCTGCTGATGCTGAACACACTGACGCATGCAGTCAAACGAGCGCCGTAATGCCTGTGTGTGTGAGTGTGTGTGTGAGTGTGTGTGTGAGTGTGAGTGTGAGTGTGAGTGTGAGTGTGAGTGTGAGTGTGAGTGTGAGTGTGAGTGTGAGTGTGAGTGTGAGTGTGTATATGTGTGGTGTGTGGTGTGTGGTGTGAGTGTGTGAGTGTGTGAGTGTGTGAGTGTGTGAGTGTGTGAGTGTGTGAGTGTGTGAGTGTGAGTGTGAGTGTGTGTCGGGCCCACAGGATGTACCTGCTCTAAAAATAACAATAGGTCGCTTTCCTGAGAACGGGGGGAAAGTCCTTCCTTCCCAATGGGTGTGACCGCTTTCTACTGAGGAGTGAACTCCACTCCTTTCAAAAAACCTCTCAATGAAACGGTGTCATGCAATCCACAGCACTCAGTGGGGTACTGGTTATATGTGCTTGGGAATCAATTTCAATTTCCATTTCATTTATTGTTCTTTGGTGTCACATATGCCCAGAGCAGAGTCCAGTGAATTACAAGCATAATGATATGCTTTAACACCTGCCTTGGGAGTTTTCAGTATCTCATTTAATGAGCAATTAAACATTTCGTATTGACTAGAAATGGCACGCACACACACAAATTTGTACATACAATACGGAATGTCGGATTTGGTCTTTGAATAGAAAGAAGAACGCCGCACCAAATCTCACTCTTAAGTGCTGTTTTTTGCCTTTGACAGGTGGTGGTTGACACTGCTCAGATTGAAAACAAAGAGGCCTACGCCCCACAGATCACCCTGGAGGGGTCCAGAATTGTGGTCCAAGTCCCCTCAACATGGTAAAAACTCTTCAACACCTTCACACTATTTCACATTTTCTCAGTGCAGTCTAGAGCTGGTTAATTAACACAGACAATAGGCAGTAGTCATTTACTGTCGGTATTCTTGTTTGCTTTCCCATTGTTAGGTGAAGCTAGCTGCTGTATGTTCCTGGAGCAGTGTGCTGTCCTGCGTAATCAGGCAAAGCTGTGTCAGACTGAGGTGAAATACTCGGGTGCTCTGTGTCACACGCAGGTGTCTAAAGGAGGACCCAGCCACGATGTCCCTGCTGCAGCGCAGTCTGGACCCAGAGAAGACCCTGGGCCTGGTGGACGTGCTGTACACTGCTGTGTACGACCTGAACCGCTGGAGGGAATGCAGGTAAGCCATCTAAAGAAACAAGGGATTATTAGTCATTATTAGTCATTAGCGTTAGTGCTCAGTGGTAGAGCCAGCCACACTGCTCACTAGCATTGTGTAAAGGTAATGTAAAGGTTATTGTGAACGAAGCCATAATGGCAGTGCCTCTCTGTGGCCCCATCAGGGAGCAGACCCTGCCCACCATCCAGGCGCAGCTGCAGAGGGAGAGCTCGGACTTCAGCCCGCAGGCAGAGCTGCCCCCCGGCAGCGGGGCCAAGTCCTCCGGAGGCCTGCCCAAGACCATCTCCAAGCTCACCTCCAAGTTCACCAAGAAGGGCTCCTCCAGCGGCGGGGGCGGGGGCAGTTACTCCATCCCCAGCACGCCCTCCCGCAGCGGGCCCGACGACAAGGCCAAGGCCGCAGACGGCAGGCTCCAGGGCATCCTCCACATGAGCAGCCTGCCCTGCACCCCCGACCCGGGCCAGTCCCCCCAGAGCCTGGCCGCCCAGCTGGCCAACGGGTGCCTGGCGGACGACAAGGCCAAGAACCTGCCCACAGACCAGGAGATGCAGGACGTCATCGACTTTCTCTCAGGGTTCAACATGGGCAAGTCCCAGCAGGCCTCCCCCCTGGTCAAGAGGAGGAACTCGGTGGCGTCCGCCAACGCGTCCGAGCTGAAGACGCCCCCTGGAGCGCCCCCGTCGACACAGGCCGCGGCCCATAATGCCCTGCAGCCCCCTGCCCCGGTCCTGCCGCCACCCCAGCCCCAACCCCAACCGCAACCGCAACCGCAGCCGCACCCAGCCCAGAAACCGCCACAGCCCCACCCCCCTTCCCAGCAGGCCCTGCAGTACTATCAGCACCTACTGCAGCCCATTGGTCAACAGCAGCAGCAGCAGCAGCAGACCTCTCCCCAGCACCCTCCCCAACACCCCCCTCAGCACCCCCCTCAGCACCCCCCCCAGCAGCAGCAGCAGCAGCAGCAGCGTGTGCCCACCAAGTGGCCCTCCAGCTCCGCCCAGCACCCCCCACAGGGCCCTCCTCCCTCGGGGCTCTCCCCCATCGGGCAGCTGGGGCAGTGGGGCGCGCCCGGCCTCCCGGACCTCAGCTCCGACCTGTACAGCCTGGGTCTGGTGAGCACCTACATGGACAGCATGATGTCCGAGATGCTGGGCCACAAGCCCACGGGCCCCCGGAACAACACCTGGCCCAACCGCGACCAGAACGAGGCGGCCTTCGGCGCCCTGGGAGATGTGCTTCCGTTCGACCCAGCCGGTAAGCGAGTCCCCCCCCCCCCCCCCGTCAGCCAGCAAAGGCACGCCAAGTTTCAGTCTCCATGGTTAGAAGCCCTGCTTGTTGAGAAAAAAAGCAGCTTTTATACTGAATATCGGGTTCAATCCCTGAAGCGAAACGCGAACACCTTCATTTTAAATTGGAACAATGTGATTTCCCCGCCCTCTATTATCCTCACCTGGAAGCAGGTGTGATCGTGTATCTGCGATCCGGATGTGGGAGAGAGAGCCCCTTTGTTTCTGTGATTATAGTGTTTCTGAGAGAACTGTGTCAGCAACTGGCTCAGTGCACAGATTACACCTCTCTCTGACAAAACACAGACACTCCCATCGAACACGGCAGTCATTAGCTAAGTGTTCATTACTCTGAGAGTGAGCGCTCTGCTGTTATTGTTATGGTTATGTTGTGGTCTGAAATCTGCTGGTTTAAAGGACCTCTTTCAGCATAGCCCAGACAAGTAACTCACTGTAGCTATAGGATACAGTGCACAACTTGCTATCGGTAATTAAACCTCCTGCCTTATGAGTGGATACTGACATTGGGGTGTATGTTATGCCGTGTCTGGGGCCTGGGTTGGAGTGTAAGACTGTAAAGTATGAGATTGTGCTGTGCGGCGAGACAGCTTTTCATGTTCTGCTACATTGACCGTGTAGCCTGGGGAGCGGATTGCGTAACCGTGACATGCGCGCGGGCGGGCGGTCTGTGGGAGCCTGGCTCTCAGATACCCCCCGCAGCGCCGGGGCCTGCATCAGAGCCGCAGAGGAAGGCTCGGCAGGATTAGGGAGGATGTCGGCAGCGCCGTCAGGACGGACGCGGAGATGAGCGCCGAATGGGTTAGAGAGCTGGACTGGGCTGGGATGGGCTGAGATGGGCTGGGATGGGCTGAGATGGGCTGGGATGGGATGGGATGGGCTGGGATGGGGTAGAGAGCTGGACTGGGCTGGGATGGGTTGGGATGGGCTGGGATGGGGTAGAGAGCTGGACTGGGATGGGATGGGCTAGGCTGGGCTGGGCTGGGGCAGAGAGCTGGGCTGGCCCGGGCTGGCCCGGGGTGGAGGGCTGAGCTGAGGAGCTCTGTGAAGATGGCCTAGCCGTCTGTCAGGCTCCATCCATAATTCACACAGACCACTGACAGTTACGCTGACGCCAGCTTCGTCCTTCGTCTGAAGAGCGGTGTTTAAGGGGTTCAGGATGTGGGAGTGTTATTTACTGAATCGTTCTGGGGTGTAATTACCTAAATAAATCCCCATAAATACACGCTTGAATCTACGTGCAATTCTTTTGTCTTGTGTCATCTTACAGTGAAGGGCTTATTTCAGAGGCGTCAGCTCTGTAGCCGCTCTGTACGAGCAGAGGGGATTGTGTGCAGCCGGCTGGCTATTGTGCCGTTTCTGCTGTGATCGACAGTCTGGCTTAAAGGATTGTCCCCCGGGCTGGATGTAGCGAAATTAGCTGAGTGAGTCAGAAGTTGACTGTGGGTTTTGTCTTGGCGTGCAGTGGGCTCCGACCCGGAGTTCGCCCGGTATGTGGCCGGGGTGAACCAGGCCATGCAGCAGAAACGACAAGCGCAGCACGTCCGTCACCCCAGCAACGCGCGCAGCAACTGGCCAATCACTGACGAGTCACACAGGAGCTGGCCCCACCCAGAGTACTACACTGAAGGGTAAGCCAAATGCGTCAAAATGTTACAGGCCTAACTCACTCCGCTGAGTGGTTTTCCCATTCTCAGGTAGATTCGGCTAATGATGCAGTAGCAGTCTCACCGCTCCATAATGTTTGGGACAAAGACATCTTTTTCTTCTTTGTTTGGCTCTGCACTCCACAATTTTATATTTGTAATCAAACAGTTCACATACGTTTAAAGTACACATTCTCAGCTTTTATTTCATTATTATTATTTTTATTTCTTTTCCCTACTTTGGTTTTACCATGTATTGCAGCACTTTTGCAACCCCTCCCCCCAATTTCAGGACCCTTTAACCACATTCAAGTTGTTTGATTACAAATAAAAAAACTGGAGTCCAGAGCTAAATCAAGAAAAAAAAGAGAGTTTATCCCATATGCCAATAAGTATGAGCAGTTGTGAAGACTAGAGGCAGGGGAGAGAGAGGGTGGGCGTTACTTTAAGGGTTCTGCGTGTTCTGGAGCAGGGATGCCATGAGCAGCAGCTGGTCAGCCAATCAAGGGGACTCAGCCAGCTCGAGTGACGAGACCTCTTCAGCCAATGGGGACAGTCTCTTCTCCATGTTCTCAGGACCCGACCTTGTAGCAGCTGTCAAACAGAGAAGGTACACCTGGCCCTCTGCCCCGGTCTGTCCAGACAGGCCGTTAGTGCCGTCTAACCTCATTAAGCCGGTTAATTTAAACCAGGCTTGTCCTAATGCCACATCACAATGAAAACATATTATAAAATACATATAACCTTTGGTACACAGCTCTTCCTTGTACTTAGGATCCCATTCATGCTGTATATTTGCTTTCTTGGGGGGTCAGAGTAACGGTACTAATGACATTGTCTCTGTGCAGAAAACACAGCTGTGGGGAGCAGGAGGCTTTCACCCTTCCCTCTCCCCCCCTCCATCACACCGGGGAGGACAGCAGCCAGGTGAGTCTGAGCGACTAACACGCATCCTTTCTCCGTCTATAACGTCGCCATCAGGGCTGCCCAACCCTGTCCCCGGAGATCTACCGTCCGTTGGGATTTCATTTCAACCCTAATTTGCAGCTAAGGAGATCTCTCGCTGGTGAATGAGGCTTGCTTTGTTAGATTTCGAGTGAAAACGTACAGGATGGTAGGTCTGCAATCATAGGGTTGGGAATCCTGATCTAGAGTTCAGTCGTATTGAGCCGCATCCACCCCTTCTGCTGTCCTGTAATCTTACACACCCAGCCTATCACAGTGCCATTACTAGTTTTAGATATGGAATTTTAGATAGGGCAGCCTGTAGCGTTGTGGTTAAGGTACATGACTGGAACACGCAAGGTCGGTGGTTCGATCCCCGGTGTACCCACAATAAGATCCGCACAGCCGTTGGGCCCTTGAGCAAGGCCCTTAACCCTGCATTGCTCCAGGGGAGGATTGTCTCCTGCTTAGTCTAATCAACTGTGCATCACTCTGGATAAGAGCGTCTGCTAAATGCCATTAATGTAATGTAATGTAATGTAATGCAATGGAATTTCACTGAAACTTTGTTTCATTGTAAATTCATTTTCATTTGAATATTGAACCATTATAGCAGTTTTTTTAAATAATTGAGTGGGAAGCATAGATGCACGTGGAGACTGAAACGTTATATTACTGCTTCCAAACGGAAAAGGGCAGGTTACAGACCAGGTTGCACCTGGAGCCAGTCGTAACTGAAAGGTGTGATATCTGGTGATATTTGGTATGCCTCCCGTCCTTTTCCCCCACAGGACTGCAAAATGAAAACCTGGCCTCCAAAGGCTCCGTGGCAGCACTCCTCCCCCCACACCAACACCCTGCCCAACGTCAGCTCTTCCTTGTACCAGATGCCCATCCCCTCCAGCCAGTGGAGCGACTCCATGCAGATGCTGCAGTCGCCGGTGTGGTCCACGGCCGGGGACTGCCCCCCCTCCGCGGGGATCTCGTCCGGCTTCCCGTACGGGCAGACGCAGCCCCCGCAGACGCAGCCGGCCTCCCAGCACAAAGCCGTCGGCAAGGGCTTCAAACCCTCCTTCCCCCTCAAACCCGAGCACAGGCCCTCCTACCTGCACCAGTACTGAGTCCGAGCTACGTGCGGGAGCTCCCGCCGCCATGACGACTCTGTGCGTTGCCTGGGGTGTATATAGGCCTGTCCGATACTCGTAGCTGTGTGTGTGTGTGTGTGTGTGTGTGCGTGCGTGTGTGTGCGCGCGTGTGTGTGTTTACTGTAGAGCGAGCCGCGGCCATTAGTTATAAGCTGCTCCATTCTTGAATCCAAAACGTGTGAACTGGGGGGGGGGAGGTGGGTCTTATTAAGTTTGTAGCCAAGCTGAAGCAGACACAGCAGCACTAACGTTTTATACCTATTTTTCCATTTGAGAGTTTTTCTAAGCTGTCGTGCTGGCTGAGCTGTGTGCATGATAGCAGCTAGTCTGATGGTCGCGTCTTTTGTCCAGTTAACGTAAACGCTTTGTTTCCTGAGCATTAGGTAGCCCGTGGAATGCAGTGGAGTACAAGTGCTTGTCCATTTTGCTACTTTTGCGACTGATAGTTTGTGTTAGTTATGAGGATGGAGAGACGCCTCGTGCGGGAGCCCTTGATCCTGAACTATACTGTGTGGCTAAGAAACTGTAACTGAAACTGTAACTGCCAAATCTCACGCAAGACCAGGCAGGCAACAGCTCTCATCTATCGTTTCATTGCTTGTAAATTACTCAAAACTGAAATATAAATTATTTACTTCCATTTGTATTAAATAGGCTTTGAGCTGGCTCAGCAGAAATATAATAATCATTACAGAAGTGTAATTTGAAAGACACACTCTACTTTTTCAGCAACTGATATTGCTATAGTCAAAATAATAGCAAATATGTGCCATGTTAATATTAATAACGCTTTACAGATTATTTTTCCAACCAAAGCGTTGTTCAGAGGATGAATGGTGCTTTAGAGTAAAAGAATGAGTTATAATAATAATAATAATAATAATAATTATAATATCAATATCTACCTATCTCATTGTACAGTAACCTTGGAACATCTCTGTGGTTCAATATTACATGTTCA
Organism: Conger conger; assembly: GCF_963514075.1. NCBI lineage: Eukaryota > Metazoa > Chordata > Actinopteri > Anguilliformes > Congridae > Conger > Conger conger. The sequence continues at coordinate 9,010,328 of NC_083774.1, read as the reverse complement.
TTTCTTTGTTTTTCTGATTGGCAAGTAATTTCTGAATGCAACAAATTGAAAAACCTAACATTTTTTTTCCATTTAAATACAATATTTTTTTGTACAATTGACAGTATTAATCTTATTTTTGTATTTTCTTAAATGTTATACCATTACTGTATGTTTCATGCTAACATAATTAGGCATATTGATAAATACTCTCTTCCCCCACCTCCCAAATAGAATGGTGAAAAGCACATTTTATTTACTACAGAGTTTAACTACATCATATATCTATAAGGTTACCAAATATGCCATTATAACACTAAAAACATTGTGTGTTTAGGGCATTTTGAGCCCGGGGTTCTCAGTTTGTATGGCAGTGGGCTGTATTTAAATGCCCAGAATGCTGACTTTTCTGTGACGTTTGTGGATGCCAATGTTGCCTGTATTTCTATGACACCATCGTTTTCTGAAAACTAACATACCATGTTTACAGAGAATCATTCGCTGTATATATATATAATACCTTTTTATAGTTAAGTGCTTTGCACAATCAAAATATGCGGTTTGTTGCTTTTTGTCTGTGTCAATCTCCCAAACTGTTGCTTTTTAAAATAAAAAAGATATCTATGAAGACCTTGAACTGTAACTGTAAGCATTTCTCAGCTGTGTCAAACGGTTTACCAGTTGCTTTACTAAAACAGAAAATGTAGCTCTGTTTGAGCAGATATGAAGGGGGACTGCTTGGCTTTTGTTGCTTATTGTTCTCTAGAGGTGGCAACTTAAATCTTTCCAACTGTTCCAGCAAAGCAAAAAAATAATAAAAAATAAAATGAACTAGCAGTTTGGAGACAATTGTCTGTTTTGTCATTGTGTGTTTAAAAGCCATTAAAGGTACATACAAATTTATCTCAAAGGAAAGATGTGAACATTACAGAGGTCATCTAAAAATATTTCATTTCTTAACCCACCCTCCCCTTTTAACTGACGTCCATGTTGTAAACGTATCCCCTTAAAACTGCCTCATCATAGTGACTGCAGCCTCATCAGTCCTAATAACCAAAAACTAAAATGAGTGGAAGAACCTGAACACTGCCACTGTGTTTAGGCACAATAAACAGCCAATTTTACATAGAAAAGGCATTTTTATCTTGTGGTTGATTGGTCAGGCTAGTACTGCTATGAATTGTATGTTGCTCATACCAAGTGCTCATTTTTTTTGCTTTGAACCAGTGCCCAAACTTTTGACCAAAAAGCACTCACTTGGTGCAGGATTATGTTTCTGAAAGCAGATATTGTCCGTTTTGTATTCCATTTAAAAGCATCTGCTAGTAAAATCACGGTTTTGTGGTTTGCGATCTCCGATATGCACATCTAGTGTGCAAACGAGATGTACCAAATAATTTAGCACAAAAATGTGAGGTCATAAGTGCTGTGCAAGCTTTACTTGCATTTATCACACACCTTAGCACTGAATTCCGCCAATTAGTATGCATGTATTTTTTTTTAAATATTTGGACTCACATAAAACATGTAACAAGTTGAACATACTCTGGTATTCTCAAGTACTACTTCAGTGTCATTTTAAGTTCAACTGCTTGCCATTTGCAAGGAACAAAATGAAAGCAGATTCAACTCCAAATCATCATTACATGAACAGTATCAAAATGCATCATCTGCATGAGACTTCACAACTGCAACTGCACCCTCTACAGGCCTAACTGTGCATCTACAACTGTTTCACATACACATTGGCGAGACAACTGATGTTGACCATTACTAGCAAATGGTGCAATAGGTTTATTGCAGTTACATATTACAAAATTGTCAATTATACAATATTGACATTTTCCTTGATGTATCGAATGAATACCACAGACCTTATACTAACCATAATAACCTTGGGTCAGCTTGACCGCATATACCAAGGGTTTCTGATGAGCTTACAGCATATAAGAGGGAACTAACACCAGACAACATTATGGCCTAAATTTTCAATTGAATATGTAGCCTCCATTTCGTTGAACAAGCTGGGAAGAGCGAGTGAATGCATATTTCTGATGGAGGAATGACAACATTTGCTGTTGATCAAGCAAATAATACACACCATTTACACATCTGTACAGAATGTTGTCAAATAGCGAATCATACATTTGTTAAAATCCATCATCCAAATATACCGGTTGATTTAACATGATTCATTGAAATGTTTTAAGTAGGCCGAAGCGAACATCCAAAATGAGCTCACGATGAACCTGGGAAAGAGAGAGAATGCACCACCTGTCAACCATTCAATCAAGGACCGGCGATTACTAAATATAAAACTGGCCGATTCAAAATACGGCTAATTGTTTTAGTACATGCAGTGTTAAACCAAAACAAAATTAAGTAATGCAACATTTTGTTTAAACATATTATATAGTGTTTGGTTGTCTCACCTGTTACCTTGTTTTCTTTATCATCTGATGCGCTACAACCATTAACGCTCTCATTTAAGACCGGCAAGGGCATGGGCACCTCTCCATTTTCAAAAGGAGTCTAAAATAGGTAAAAATAGAGGATTGTTACTGCTAAAAGCGCCGGATGTGGTGAGTACAAATGTTTCAACATGTCATGTTCAAGTCGATGAGAAGATGAAACTCACGGTCAATGTTGGAGGAAGGTTTGGGCTGGCATCCGCGATAGTTCCCAAATAAACAATGTTTCGGTGCAATATCTGCTGGTATCTAGATATAGAACGAACACGTATTAATACGCCACGTTTCTTCAAACGTGAGTCAGCAAGATAGGCGACTAAGAACATTGTCCCACAAACAAACACACACATATAAACAGTTTCTTGGTTCGGCTCACTTACTGGACACATTCGGTGGCTCTTCCTTTT